>NC_086172.1:156547215-156857751 GCF_023053635.1 Elgaria multicarinata webbii | reverse complement strand
GATCTTAAGCAAGATCAAAAAGGTCAATTAATCTCTGCCCACGTAAATACTTTGAGGGTCCCCAGGCACTGGTTTCCTGCCCCTCGAGAGGATGCTGTCTGATCTCAGTAGTGCTACAGGGGAAAATTGAGATGCTTTAGTTGCATGCAGATAAAATTTACAGAGATGCTTATCAAATGGCCACATTTTTGATGCTGATGTTTTGATTACATAGAAAGCAACATAGAAAGCCAGGCTATTAGTTCACCTAGCTCCGTACTGCCTACGCTTATAGGGCAGCAGTTCTTCAGGATTTCAGGCTGGAGTCTTTACCAGTTCTACCTGGCAATGACAGGAATTCAATCTGGGACCTTTTACATGTAAATCATGTGCTCTACCACTGTGCCTAATGCCCTCCACCAAGTTGTGTGCATTACAAGCTTGGTAGGCAGCATCTATTCAATTTATTGTTAGTCTTGAGAAAGAAAAAATGGAGGTGACCAGCTTGCCTGTAAAACTGACTTGGCCAATGGGATTTCCAAGTAGCTTTGTATGGGACATGTGAGCGGAAGGCTCCTCTTTCTGAAATAGCGTGTATCTGCTTCATGATGTGGAGTAATCCTAACCTTTAAATGCACCCTCCCGAGAGAGTGGGCTGCTGTAACAGTACAAGGCAATGACAAGGCAAACATCCTAGGGATACTGAAGGGTACTTGCTTAGACATGACATCTGTTTCAGTAGTATGAATATGTGGACAGAATAAGAAGTGAATGCAGCTCAATTCATACTTTATGAAGGTGGTGTAAAAATGCCACCAAAAGAAGTTTCCCTGAAGGATTCCAGACTTGCCTTCTGCAATGTCTGGCATGAAATCCAACTCAGAGATGTCTTCTGGCATGCCCTGAGGCTAGCACCAAGCAGTAGGATGTTTAATGCCTTGAGATTACACAAAACAGAGGAAAAAGAGTTATTGAACCAGCCACACAGTCTTTTATACTTGCGTACATCTTGCTATAATGTAACTCATCATGTTCTGTATCTCACTTGGTTGATCCAGATTTTGCTTTACCTTATCTGAAATATGCTGGTGTGCTTGCAGCTTTCTGGTATTTATTGGGCTGTCTTGTTTTTATTCTGAATGTAGATGAAAGACCTGGAAAAAGAAACGGACCATCTCAATCAAGTGGTTTTGTCTCTGAGGCAGAGGTCTCAAGTCAGTAGTGAGGCCAGAGTGAAAGACATTGAACTGGAAAACAAAGTACTTCATGAAACGGTTTCAGAAACCAGTAGCAAGCTCAGCAAGCTGGAGTTTGAGAAGAAGCAATTGCAGAAGGATTTTGAGCAGGTTAAAGAAAAAGTGGAAAGAGTAGAAGAAATGGACAAAGAGCTTCACCGGTTGGAGAGAGAGAATGAGCAGCTCACAAAGAAAGTTGCTGCCATGAAAATTACTACAGAGAAAGTGGAGGTTCTTGAGCAAGAAAACGGGGATCTTGAAGTAGAGAACCGGAAGCTAAAAAAATCTCTAGATACCTTACACAATGTTTCTGTCCGGCTGGAAAGCTTGGAAAAAGACAACAAGGAGCTAGATGAGGAGAACCTGGAACTTAGGAGAATGGTAGAGGCAATGCGTTTTACCAGTGCAAAAATGACCCAGCTCGAGGCCGAAAATAAAGAGCTGGAAAGGGAAAAGGAGGAACTTAGGAAAAATGTGGAGATGTTAAAAGTTCTGGTTAAGAAATCGGAAAGATTGGAGCTGAGTTACCAGAGTGTGAATGCTGAGAACCAAAGACTCGAGCAGATATTAGAAAATAGCAGTAAGAAAATCCAGCAGTTGGAGAAAGAACTCCAAGGTGTTGAAAGTGACAATCAAACCCTTCAGAGGAAATTAGAGGAGCTGAGAGTCTCAAATAAGCAGATGGAGTGGTTGGAAAAGGAGAAGAAATTGTTAGAGCAAGAAGTGTCCCAACTGGATAAAGATAAGAAGACGTTGGAGAAAGAGACGAAAAGGCTTTGGCAGCAGGTGGAGCTGAAAGATGTTAGTTTGGATGAGAACACTGTAAAACTAGCAGCAATGGAGAAGGAAAATAAAATACTAGAAAGAGAACTTTCCAGATTCAGAGACTTGTCCACTAAGATGAAAGAATTTGAAAAGGAGAATAAAGACCTCCTTAAGCAAGTTACCATTGATAAGAGAACACTAGCGACATTGAGAGAGGTAAGCAAAGTAATCAAAGAATCATAGAATAGTAGAGTTGGAAGGGGCGTACAAGGCCATCGAGTCCAACCCCCTGCTCGATGCAGGAATCCACCCTAAAGCATCCCTGACAGATGCTTGTCCAGCTGCCTCTTGAAGGCCTCTAGTGTGGGAATGCCCACAACCTCCCTATTTATTTATTTATTTATTTATTTATTTATTACATTTTTATACCGCCCAATAGCCGAAGCTCTCTGGGCGGTTCACAAAAATTAAAACCACAGTAAAACACCCAACAGTTTAAAACACAATTACGAAATACAGTATAAAAAGCGCAACCAGGATAAAACCACACAGCAAAGTTGATATAGGATTAAAATACAGAGTTAAAACAGTAAAATTTAAATTTAAGTTAAAATTAAGTGTTAAAATACTGAGTGAATAAAAAGGTCTTCAGCTGGCGACGAAAGCAGTATAGTGTAGGCGCCAAGCGGACCTCTCTGGGGAGCTCGTTCCACAACCGGGGTGCCACAGCGGAGAAAGCTAGGTAACTGATTCCATTGTCGTACTGCTCTAACAGTCAGGAAGTTAGTGCATGTGTATTTCAGCATCTGATATAGAACATTTTGTATCTATTTCCAATCAAGAATTAGGGGGACACTGTGTGGCAATTAGGAGTATTACATTTTGTTGTGGCCCAGAAAGAATGGCTGAATTCTCAGGAAACTTCCTGTAGCTGATAGGTACAGTCCTCTGTGGCCCACAATCATAGAGTTGAAGAGTCATGTGAAAGGCCTTGCCTTTAGCCCTTGCCTTCCTGATTTGTGACCCCCACTTCTTATGTTCCTAATAAAAAATAAAAGTTGTATCCCACTTTTTTTACATGGTACTCAAGGCAGCATACCAGGTTCCCAGGCTGCTTTCTACTGTGGGATTGACAAAACTCATACTTAGACCTGTTTAGCTTCAATAAGTATCCTCAGATTATGTCCTGTATAGGAAACGGGCCTTGTATAGGATATGTAAGCCAGTCAAAACTCATAATGCCTACAAGACTGGTTTTTCCTAGAGGTCCAGTGACTGGCCCTTCACAAATGTGTATTTGCCTTGAAAAGCCAAGGGCTGTTCTCACATGATGATTTTTTTCCACAAACATAACCTACACACTCACATGTGTGACAAATGCAAATATCTAGATTGACATACACACACACACACACACACACAGAGCAAAGTAAGTCATTTGCATTTGTCTTACGTTAACACTGTACATATGGTAATCACATAGTTTTTCTGTCTAACTGCGATATCTGTGTAAAGAGAGTGGACCTGAGGGACTAATAAATCTAGTATTCTGTTGAAAACTCTTATGTAATAATTGTTCTCACTTCTGCTGACTTACAAAATTGGCCCTGTTTCCAGGATTTGGTTCTTGAGAAGTTAAAGAGCCAGAGGCTGTCTTGTGACATGGACAAGCTGGACCAAGAACTGGAGAAGATTGGATTGAATAAGGAGCTGCTCCTAGAAGATGATAATGGCAACCATGACAAGTGAGAAAATAGTCTTTTTCTGATGGGCAGTGGAAGAATTCCCTGTACTTTTTTATCTTAATCTCTGCTCATTTCTCCCCTGTGTTCTAGATACTCTGGTCAAAAGCTGTTTCTCAGTTTGGTAAGATTTCTCTGGGACCGCTGATGCTGTTGCTTGTGCTAAAGAAATTGAATTGTCAAATGGTTGTTTCTTCAAGAAGCTTACATAGGCCTAATCTACACCAAGCAGGATATTGTACTATGAAAGCAGTATATGGTATGTGTCAATGGGCCCCAACAGTTGTCCGTGCACTTCAATACTGCTATAAAGCAGTAGTGTGGCTCCTGCCTTTAATATACCGCTTTCATACCGCTTTCATAGTGCAATACCCTGCTTGATGTAGATTAGGCCATAGATAAAAGTACCTCCCCTATCAAACCTAATGGTGCTGCACAAGTTTGAGAACAGTGACGTGTTACAAGCCGTAATGAATTAAAGGTGAAATTGTGACTTTCCTGAAACTAATAGGAGCTTTTCATTTGACTTCAATGAGCCCAGAACTTTACCAGGTCTTACTGGTGGCACCATGGACAGCTCTTTTAGAGTTCTGAATGAAACCAAGAGTTATGAATTCACCAGCCCATTGACATTGGAGCCACCCGCCTCTACTGCTTTTACCTAAATATTGTTGTTCAGTTGATTCAGTCATGTGTCTTACTATTGAATGCCACTTACTATTGAAACCATTTTCACATAGATTTGGACACATGACATGGGCAAATATTTCTGTAACGTAGCAGAGGGGTGTGCACGTAAATATCTCCTCCCTCCAACTCTCTCCATTGAACAGATGATCAGCACTGTCCCTTCCAACAGCACCAATCACCACCTGGAGGAAGGATCACACAGAGATGATTATCATTGTCACAGATGACCTGCTTGCACCCCCAGAGTGTTGGATGCACGTCTTTCTTCCCACTTCCCCCCAGCACAGCACCCTTTTGCATGTGTAGGTGCTTTATCCCTAATTTAAATTTTCTAGCTCTATAAATAAATATTTGCAGATGACGAGACAGGACACTGATAGAAGGCAACTGTTTTTTGTGTGAATTCTTTGCTAATAATTAGGATGAATGGCTGAAATCTCTCAAAATGGTAGGTCTTCTACGTTTTCCGTTACTGACATGTTGTCATTGTTACCTCACAGGAAATATAAGATCTTGGAAAGCAAAAGTGAATGTGCTTTGAAGACCACATTAGCTAATAAAGAAGAGAAAATCATTTTATTGGAGGCCCAATTGCAAGAGTTCCTTAACTTAAATCAGCAGTTGCGGGATGAACTAAATACGGTAAGAAGGAAAGCCAGCAAGGGTGGCAGAGAGGCTCTGTCTGCACTACCCACCGTTGGCATATGGCCCCAAACAGGTTATTTATTTATTTATTTATTTATTTATTTATTTATTTATTTATTTATTGCATTTCTATACCGCCTGTCACGACACAGGCTCTGAACACCAGACCTCACGGCTGCCACCACTTATTATGGGGCGACACAGGCTCTGAACACCAGACCCGGCCGCAGCTACTCCCTGCTCAAGCCAAGCACCACCACTTGATACACCTGAGGCAAGGGATAAAAACCACCTTCCTCCAAACTATGTGGAGAAAGGGGTTTAAATGGAGAAGGATTTTAATATATATAATAATGTGCTCTGAGTTATAGGTGAATGATTGTCAGAGTGGGTGCTAAATGTGTAAACTTAAATGCCAAACAGACACGTGGGATTTTTGTGGTAGTTTTAAAATAAAACAATCAAAATTTATTTTTAAAAGTTCACAAGCTTTGTTTCAAATAAACCATTTAAAAACCTTTTTGAAACCTTTCATACAATCCTGTCACTCATTCACATACGCGCTTTCCTTTTTCTCACACAATCACTCTTGAACTTTCTTTATTCTCAGTATTGATTAATATACATCCACTACATGCACACCACACTCTAAAGACACCACTCACTACACTGATCCTCAAATTTCCCAGAACTTAAGTACCATAAACACAGAGAGCACTACAGACTCTAAGAGTACCTAACAAGTCCCCCTGAAAAGTTTTTTCAATCCCCTCAGTCATTCCCTTATATATCACTCCTCCCCACTCCCAAGACATTCTAACGCCACCCACTCAGGCCAACATTCTAAAAACCACAGACTTACAAACTGCAGACATACATTTGGAATTGACTTGTGGGGTGTAATGCCACACCGCCCAGTAGTCGAAGCTTTCTGGGCAGTTCACAAAAATTAAAACCATAAAGTACAATTTAAAGTATAAAACTCAAACCACAATATAAAAGTACAAATGGAATAAAACTGAGAAGCACTACAGAGATTTTAAAATACAGATTCAATATACAAATTTAAACAGCAAAGTTAAAAGACTTCGATGGTAATATCACCTGGCGTAGAAAAGAATATAACGTAGGTGCCAGGCAAACTTCCCTATGGAGCTCGTTCCACAGCTGGGGTGCCACAGCAGAAAAGACCCTCTTCCTGGTAGTCATCTGCCTCACTTCCTTTGGCAGGAGCTCACGGAGAAGGACCCCTGAAGATGATCTTAGGGTCTGGGCAAGTACATATGGGAGTATAACTTGACCCCAAGCTGTTTAGAGCTTTGAATGTTAATACCAGCACTTTGAATTGGGCCCAGACCTGGAAAAGTATTGGCATAATGTGGTCTCATTGGCCAGTCCCTATTAACAATCACGCTGCCCAGTTTTGTACCAGCTGAAGTTTCCAGACCATTTTCAAAGGCAGCTCCATGTATTGCAGTAATACAGATAAGAGGTTATCAGAGTCTGGATTGCTAGGCTAACAAAATCTTTAATGGCTAAATCTAAAAGCCTGCACACTGCCTTGCTTTAATTGGATTTTACTGTTTTAAAATTTCATATTGGTTTTAACATATTAATGGTTTAATTTGTTTTAGAATTGTATTTTTATTGTCCTATTTTATGATTTTATCTGTATGCTGCCCTGAGATCCTTGAGATATAGGGTAGGATATAAATGTTTTAATAAATAAATAAATAAAATCTCTGTCCAGATAAGGGTGTGGACAGAATGTGTCCCTTGATGGAAAAATGATTCCCCACCCCTGATTTAAATTAATGATTTTGATCACATATTTTGAGATCTAGTGATAAAGGGCCCTGGTTTTAATTTTAGTCTAATTTAGTTCTGTAGACAACGCAGTTGTATTCAGTGACATATTTTACAAAGCCTTGTCTATATTTCCAGATGAGGAGAAAGGACATTGAAGTTCTCAAGCAGAAGCAAGAGGACGGAATGCATGTGCAAGATTCATTAAAGCAACCCATTGAAAACTTTGTTTCCAGTCATCAGACAAAGGAAAAGTGGGAAAAGGGTCACAAGGAAGCAACGATGGAGCTTCTGAAAGTAAAAGACAGAGCTATAGACCTGGAAAGGAATGTAAGTGTTGTACTTTCAAATACAGGCTTTCCTGGATTTGCTTATGTCCTTTTTAGGTGGCATAAAATTTTCATTGGCTGTTGTCTCTGTGGCTCTGAAAACTTGTGCGAACCGCACTTCAGTAAACACACACTTTCCTATATGGTGTTTCTCTCTGTAGGAAAATCTTAATGTGTGAAGCATCCCTTATGGGTATAGATTTTCAGAAGCTATTCTGTAATAGCATTCATCAATCTACTACAGAATCACACCTTCCCCCAGGTAGGGCTAGGGTGAATTTGCCTGAATGAAAAACAGGGAGAAGGCCTGGCTTCCTTTTAGGGAAGCCAGTTATTTAGGCCAGTGGCTTTCAAACTTTTTTTTACCTTCAGGAAACCTTTTCTGTGTTGACTGATCAGACAAGGGACTCATGCATTTATGGAGGCTGCTGGAATACGTTTTATGCTGTGCAAACTGTTCACACCAAGCCGTGGCCAGGCCTCTGGGATCTCACTGTTGCTCTGTGTAGGGTTAGAAAAAGTACTTTGGAACACAGCTTGAGAAACACTGGTTCAAGAAAAAAGAGACAGAATCTCATTTCAATTACTTTCTTGCTACTATTTTGAAAGACAAGTGCAAGGGGTAATTGTAACCATTATTTCCTGCCTCCATCTGTAGCATGAGTTGTTGTTGTTGTTATATTTTAATATAATTTAATTTAATGTTTTATTATTAGCAAGTGCCTAATGTTTTCTCTGTGCTGTAAAATATAAGACAAGGGTCTGCCTGTAGGCTGTCAATCAAATAGACAAGATACAAAAGGAAAAGGGCTGAGGAGGGAAGAGGAAAACAAGCAGTGAAGCAGCTGTGCAATGGATATGGCCACACTGGTTTCCCCTTTGCTGTGAAGTTCTTCCTGGGAGGCAGCAGGTGCAGTCTCCCAGTTTCCCTTGCCACCACTGGCCAGTTCGAAATCTATAATTCAAAAGGCGCTCATGAACTATTTGCATTCTATTTGAACTTAAATTCAGAATGTGTAGTATTTTCCCCTTATGGTTTTTGAATTGTGATTCTCTCTCAGAATGCAGCCTTGCATGCAGAAAAGCAGCTTCTTAAAGAACAGCTAAGGCATTTGGAAACTCAGAACACCTCCTTCAACAATCAGATCCTGACACTACAAAAGCAAAATGCCTGTCTTCAAGAGCACAACACTGCAATGCAAATGCAAACAGCCAAGCTCCAGGTCAGGAAAATTCTTGGATGCTTCCCCCAGAAACTTTCTAGGTGGCTTATTTTGGAGTGTCCACAAAATAGCCATTTTTCTAGCACTGGTCTCTTGAGTTTTGATTTGGGAGGAAATCAAGTTGGCACCCTCACTACCACCCCAGCAAGGGGTAAAAATAATAGATAGCTTAGTTATTGGTAAAAATGGGAAATGGTTAGATTTTATGTTCTATTCAGGGTTTGATTTCCATTAAAAAAGGGAAAGCAACTTCCAAAATGTAATGTAATCCAAGATTGCAATTGCAACATATGATAATCCTTTTCTCATGCCTGGGTACCATTCATCAGTCTACAGACTGGCTAAAATACTGCCCGGATAATGGAAGTTAACCTATATTTCTACCCCTGGGGACTCCTGTGGTTTGGAATGGTAAAATGGCTATGGAGACTTCATAGTGGAGACTTCAGCCTTTTGCAAGTGAGGAAAGACCTCTTTCCCTCTTCAGTTAACTCACATGTTTACTGCAGCCTGCCACAAGCAAACAAAAATGAACATGCAAGCTCCATCTTCCATTACGGGCACAATCCTATGGGGATGGCTGTAAACCTCTGAACTCAGGGGCTAATGGCCATCCGAAGCATGGTGGGAGGTGTGGCAGACACGATCTTCATCTCTGCCCTCCTCCTGCTCTGCATCTCAGCTAGACAAGCAGCAGGGAGGGCAAGGGTAGGAGACTGGAGAGGGTTGGGGGTAGCTTGTATCCCTACTTTCCCAGTCCTCTCCCTTCCCCACTCACAGAATCGCCCTCTTTCCATCCTTGTCATGTTCACTTTTGTGAACTCAGAGAGGTGGCTGGCATGGTTTTCTCCTTGCTGGCTGGGGGAGGAATCGGGAGGGCAGCTTGGACTACTGGGTCTGACCTCACGTCTAGGTATCTCAACTATCTTATGGCTCCCCAGACGTCTCTAGCAACCATAGGATTGCTCTCTAAGTGGCTTAATCAAACCATGCTGTGGAAGAAGATTGGGATCTGGGTCGAGAGAATGGGACCAGACTTGGGAGATGGGTTTCTCTCCATTAGCAAGAAAGCTAATAAGCATATGGATTATTCTTACAAATTTCATGGACATTATTATTTTACACTTACACACACACACACACACACACACACACACTCGCCTATTCTATGTTTAGAAAATTTCCTGAATTCCAATTTAAGATCCAAACCATGTTTGCCTATAAAAAGGAGGATTATTAAATGGAGGATTGGAATGAAACCCACCCACTCCCAACTCTACTGCTGTAATTCCACTTACCCACACACCCACTCCTACCCAGTTCTGATACTGGAAGTGAACCAGCTGGGCAGGAAAGTTTTCAAGCCACAAAGCGCAGGGATGGAAGGTGGAAGAGGTCTCTAGGGTTTTGTTTCCATCCTCCAACTATTGATGAAAGTAGACTACCCCATATCTGCTTTATAGTTAAACCAAAACACATGCATTTTACCAGAAACGTACATGTGTGGTTTGGCTTTACTTTAATAATGGACTGTGTGCTTGGTTTTTTTTATATTTTGTTGAAATGCAGGTCCTAATCTGAAACTGAAATATAACTGAAATAGAAACCATCTACCTGGGCACTTTATAATGTTTCTCCAATTTATGCTACTGCATTCCAATTCATTTTTCTGTGTCTTTGAGAAAACTTTAGGTAGAGAACTCAACCCTAAATTCCCAGAGTGCCTCCTTGATGGCCCAGAACACCCTACTCCAAAACCAGCAGCTGGCTAAGGAGAATGAGTATGACAACCTGCTGAAACACAAAGAGCAGCTCAAAACGGAGTACGAGTCCCTCCTTCAAGACCACGAGCACCTAGCATCGCTGCATGAGCGGCAGTCTACGGAATATGAAAAGTTGATAAAACAGCACAGCTGCCTCAAAATGCTGCACAAAAATCTTGACCTGGAGCACAAAGATCTGGGAGAAAGGTAGGGTGTCCTTCCTTAGGCGGTCAGAAGAAATGGATCATTAGGTCTAAGCCACCCTTCAATTTTGTTGAAGGGGCAGGGTACAAACCCTTACAGTAAAATAAGTAGGGTTCTCAACCATTTTTAATGGTCTCTGCTCCTGTGCTTTTAGTTGCTCTTACTCCGCAGACATTAGCAGATAATGGCCTAATCTGCACCAAGCAGGATATTGCACTATGAAAGCAGTATATAAAAGGCAGGAGCCACACCAAGCAATATGAAAGCAGTATATGGTATGTGTGTCAATGGGCCCCAACAGTTGTCAGTGTACTTCAATACCGCTATGAAGCATTAGTGTGGCTCCTGCCTTTTATATACCATTTTCATACCACTTTCATAGCACAATATCCTGCTTGGTGTACATTAGGCCAATGTCTCCATACCATGAAAAACTTCACTTGTAGTTTTCTACAGATCAAGCTCTTGTTTAAAAGCCCAACAGCAGGCCAGGCTGGCTTTATTTCCTAGTCAGTTGGCAAAACTACTTATGTTCCTTGATTTGAATATAATATATTCCTGTCAAAACTTTATAGCAGTTGACAGTTTTAGAAACCTGCTATGTGTTCCCATGACCACATATGCCCAGGAAGCAGCAGTGATTGATGATTGCCTTTTTAAAAACTCACGTTTATTATTCTGATAAGCTACCTTGAATTAGGGCTATAGACTTCCTTTACTTTGCATTGAATTTAAGATGAAAGCTCCTTCTGTCTTGTTAGAGCTGAGACTAAGGGCCTTGCTAGACCTGCCGGCTTACGCCGGCAGGGAGGCGGGGCCGAGGCGCGCTAACGTTAGCGCGCCTCCCCCAGGCTACCACACGGCGGATGCGTAGGGACATCATGTCCCTGCGGCGTCCGCCATTTTTTATTATTATTTTAAAGGGGCCGGGTGCGACCCGAAGACGGCGGACAAGGTAAGTGGGTTTTTTTGTTTGTTTTTTTACCGGGGGGGGGGGGCGAAGGCTGGGAGGGTGGGTGCCAGGGTGGGTGGCACGGGGGGAGGGCGGGTGCGATCGCGCGCGCGCTGCCCGAGCCCGGGCAATGCCTGGCATGGGGCAGCATTGCCCAGGCAATGCCGCCCCATGCGAGGCATTGCCCGGGCGGCGCGCGGTGCAATCGGACCCACCCAGGCACCCACCCTCCCAGCCTTCGCCCCCCCCCCCGCCGATGGGCACAGCGCTCCTATGAGCGGTGTGCCAGGTCCGCGGCTTTTCGCAGCTCCTCGCGAGTAAGCGAGGAGCCGCGAAAAGCTGCGGAAGTCCCTAGACGTTCCCCAGCTCCGGCCTGAGGCTGGAGCTGGGGAAAAGGCGCGCCATAAGCGAATTCGCTTATGCCGCGTTGGAGGAGGCCTCAGCGCGGCCTGTCTCCGGATTCCCTTGTGCGTCATCTGTACGCACAGCAGGGAAGCCGGGACAGAAGGCGCGCTAAGGCCTCGTCTAGGAAGGCCCTAACATTCATCTGTTTTAGGTTTTGTGTTGAAACTCTAGCCATAGGGACCATAGGATTGTTCTCAGTGTAATCAGTTTTAAATAAAAAATAACTATGTGTCAAGTTATCTACAAAAAATAAACCCCAACCTCATTCATATACTATAGATAAGCTTGATATTTATGTATAGAAGTATTAATGTTTCCTTCTCCTTAAACTAGAGTGGTTTCCAACATACACACACACAAGGCATGTATCTTAGATGCATAAAATAACTTAATACATACAAGCCACGTGGTCACAGGCCAGCCAACTTAAGCACTTTTATGTCTCATTGATTGAATGGGAGAGAATTAAGCTTGTGCGCAGAAGTGCTTAACTCTGGCAGAATTGTACCTTCTCTATTGTAAACCATTGGGATTTATGGTACAGAGGAAAGAGACTTTTCTGATTCACATTTTTATAGCGAGAGGCATTAAGGCAAAATAGCCATTCTTATTTCTTTCTTGCAGATATAACGGCTTGATACAGCACAAAGCCAAATTGGAAGAGCTGGAGATGGTTTTAAAAACAGAAAAAGACTTTCTACAACAGGAAAAGAGAGCGAGCACAATAGCGACTGCAGAGAACCAGAAGCTGAGAGAAGAACTGGAAAGGTAGCACTCTTCAGAAGTGATGTAGGCCACTTTGCACGCTTTTGGTTGATCCCATCCCATTTGTGGGAATATAAAAAAAGCATGCCCTAGTGGTTGAACATTCTTTACGTGATATGCAAACAGTGCTCACGCCCTTTGTGAGATGTGTCAGAACATCAGCCTTTGTTTCTCATCATGCTTGGCTGTATATGGCCCAGCATCATCAATATCATAGCTTTAGTACTCAATTTCTGTGTGTCCCCAAGCTATAATTTCTTTCTTTCTTTCTTTCTTTCTTTCTTTCTTTCTTTCTTTCTTTCTTTCTTTCTTTCTTTCTTTCTCTCCTTCCTTCCTTCCAGTGTTTTTGCACTTTCTAAGTCTTTGACCCATCTTTTTCAATAGCAGTGTGTACAAGTGTATATCATATAGCCCAGAGGCAATGATTTGTAAATTTTTGAAAGATGAATCCAGCATAGTATTTTCACTTTTATGTAGATAAAGATGCCTCCTTCACTTTGTTGCATTTTTCCCATTCTGAAATTCTCCCCACAACTCCATTACAGCTACAAGTTTGGAAACTTTGGAAGTGTTCTGCCATCTTGAGTGCGATTTTGGGGGGAACGGCAGGATATAAATTTAATAAATATTAACTACCACAGGATTGAAAAATCGTAGAAATTTCAGACTGGCATAAAAATATGGCAGTGCTATATTTTAAACCACTCAAACACCACAATAATGATTTTGGCCAAGGCATAATAGTTAAACATTTATTATATTAAATCATAGAATCATAGAATAGCAGAGTTGGAAGGGGCCTACAAGGCCATCGAGTCCAACCCCCTGCTCAATGCAGGAATCTACCCTAAAGCATCCCCGACAGGATTAAGTAGATTCTCACTTTAAAAAATAAAATAAATCTTACTGTGGAAACTTGTAATTCCTCTCAAATATTTTAGTATTAGGAATTTTTAGTTTGCTAATTTTGTGGTGCTCATTTTTTTATTAACAGAAAAAAGATCAGCCTCTTTATTTAGCATTGCTAAAAATGGTTCAAAAACTTTCTGATTTTTCAAAAACATTGAATTCCTTTTCTTCAGCAAGACCAAGGTTTTAGCTATTGTGCTTATTGCAGATTTAAATCCTATGATGGTATTCACTCGCTTTAACATTGCAGTTTCAGATTTGCTTTGGGATGTGACATGTTTTTCTTTTCCTACTTTAGGGTGAATTTCTTACACAGCAAGCTCAAAGTAGAGTATGAAGGGCTTCATATCCACACTAAGGAGTTGAAAACATCTTTGAATAATTCCCAACTAGAACTGAATCGTTGGCAAGCTCACTATGATGAGTTGAAGGAACAACACCAAAACATGGACATCTCCTTGACCAAACTGGACAACCACTGTGAGGTGAGATTTATGGACCATGAAATACAGGCAGTGACTGTTGGATCGCTTCACCCTTCCATAAACACTGACTGGATTTGGATGATCACGGAGGGGAAAATAACCCGTGGTTGCTTAATCTGCCTCCCACGCACATGCTGATCATGTGTTTGGGGGGTTTGCATAATTACCTTTGGCAGCTGTAGGTAAATAGAAACCCAGAAGCCTACAACAGCCCATGGGTTCTCCATGGCCTGTTACCCATGGCAACAAGCCATCCTGGCCGGGTTCACATGACGTGAAGAGCCATGCTGCCAAGGGTAATTATGCCAGCATGCAACTGGCACACATGTGGTGAGGAAATAAGCCACCATGGTTCATTTCCTCTCTGTGATTGTGCAAACTGACCATAATTTGATGGCCATTACTTGCTCTTAAATGGCAACAGTTTCAGGTCAAACCCTATGTGTTAGGATTGGGTTGCTGCCATATCTTAAGTTAGCAAGATGGGAGTGAGAAACTAAGTTCTTTCCATGCCTTCACTGTCTCCATCTCTCAAGAATGTTTTTTTTTATTCCTGCTATCCTTGGGAAAGGGAGGGCGCTGGTCGAGTTCAGATCCATAATAGCACTTTAAATCCCCCCCTGGTTTTTAGGATACGAACCAGGTTGGTCCATGTTGCCCATCATGTCTAGATTCCCTCTCTATGGAAATGATTGATTTCAGTGGGACATAATTAGGTTTGTGCGTCTTAAGTGTAAAAATCTTACGTGGGGATGGGTAGTGTTGACAAGTCTGTCATTCATTGAACTACTTGGCCAATGTAAGCGCTGAGCTGGGGTTACAATAATTTTATTTTTATATTTAATTTATTACATTTTTATACTGCCCAGTAGCCAAGACTCTCTGGACAGTTCTCTCTTAAAACCATAAAATATAACAAATCAAAACATAAAAGTTTAAAATTTCCCTGTAAAACCAAAATAAATCCAGCAGCAGTTCACAGGGAAAGTCTGTGTGAAAAGATATTTTTTCAGGAGGTGTTTAAAGGATGTTGCATTTTCTACTTCCTAAAGAGTTTTCCTGATGGTGGGTGGCACTACAGAGAAAGCCCACCATCGAGGTTCTCCGTGGTGACATTCTGTTCATTTTGGAATGACCAGCAAGACCTCTTCTGAAGATCTTAAATGTCATTTGGGTTTGTACAAGGGAAGGTGGTGTGCTAGGTATTCTGGTCCCAAGTTGTTTAGTGCTTTATAGGATAATAACATAACCTTGTATGTGGCTCAGTACCTAATAGGCAGCCAGTGCAGTTCTTTTAACGCAGGTGTTATGTGACCATAGCTAGGTGTCCCAGTGAGCACCCTACCTGCTGCATTCTGCACTAGCTGCAGCTTCTGAACTGAGTCCCACATAGAGTGCATTGCAGTAGTCTAGTCATGAGATTACCAGTGCATGGATGACCATGGCTAGGCTATCCCTATCCAGGCACAAGCATAGTTGCCATACCAACCGAAGTTGGTAATAGGTGCTCTGGGCCACCGAGACCATCTGGGCCTCCAGTGACAGAGATGGATCCAGGGGCATCCCCCCAAACTATGGACCTGCTCCTTCAGAAGGAGTGCAACCGCCTCCAGAACAGGCCAACACCCCAATTCCTGGACCTGGGACAAGAGTCCCTAGCTCACTACCTTTCTGTTGGTATTTCAAATTGCATTAATGACACATAGGCGAGTGCAGCCAAAGAAAATTCACCCGTGATGTGTCTGTTGAATAGCTGCTCGCTCGACTAAAAGGAAACTTAGAAGAAGAGAATCACCATCTCCTAAGTCAGATCCAGATGCTGAGTCAGCAGAACCAAATGTTGCTGGAGCAGAACATGGAGAACAAGGAACAGTACCATGAGGAACAGAAGCAATATATGTAAGAGCAGCACTCTCTTTACCTACTTTACAACACACAGTAGATAAAAGCTAAAGCGGTATTCTGCTCCCAACATAACTATGCTGTAATGCATACAATGGAGAAGGCTCTTCATGATGCCATGACATATATATAGGTACCCCCAAAAGAAAGAAAGGAGGAAATTACCAGCCTATCCCCCTCCAAACACCCCCCCATACTTTCCAAAGACTGTGGCTCTTTAAAATTCTTGTTTATGTGCTGTACCCTTTTAATTACCTTACCAATCAAGTCTTCTTAAGGAGCTTAATCCTAATTTTAATTACTTCTGTTATGTGATAGGTACTGTCAGAAGGCTTTTTCATCACTCCAGATCTTGCCCTGAGGGACACAGAATTTTCTTCTCCTGGAAAGTTGTAATAGTTTAATTTGTTAAATACACTCAATTCCCTGCAATCAGTAAATGTTTCCCCCCACTTCTTTGGTTCTCAACAGTGATAAACTAAATGCCTTAAGGAGACACAAAGAAAAACTGGAGGAGAAAATAATGGATCAGTATAAGTTTTATGATCCAGCTCCAAAAAAGTAAGTTTTCTCAATTTTGAAATAGCACATGTGAAAGCCAGTCTTATGCAGAAAAATGTCCCTTATCTGTGTGAAGCAACTTGTATACAATCCCTCTGTGAATAGAAAGATGAAGATTGGTTAGCATCTCTTTTCTGCTGTTAAAAAATATTATTGAGGCTTAGCCAATCCAGATTTGGATTATTTTTGTCACATGCTAATCAGTTCAATTGTAGATTCAAGCTGCATTCAAACAATTGTATCTTGACCTAATTAGCAAGATAAGAGGAAACACTGTGTTTGCACATGCAGCTGCTTCACTCTTCCCTTTATGCAGGTGAAGCAGCCAGGAGGTCTTCAGTTAACTACAGTTTCCTGTTTCATCCAGGAAACTACAGTTTAATGTCTTGGTTAGTTCCAAAGCCATTAACTATAGTTTCCCAGTTTGGATGGAATGGAAAACTATAAATTATGGTAGACTTTCTGGTTTGTGTGCCAGCTCGTATGAAGGGCTAAGTAAAATGGCTGTGTCTGTCCGTCCATGTTTCAGGTTATTAGGTCTGAGATATGATCATCCAAACATGGCTGCCAAATTGTTGTAAGGTGTATCTATAATGATTCTGAAACCTATATTTAGCCAAACAGTGAACAAGGACATAATCAACTTGTAAGTAGATTGGTTGTATCCTAAAGAACCCCAGTCTATCTCTCAGAAAAGTTTTTAACAGATAATTTTTAATAAAATTTGGGGAAATGCAGCCATTATTGATGGCTCAATTCTGATTGTAATGGAAATAAAAACAGCCCTGATAGAGCCAACAAATACCAACATCTATGGATCTTTATGTCGTAACTCAATGCTGGAGTATTTTCTGTGCCTTTTTATCCTGCTAACTTTTGAGCCACAAAACTCCTAGTCTATTTACTGACTTCCTGGCTCTAAGGCCATTTTGCATTGCTATTTAATGGAGGAAATCAAGATAATTAAGAAAATTAGTGGACTGTGTTAAAAATTTAAAGAGCAAAGTGACTGCCCCTTGATCCTTGTTAAAATTTGCCAATAACAGGAAAAACCACTGGATAGGAGCTAGAGCCTTGGTTAAACTCATTAAGCCAAAGAAAGAGGCTGCAAGAGAACAGCTGAAATCTTCAGCCGAGAGCCCTCCATGGCCCTCCGAAAGCACAGACACTGCAGGGTCGCCATCTCCTTCACAGCTGCCCAAGCAGCAGGAAAGTCTGGAGAACACCTCTGTAGAGTCCAACTCCATGGAAGGTAGAGAACTTGATAATGGATCTGCGGGCAAAGGTAAATGGTGTTGCACTTAATGTGTAGTTAACCAGCTCAGAAGTTTCATATTGGATAGATTATGTTGGCAAAGTTTGCTAGCTAGGAAAAGATTAAGATCCAGAGATGAGCATTTCCAAGTGCCATTGAAACCCTGCAAAAGAAAGATTGAAGCACAGACTGTGTTACTGGACAGTGAAAGATGCGTTCTTCTGAGCATTTTAACAAAACAGGTTCAAGGGCCTAGGCAAAGGAGGTAGCCAAGTAGCCCATTTTGTGAAGAAAGGTGAAATTGAGGGGCTCGTGGTACATTCTGGTTCCACTCAGGAGATGAGCTCTTGCCTGCTAGGTGGTCCAAATGCAAGAGATGCTAAGGAGACAAGCTTGAAAGTATTCTTGCCTTCTCTCCACACATTCAATAAAGATTGTATTAGGGTATTACAACTGCTGGTCTCTACCTCTGCACGTTCAGTGGAAAGTGTAACAAGGGAAGGGAGAGTGCATGCGCACCTGTAGGTGCACAGGGTCTGCATGTGTAATTGGGAACCTTGGTCACTCCAGGCCCCCAGTTGCATGAAAAGGCTGATGCATTTACACACCTTCCACTTGAATGCAGGGCTAGCAGACACCTTCCCAATCATGTATGTACTGAATGTGAGGAAGGAAAGTGAGAAAAGGACAATGGTCTGGTGAAGGAAGCTAGCTAGGAAAAGATTAAGATTCACCAGGGAAGGAACCAGGGTTTCCATGCAACTGTATAGTTCTTTGTTTCTCCTTCCAGCAGAAGCAGAAAACAGTAAGCAAAACAGAACCAAGCTAGAATTCAGAGTCCTATTGAGAATCTGTCTCGGGCATTCTAGGGTGATCCATACAAGATGAGAATGGTCTTTTTGAGACAGTGGGCACTCTTGTGGCTCCAGTATGCCATTTCTGCCATTCACCCTTAAAAATAAGTGCATGTTTGTACAGGTTGCAAATTACTATTATTATTATTATTACAGACTGGTTATTTTTTAAAGTACACATTGAGGTTGCATCCACTGCTTATCAAACTAATGAGTTGGAGCAGGGCTATACTGCTCATTAACCATCTTCCAGGACATAAAGATTTGTCAATGAATCCCAGCGCTGATTGCTATTAATTGTGGATCCTAGATAAGAACATAAGAATAGCCATGCTGGATCAGACCAAGGGTCCACCTAGTCCAGCACTCTGTTCACACAGTGGCTAAGCAGCCATCGGCCAGGGACCAACAAGCAGGACATCGTGCAACAGCACCCTCCCTCCCATGTTACCCAGCAACTGGTGCACACAGGCTTACTGCCTTGAATACTGGAGATAGCACACAACCATCAGGGCTAGTAGCCATTGATCGCCTTCGCCTCCAGGAATTTATCCAACCCCATTTTAAAGCCATCCAAATTGGTGGCCATCACTACATCTTGTGGTAGTGAGTTCCATAATTTAACTATGCGCTGTGTGAAGAAGTACTTCTTTTTATTTGTCCTGGACCCCCCACCAGTCAGTTTCATGGGATGACCCTGGGTTCTAGTATTTTGAGAGAGGGAGAAAAATGACTCCCTAACCACATTCTCCATACCACGCATAATTTTGTATACCTCTATCATGTCTCCCCTTAGCCTTTTTTCCAAGCTAAACAATCCCAGTTGAAGTAACCTTCCCTCATAGGGAAGATGCTCCAGCCCCTTAATCATTTTACTTGCTCTTTTCTGCACTTTTTCCAGCTCTAGAATATCCTTTTTTTTAGGTGTGGTGGCCAGAACAGTACACAGTATTCTAAGTGTGGTCGCACCATAGATTTGTATAAAAGGAGTATGATACTGGGCGTTTTATTCTCTATCCCTTTTCTTATAATGCCTAACATGGAGTTTGCCTTTTTTACAGCGGCCGCACGCTGGGTGGGCATTGTCATCGAGCTGTCCACCACAATCCCAAGATCTCTTTCTTGTTTGGTCACAGCCAGCTCAAATCCTATTAGGTTATACTTGAAGTTGGGTTTTTTTTTGCCCCAACGTGCATCACCTTACACTTGCTTACATTGAACTACATGTGCCATTTCGATGCCCGCTCTCCCAGCTTGGAGAGATCCCTTTGGAGCTCTTCACAATCCCTTTGTGTTTTAACAACCTTAAATAATTTGGTGTCATCAGCAAACTTGGCCACTTCACTGCTCACTCATTCTCAACAAGGAGCAGGGGGCTTCTTTGGAACTCCATCAGGTTTGGAGCCTTAATGGAGGAGGAATTGTAGATTTAAATGACTAGATGTTTCTAGATGTCCTGCAGCCTTAAGGTTACACCTGAACCACACCAGTTAGACTTTAATTTATCTGTTTCACACATAATGATAACCCAAAGTTTTCTGAATGTATTGCATTTTACCATCAGTTTATGGGAGCTTTCCACAAAAAAATGAGTCTAACTTTCATCTATTAAAAACCATGTAATATAACACCTTTTTCACATCAAAGATGTGGTTTGACTTGGTAACAGCAGAGGGAGCAGGTGGAAAAGAAACAGCAGTGTAGATTCAGATTTGGAAAATGGGAAGAATTGTTAGTGATATCACAAGACATATGGATTTGGCTGGTGGTTTTTCCTTTTATAATCGCCTATTTCTCAGTACAAAATTGGAGTACATTATGATAAATTGTAACAGATAATTGATTTATAGAGGTAGAAGTAACTCCCAGAAAGTTTTGGGGGAAATGTGTTTATTAAAGGACAGAAACAAAATGTGAAATTGCTGAGAATACTCTCCACTTAATGTTCTGTGCTGCACAGATATTTCTGATTATGAAGTATCACAAATGCGTGTAGCAACATATTGGCCCTGTTCAGATGACACACTAAGCCACAGTGGTTAAGCACTTTGAGCTAAGCATTTTGACTCCGCATTCGTGTGATCCATTCCTAACCATGGTGTCTATGTATCCGCGGTTTAAATATGCCCACTAACCATTTGCTGCAAAATGGTTAGCAACCTAACCATGGCTTAGCATGTTTTGAGCAAAGGAATCTTAAGGGGAAGTTAGGGCTATATCCCAGTTGTAGTTTATGGAAATTGAGTGCTTAATTGTGTACTTAAGTTATGTTGAGTTCAAGGGTACTATTCAAATATATACGATTCTGTGAAGAAATTGACATGAATCCCTCATGTATTATAATTTCACACTGGGGGGCAGGGTTCTTTCCATGTACACACTGTATACATATTAAGAAGCTGCAGCCAATTACCACTCCCCAACAATGCTGTTCTAATGTTTCTATTGTTTTTTGTATTGATAATGTTTTTATAATTTTATTTGTAAAGTGCCCTGAAAACTTCAGTTCTATGAAATACTGTTTGTATTCCCTCCGTATAATTTGTTGGTTAAGAAATACACATTTGGATTGCTATAATACGGTGTCATTTTAAAACTTAGTACCAAAAAAGCAAGAACAAAGTTGTCTATTATATGTATGAAGTTACAGTGTATGTTTAATCATAGATACTAGTAGTTGCTGCTCTGCATTTCTCTTATCTAATTCCCTTACCTGATTTAGCGGCTGCTGTAGAAATAATTAGGCTTTCGTGTTTAGTTGGTGTCTTAGTGGTTTGAAATACATTTTAGTTATTTCTGTTTACTTTTTTTCTTCTTCTTTTTGGGATCTCTGGGTGATAACAATTAGCTGCTCAACGCAAAAAGATTGCCTTTTTGAGAAGCACAAGCAAGCCCAAAGAAAAGTCTCCTAAGTCTCCATCGAATCATCCGTCTCTCTCTAATCGCTTACGGTTCTGGTCGTCTTCTGACATCCCATCCTCTTCTAATGAGCCACTTTCTTTCTCGGAAACGGGAGGCCTCTAATACCTTCTCTTGTCATTTATTTTCAATGCATTTCTGAATATATATTTTTAAAAATCAAACCTATAACTTCTCTCTCTATACACACACACACACACACACACACACACACACTCAGCACATCATTGACACAGACTAAATCCAAGAGCTGATCAAGTCGACATGGACCACACTTCCCTCTCAATAAGATGAAGGCTCTTTATTGTACAACCGGGATCATTTCTTCAGTGCAGTACACTTTAATGAGCCCTATGACAATGTGCCCATATGCTTACAGTGCTATTGGTGATGGTGCACATCTTAAGTAAGTGAACTTGCTGTGTGCTTCGGTAATGTTTTGCAGTCTCTGATGTGCCTCATGTTCTGTCCAAATGTGGAAATGAACTGCTGTTGCTATGTTGCTGATAATGCATCCTCCTTAATATTTGCTTATTTCATATGAAGGATTCCCTATATGTAACAGAGCTTTTGCAGTACTCGTTATTCCCAAAATGCTGTTGTCTATTTTCTGATACTGTTGTAATGTAGACATGGAAATAGAGAGACACCTATTACTGGCAGATAGCTTGACCTTGTAATCTCCCAAATAATTTAATACCTTAACCTGTGTCTCCCACTTTTAGAAAATGCAGAGTGAGCAGTATCATCACAATGTGCAGTAAAAGTGGTTTCAGTATTAGTAAGAAAACACCACTGCAATACATACTGAACACCACAGCAGCTGCCCTTAGCAAGCCGACATTAATGCCACAGGGCACTGCATCAGAGTGAACTGTACCAATCCATTTTGTATTCATCATAGCAGGCAGTTTGGTTAAACTGCTTAAATATGTTTTTCCTCTGCTTCCCCAGCCAGAGTGTGTTATGATATATGGTGCATTATCATATGTCATGGATTTCCGCATTGAACGAATAAAGAATATTACTTTCCTGTCTTTTTAGTTTGGCTTAGAAACCTTGGCTTGCAAGCTCCCATAGCTGTTGTCGGATGGATGGTTCTATAAACCACTAAAATGTGGGGCACATTAGATAACTTATTTGCTGTTCAGGATATGGCAAAGCATACATTCTGCCATTGCACCATACATTTACACAAAGATAACTTTTGATAATCAGCACCGCTTCCTGACATTTTCCTCAGACTTTCTTTGATATAGTTTGTAACTAATCTGTGTCTTTAGCACTAATTTACTTTTTCCTGTTGTATGTGCCAGCCATTTGTTACTTGTGCCACATCCTATTTATTTTTCAGTAATTCAGTGCTGTTGCTCACAGAGAAACATTCTAGAAAACAGTTGGAAACATAGAAAGTTAGTTTCTCATCAGAGCTAATTTTTAAAGTGTCGGATCTGCCCATTTCCCCCCACCCCACCCCCTTGTTCGGCTTAAGGCATTCAAGGCTCTGAATTATTTAATGAATTCTGCCTCATTACTGCAGCAAATAATTTTGGCAAGTAATGCTTTTGGAGCCACTTTAAAATTTATAAGTGAAACCCCCCAACCTAACTTTTAACCATGTTAAAAGCTATTGTATTATAAAAGGAGTTCCCTAAAGAACATGATTTGTTGCAGGAACAAAATGGTGTACTGGCGATTGTAGGCCCAAATCCTGTTCTGTTAACACCAAACATCAATTACCTTTTATTTTTAAACTGAAAGAGATGGCATTTGTGCAATCTGATCCTATGAAAGCTTACTTGAAATAAATTCTAATGAGTCCAGTTGAGCTTACTCCCAAGTAATTGTTCATAGGTTTGCCGCCTTAATGTCTCCTTCCACATCTTCTGTATGGCTCCACTTTTTCTATAACAGGTATAAAACACTCTCCTTTTCCTGTCACTCGTGAGCCTCTTACTGAGCTGGCATCTGGTTGCAAATATATAACCTCTGACAAACTTTAATGATGCAGCTTGCATAGTCTGTGCATCTTTTGTGCCACTGCTGTGTGCCTGCTTGCTGCATTTATAAGACAATGGGTAGATATGTGTCTCGCTGTGGTGTGCTTTATTCTCTCTTTGTTTTTCCATCTTCTCCCGTTGATCATTAGTGGATTCAAAGCTGAAGAGGTTTTCTCATTACGGAGGCAGCAGTGACCACATTGAAAATGCCACAGACTCTGCTATCAAGCACTGCTCTATGGAGCCAAGTTCCAGGATGTACTCAGCCTCAGCCACCTACTTGGCCACCTCAAGTTCTACTCCCACCTCTAGACAACAAAACAGACCCAAAGGTATGTGGCACGTCGAACCTCGTTGGGACTTCTGCTTCAGTCTGATCTGTGTTTAGGAAGCACTTTCCATGTTCAAAAGAAGGAAACGCTACATGCGCAGGCATTGCCTTGATTTCTGATCTCTTGACTGGCTCATGTGTTATACTGGCCAATTGAGTAAGCCACTTGCATGGGAGGGGAGAAACAGCAAATAAATAGAACACTTAATGTGTGATTTGGCCCTCAGTTTGGCAGAATCCTTGCAGGACTTTCCTTAGTCTAGGTGTGTGACGGTTAGCCAGTACCTTTTAAAGACATGCTCTTCGTAAGTACTTGGCATGTACTACAGTTGACCCTAGCGTTAAAAAGGGATATGCCAATCTTCCGCAACCTGGCGGCCTCCAGTTGTGTTGGCCTTCTGGCCGGGGATGATGGGAGTTCTAGTCCAACATATCTGTAGGGTGTCAGAATAGGGAAGTCTGCAGTATGATATTGTATATGGTAGTCCTTTCCTCTACTTCAGCTGCAGGTCAAGCATATCTCTAGTGGGTTGCCAGTATATTCGTTAATAATTTGTCATATATACTGCCCCATTTACCAAAAAAGCCACCATCAATTTACATTGGCCCTTGCACACTGTTGGTGCTGTGTGGCATAGAAGGAATTGTTTTGACAACATGCATTGGAAAGCCCTCACCTCTGTTAAGTGTTCTTACTGTGCCTGCTTTTGTCTCTGCAGCAAACTTTTGTAAACTGCCCAGAGAGCTTTGGCTATGGGGCGGTATATGAATTCAATAAATAAATAATAAATTAAGAGTCCCAAACAGCTCCCCTACCCTATATGGCCATCCTAGTTCTTACTGGGGTGTGATCTTGAATCCTATGACCACTTACTATTTGGTTAGGTGCCATTAGACTGCATGACTCCTCTTAAAACTGGCAACTGTCTCTCTACAACAATCCTTCAAGTCTCCCTATATTGGCATATATTATTCCTAAAGTTAAAAATCTTCACCAGAACATGTCTGCTGGTTTTATCCATCTATTCTGAACATCACCTTCTTATATCTTGCTTTCTTCTCTCCAGGTCATAATTCAGATGGTGATCTGTGTGAAAACCTCCCTGAGGTAGAGCTTTCAAACAAGAAGCACAGTAAGTTAATTGATATATATGATGCAGTACAGAAGATATTCCCTTGGAGCATAATGAGAGAGTATTCTGTTCTCCAGTGAATTATTCTAGTGTAAAAATGTTGCCTTTTCTTTCAAATTTGATGCAGCTTGGGAAATGGGACTCCTTTTAACCTCCTTAATGTCCTTCTGCCTCTTTCCCCCCTAGTTTCCAGGCCAAACAGCTTAGAGAATAGTGAAAATGCATCCACCAGCAGCTCTCCTTTAAACTTGAAAGGTAAGGTATTTTCAAAATATCTGGTGTATTGTAGCCTGGTATTTTCACTTAAATAATGCATTAGAATTTAATAGACTGAATCTTAATCCCACCGTAAAGGCCTGCATTATTTATTTATTTATTGCATTTCTATACTGCCCAATAGGGCTCTATCTTATCCCCTATGCTGTTTAACATATACATGAAGCCGCTGGGGGAGGTTATCCGGAGATGTGGACTGAGGTGTCATCAATATGCAGATGATATCCAGCTCTACCTTTCCTTTTCATCAAACCCAGATGAGGCAGTGACTGTTCTGAACCAGTGCCTGGGCACGGTAATGGACTGGATGAGGGTAACAAACTGAGACTCAATCCAGACAAGACGGAGGTACTGTTAGCGGGTGGTTCATCTGTCCGGATGGGGTTGCACCCTCCCTAAAGGATCGTGTCCGTAGTTTGGGGGTGCTCTTGGATCCAGAACTGTCACTTGAGGCACAGGTGAACTCAGTGGCAAAGAGCACCTTTTATCAGCTTAGGTTGATATATCAACTACGCCCTTATCTGGACAGAGATAGCCTAGCTACAGTTATCCATGCTCTGATAACCTCTCGTTTGGATTACTGCAATGCGTTATACGTGGGGCTGCCTTTGAAAACGGTCCGGAAGCTTCAGCTGGTACAAAACAGGGCAGCCCGTTTACTAACAGGGACTGGCCGGTGAGATCACATTACACCAGTCCTTTTACAACTTCATTGGCTGCCAGTCCAGGTCCGGGCCCAATTCAAAGTGCTGGTATTGACATTTAAAGCCCTAAACGGTTTGGGGCCAGGTTATTTGAAGGAACGCCTCCTCCCATATGTACCTGCCCGGACCTTAAGATCATCTACAGGGGCCCTTCTCCATGAGCCCCTGCCAAAGGAAGTGAGGCAGGTGGCTACTAGGAGGAGGGCTTTCTCTGCTGTGGCACCCCAGTTGTGGAATGAGCTCTCCAGAGGTCCGCCTGGCGCCTACACTGTACTCCTTTCATCACCAGCTGAAGACCTTTTTATTCTCTCAGTATTTTAAAACTTAATTTTAACTTGAATTTGAATTTTGCTGTTTTAACTTTGTATTTTAATTTTATATCAATTTTGCTGCGTGGTTTTTATCCTAGTTGTGCTTTTTATACTGTATTTTGTATTTGTGCTTTTAACCTGTTGGTTGTTTATTATGGTTTTAATTTTTGTGAACCACCCAGAGAGCTTCAGCTATTGGGCGGTATAAAAATGTAATAAATAAATAAATAAATAAATAAATAAAAGCCGAAGCTCTCTGGGCGGTTTATTTCCTGCTCTGTATAGCAGTTGGTATTAAAAATCCATGTTTGAACATATGACCAAGTGTTCAGTCTTGGGGCCAAGTTCACAGGCCCAAAACCGAGGTGCCCCCCAAATGAGCACCCAGAGAGCGGGGAGAGGCGGGGGGATCGGACCATTAGGTCCAGGGTCTAAAGTTACTTAGCTACACTACTGCAAGTATCCCTGGGTCTTTGGTGAGCACATTTTGGTAGTGCTCAAAGAAAGCTTTTCTTCATAAAGTAAAAGAAAAAGTGTCTTAACTGATATTTTTGAATCTCCTGACACAGGATCTTTTGACCGTATTCGTGGCAGATCAGAGAGTCTCAGCAGTGAAGATATGGCGCTGAGTAAAGACGTGCTTGGCTCATCTAGAGAAGGCCTGTTTTGTCCCATCTCTTCTACTATTGGGGCCTCAAACACTAAGCCCAGCCCCTCCCTTGTTAGGAATGGCTTGTTCTCATACGATATACCTCAGAAAAGTAACCAAGCCCAGGTGCCGCCTGTCAGGCACCGATCCGCCTCTCCGGGCAGTGAGATGGTAACCTTGGAAGAATTCCTGCAAGAAAGTAACAGACTTTCTCCCCTGAATGTAAGAACAAACTTTTCTGTGTGTAGGGATTGGAAGTGATAAGATCAAGGGGAGAGCACAAAACTATGTACCATTGCTTGAATCCAAATGTTAGTCCTATGTAGAGTAGATGAATCTTCAGTTAGACCAGTGGTTCCCAAACTTTTTCAGGTAACCGCCCCCTTGGTTCCACAAACTCATGCCCAGTGCCCCCTACCCTACTCTATAAAAATCATTATTCAGAATAGTGGTTTTCAATGACCCACTAAGGAAGTTAATAACAATAAATTCAAAACATTAACAATTAATTGAATATTTATTCAAAATCTGGAGCACCCGCTGCAAGCTTGCCGAGGGAGGGAGGGAAAAGAGAGCGAACACCTCTGTTTTGCAGCCGGCGTGGCGTGGCACACCAAGCAGGGTATGTCTCTTCATTAGCGTTTTGATGCTTTTGAAACATTTAAATTCACCATTAAAAGGACTCTTCTTAAACTGTATTATACATGTGTGGATTCTTCCCCTATATGGCTTGAGACCAAACTACCTTCTCCCATAAAAATGTCCCTGGGTTTTAAGACCTTCTGGAGAGGCGCTTTTTGGAAAAGACCACCTCGAGCGCCTCTCTGCTGCCCCTTTGCCTCTTAGCGCCCCCTGCCGCCCCCTTGCCTCTTAATGCCTCCCTATGCAATCCCACCACCCACAAGGTGGCAGTACCACCCACTTTGGGAACCACTGAGTTAGACTAACATTGGATATAGCCCTGTGAGAGCCTGGATAGTTTGACTACTGGGTGATTCTATGAGTAGATCTACTAAAAGGAGTGGACCTGAATTTCATTTGTTTTGATACGTGTGGTACGACCTAGTGATAGAATTCAGGCTGATTAATATTAATTGGAAAGTGCATTCATTCCATTAGCAAAATACTGAGCTTAATATTTGAGTTTCTGTAGAATTTCACTTTATTTTTCTCCACAAGAAGCAGTATTGTAATAAAATGAATATTGTATGTAAATTACTGGAAGTAGAGCTGTATGATTGGGAGAAACTCTGTGGTCCCTTGAGCGGAAAAAAGCTAAGTTTCCTGAACTCATTGTTTCCATTAGGCTAACATTTCCATTAGGCTAGAAAGTGCCCATTTTAAATCAAAGCTGAGATTTAATGATTGTGTGTAAAAGAAGCTACTGCTTTTGAGTGCCTTTATTATTATTTTCATGGGATGATACTTTTTTTTTTACCTGTAGTACTTTAGCAGCTGAGAAATGAGACCTTTCTTGTATCCATGGAACATTTTCCACATATTTTCTGTTAGGGCCTGTTTAGCTCTCTTCAAAAATCTATAATTCTCCCCTTCTCCTAAGAGTTTGATAAAGTCACTCCAGCAAAACCAGTAAATATCCTTGCTAATTCCTATTCCATCTTAAATTATTTTTTATGACACCACCAACTGCCAAGTTATCCAGAATTCCATTTATGATTTGAAATTGATGTGTCTGTGTGCTGATTTATGGTATGTGGGCGGAGCACACAGTTTTGGGGATTTCCACATGAACACTTTAGGCTTATGAAGGGGCTGCCAGCAAGCTAGAGGGACAGGCAACCATCTCATTATGTTCAGCATGCACCTCAATCCTGAAACCAATTTTTATGTAAGTTTTACTTTTCTCTGATGATAGTATTTTATTGGGTCGGATCACAGCCCCATTCAATGGAGGTTCACAAATCATGGGCTGCTTCATTGGTATCCATAGAAAAATATTGCAGCTGTAAGATACCACGTGGTTCTGATCTTTTCACAAGACAACCTGAAGATTGGGAGTGCACTAGTACTACTTTTTATCATCGTTCTAGGTTTTTAAATTTTAATTATTATTTTCTATGATTACATTTATATCCCGCTTTATTTCCTCCAAGGAGCCCAAGTCAGCTTACATAATCTTCCTCCTCTCCATTTTATCCTCATAGGTTAGGACTTGCCCCAGTGAGCTTCATGGCTGAGTGGGAACTAGAACCCAGATCATCCAAGTCCCAGTCCCGCATCCCAACCACTACACCACACTGGCTCTCAGGATGTCCCCTGGCTATACTCCTACCCTTCCCAAGACTTTTGCATTATGGGGGGTGTTCACGTGCCCAGTAAATTTACCAATGGGTGTGAATAATAGTGCATGTTTTGTAACAGCACATTACTATGAGTACTTGTGAATCAACTTGCTCATGGATAGATTGATCTGACAGCCTGTTGAAAGTATTTTGCATTTTTTACTTTTTCTGTATACCCAAACCATTTTTTGGTGAAAACTCTGAAAGCTAAATGTGTGTGTGCACATATTCACCGTGTGATTTTATTAGCTTCAAGTTATTTTATGTATGCATTTATTTGTTTGTTTGTTTGTTTATTAGGATCCATCCAGTAGAGATGACTTGTTGAGTGACTATTTCAGAAAAGCAAATGAGCCTCCATCTGTTGGAAGTCAGGTTTCTCAGGCCAACAGGAAAGAGACAACCAAGACACCCACCAGCTATGTCACTCCAACCGTAAAGATGCCCAGCACTAATGAAGACGGAAGGTCAACAAAGCCAGGCCATTATGTCAAACCAAACCTTAGGCCAACTGAATCGGAGCTTCTGGCAAACTCCACAGGTTCCTACAAGCTGACTCATGCATCTCAAAATCAGGCCAGCAGGGGATCAAGGCAGGTGGCACAGGCTCAGCTGTGCAACAGCACGAGCAGGCAGAGCACATCACTTAACCGTGCATTCAGCTTGGCTTCAGCGGACCTCCTCAGAGCCACTGGCCCAGAGATATACAGGCGCTATGATAGCCTCCCGAAGCCTGTGACTGCAGATATCCATATGGGCAAGGACTCAGACAGCCAGACTCTCCAAGCTGCCAGCTCTCAGGTCTCCATGCGAGAGAGGCCACAGTCTGCAAAGGTGGTGGGTTCTTTGCAAAGTGTTGATTCTCGCTGTCGACAGCTTGATGTTAGACGCCTGTCTCTAGCGCCTCCAAAAGATGACAGGTCGCTCTTGTTGCCTCCATTTTCTTACTCTCCCACCACATCTAAGGATGATCTGAACTCTTTGCCGCAGGAACGAGCGAAAGGTGTGGAGCAGCACTATTCCTCTCCACAGTATGCTACATCTAAAATAAAATCTAAGCCAGCGTTGCGGTCTGGGGAAGTGGCCACTGTGACTCCTGTCAGAGTTGTCTCTGGCAGCACCGAGGGGAGCAATCCCCAAGCGCCAGGCGCAAATGACACCTCCTTTGCCAAGTGCCAGAATCGATCACCTGAAAATAAAAACCTGGCAGGGGGCACCGAAGAAGCAAACAGAGGGCTCAGTTCCAAGAACCCTCCATCATCACCAGATCCCCATGGTGATCAGCAGACTGTTTGGTATGAATACGGCTGTGTGTGATGGGTTCTTTCTCATTCCCCTCCCCCCACATTCCCCGAGAGATGTATAGTATGTGCTTTACTACTGAAAACTGAGTGACTTTGGGAGTTATGATTTCTCTAAACGCAGAGCCGCCTGCATATTGTCTCAACTGTCTTCTAGATGCTTACAGCATAGAAGAATAGAAAGCATTGGTATCGCTGAGGTGAAAGATTGCCAAATATGGCTGCTCTTGTGCCTGCAAGACCACATCAACAGCTTAAGCATGCCCTCCAATTCTTGCTCTCCCCCAAATCCAGGAATTAATCCAGGAATTAAATTGAATTTGCAAAAGCACAGAGAATTGTATCCAATGTTAATCTTCTGGGACTTAAATTAGACTAACATTGGATACAACTCAGGGTACTCATTGTTTTGCTTTTCTTGTTCACCCTCTGGCCCTGTAATTTTGATTGGAAAAGTGTGTGTGTGTGTGTGTGTGTGTGTGTGTGTACTGAACTCAAGCCTTATTGAAAGTACAGCAGAACACACCTCTCCTTTTTATTTTGCCATGACAGGTTCTTTTTACTAATCTTTAAGTCTCCTCCTGGGTCTGGTTCAAGAGCTGCTGCTTAAAAGTAGGATGACTAAAATGGCTAGTTTCTGCCTCGATCTCGTGTTCTCGTGACCGTCAAAGTACATTAGAGGCCTGTCAAATGTTCTGGGGTTTTATTTTGTTTTTGTTTGTTCTTTGCTGCCCCTACACTGTGGTGCAGTAGAGGTGCTGCCTTTTTATAGATAAAAAGATAGATATGCTTAATGTTTTATGGAAAACACTGGAACTGATGCACCTTTAAATGGTGAATCTCTATGCACTAGACTGACATGTTTACTATTGCATACATTAAATTACTTTGTGGTTCTGTTCGGTGCCTAGAGAAAACACCCTGTTATTCTGCTTGTCTCCTAATGTATACAATTGCTTGTATCCTAAATGATGTACAGCAGATTCATTTGATGACACTCATGAATCTGTACAACAGATTCACGTGATGCTGCAATCCTCAAACTAGTTTGCCCAAGTTGAGCCTATCTCATCAAGTAGTTGAGGATTTCAGTTCTAGCGTCTAACTTGATCTTTATAGAAACCAAAATGCATTTATAATGCACATGAAAGAAATGCTTTCTATTAAATCATATTTATGCCCATATGAAGTCTTTTACACTTCAATGAACTCCATTGACTGCTTATGTATGTGTTTTTTTGTTGTTTTGCTTGTAAAGAGGTGTTTTCTTTGTAACAGATTAACAAAATTGTAAAACTTCTCTTGATTTGTGACTTATTATAGTGAGAGAACACACAATCTGTAACAATTGCACACAACCAGTGACTGGTGTGTTTCATAGTGTGTAGCAATCACATTGTAAGAAGAGCAAGTTTGTCTATAATAAAGCCTTTTTAAAACTACACATTTGTCAGTGCTGCCATTAGCTCCCAGGAAGACTGCATTCATAGACATTTTCAAAAATGTTTATGGTATGAGCTCACACCTCAACAAAATCCAAAGTTAAGGAAAATATATATCTCCATGTGGGATTATTTAATACAAATTAATGCAAATTGTATTATAAGAAATCTAACAATGCAAAAAATAAAAAGCCTTAATATTTTAAATCTAAAAATTATGACAAAGAATTTCTTTAGATGAGTACATTATAGCACTCTCATGACTGGCCACTCACGGATGTTTGCAGGTCATCTTGATGACACAGTTATCCTCCTGTGCATCTCCCGCGTCTTCTGCTGTTTCTCGTTACAAAATAAGAGTGAAAACCCAAGTCTTGTGAACAATAATGATATTTGTCACTATTTCCTGCTATGTGCAGGAGAAGTTGTGGTATAAAACGCCCAACAGGGGGTGCTGTCCCACTAAATTGAACGGGCCACTGCTTGCTTTCTCATGTGATTCTTCTCCTCCCTATTGCGGAAGAGAAGCAGGAAGCAGAGCAACGGTAAGAAAATGTGATTTTCCGCCCATCTGAAAATCCTTAAAATCGGCCAAATGCCTTTCAACTAACAAGGCTTCTTGAATAGCCTAAAACCAAAAACCCGCTTGGCCTGAATTAGAGATGTGAAGGCCTGGAAAAAAACCCAGAAAAATTTAGAAAAAAACACCGAAGACAAGGTGTTCAGATATTTTCTTCTCCAAATGATTTCTAAAAACTGTACAGTATCAGATTATTACAGTGTCTGTGCACCAAGGACAAGCAAGTCCTAGTTTGCAAACTGAGACTACAACTCTCAAATGCAAGAGCAAGATGCATTTCTGCCTCTAGGGGGCACTGCCATTGAAGCAGAGACTGAAACTGATAGTGATAGCTATAGGTCAGAAAATGATTCTGAATAAATTTCATACATATTCATTGAATCTTGGTTCCCCCTTTTTTCTCAGTTCTTTTTATGGGAATGGGGGCTTTATGTCTTGACACTGGAGGACTAGCGGAAACAAACAATTTTCTTTGTTACTAATGTTGGTGGTTTCTTCTGTTGTTGTTTTAAATTGATTTTTTGCCTGCTCCTCATAAACTGGCAGAACCAAAGAAATTCCTTACAGTTCAGGTGTTCCTAACAGTTCAGGAGCTTGTAGCTCCATTTGTTACAAAAAAAAAAGGTAAAGTAAATTTGTAATAATTGTTTGAATACACTGTACTTTTAATATACCAAATGTAATAATTTTATGCCAAACCAACTTGGACATAATTACATTTTATGTTACTAAAGTAACAAAGTGACTTTCAATCTGTAAAAAGTGCTAATATTGCAATGTTTCAATTTTTCTGAAAATTTCTGTTTTTCCCGAAACCACCCAGAAAAAAACGTGTTTTTTCCCATGGCTTCAAAATTTCCAGAAATTTTACATCTCTAGCCTGAATTCTAGTATTTCAAGCTTGGGTTGGAGGACTAAGTATATCCATTCACACAACATAAAAGTATGACTGTCCATAAATAATTGTTCAGTAATATAGTCATCAAGACGGTTAACTATGGCAAAAAATGTAATTGAAATACATGAAATACGTTTCGCCTCCACTTTCCTGTAACATTTCAAGGCCCTGTGTGAGTAGAAAATGTGTGATATACCAATGCTAGCTTTCTTGCCAGTTTCCTTTATATTGCTGTTAAGGAACACTACAATTATCCTCTTGTTGTTTTAAACTTTAATGTTAGATTAATTTTTAGTTGGATTAGTATTACCTTGCACCCCTGCTGGGTGGATCATTGACGCACACTCAGGAGAGATGCTGAAAGAAGGAAAAGGGACAGCGATAGAGGACAGGCAGTAGGAGACTGAATTGAATTTAAAATTCTTACCAAATTTTCAAGACATTAGCTCCAGTATTACTTTAAAAATGGGCTATCAGACAAAGAACAAGCAAGTTGTTTCAATTTTTATGTCGTGTATTATTTCAACACGGATGAGATTAAAAAAGACAATACAGAAATTTCTTTTCACATTTGAAGATGTTTAATTATAACAATGTTTCTAGATAGAAATGGAACATCTGAGGGATATGGAATTAAACGATACAGCTATTTTATTCATTTGATGTCTACCTTACCTTTTGATCCAGAAGAATCCCCCAAGGCAGCTTACATAAAATACTCTACAGTAATTTGGGACTCTTTTTGCCCCCTCAGGCAAATGGCAGACCTCTTGCACTAACATGTCCTTCCATGACTTTTCGCAATCCAAAGGCAGAAACAAAAAAGCCAAATGCAGCAATTTTTCATCCTCAAATTGCTCACAGTAGCTTATTTGTCTGATCGTGTGGGGGATAACAGTAGCTTATGCTCAAAATAAGCTGTTGTGAGTAGTTTATTAATCCATCGGGGCATAAAGTGATGTCCAAGCACAGCCAATATGTTGATATGACTTGTAGCATGTTTTAGATGAAGGGCCACACCTTTTTCTCCATTGTTTTTTTCCCCTTCCAACACATAACTGTTTTTCCCTGTGTTTACATTAGCTGCCTTATCCATGGTCGCACTTGGCAGGCCTGCTGCTTATTAAATTTAACTTGGTTTGCAAGTAAGATCCAAAGCAATATTCTCATGGTTTGTATTTAAATATTTGGAAATTATTTTTACAAGCTTAGTAGCAAGGCAGCAATGTATCTTAACTTACAAAGGTAAGTTCTCTGAAGGTCTATCCACCCAAATCCAGATAAAGAACCATAAGGAAGGAGAGCAGAAGGGGCCTTGAAGTTGCCCATGAACAGTTAACATCTGAACAGCAGACTGACTAGGTGCATAGATCACATAGAATCATAAAATAGTAAAGTTGGAAGGGGCCTATAAGACCATCAAGTCCAACCCCCTGCTCAATGCAGGAATCCACCTTAAAGCATACCTGACAGATGGCTGTCCAGCTGCCTCTTGAAGTCCTCTAGTATGGGAGAGCCCACAACCTCCCTCGGTAACTGGTTCCATTGCTGTACTGCTCTAACAGTCAGGAAGTTTTTCCTGATGTCCAGCCAGAATCTGGCTTCCTGTAACTTGAGGCCATTATTCCGTGTCCTGCACTCTGGGATGATTGACAATAGTCTTCCCCAATAAAGTGAGATGTATTATATTCCTATTTAAATTTTAGGAATTGTTTCTAAATTTCAATCTATGCATATGCAAATCTGTGTTCTCTTTTGTGTTGTTTGGTGATGCAGTTCCTCTTTTTTGCCTATGAGTAAGTGGCCACCCTGCTTAACAACCTGTGGGGCCTGAACCCTCCATAGTATTTACAGCTCAATATACTGCTCTTGGAAAGCCATGAAGTGTTTCTATTTCATATGCGCCTTTTCCCCAAAGACAAGTGTGGGTCACAGTGTAGACAGATTTTTGAAAAACAGAGTGGCCTGGTTTTCATATAATCCTAACCCGTGGTTTATTTAACCCAATGGCTGGTTCCCACGTCATAAGCCACACTGAAAATAAGCATGGGTGGGTTATTCAGTCACTAACCAATATTACTCATGACAGACGATCAGGTGCTCTGCAGTGTGCTGTGGGTTGTTTTCCCCTCAGTCCTCCTGCCCGCTGCCAGCATGCATCCCATAAGCCTTTGCAGCACAGCCTCAGGAGCTTACTGTGCTAACGAGTGCAAATGTGCTCGTTAGTGACATGGGGGGGGGTTGTAGATTTTTTTCACCTTATGGGATATTTGCACAATTTATTTATTTTTAAGAACTTTTGGACTGATCTGCACAATGCCACTAAAGTACAATAGTAACTGCACATAAGAACAGTAATTACTGTAAATTTGCGTAAATGTTCCCCAAATTAAAAACAAGTTAAATTTGCACAAATCCCTGAAGGTGGAAAAATTGTTTAGGGAGGCAATGAAGTGGAGGAGTAAATTGGCATGTTTTATGTATTAGAGGAGGTATGGAGAGCAAAGGAAGATGGAGGCAGGAGGCGACACTAGCGAGATGACCGTTTTTTTCGCCACTCCTGCCAGGTAGCTCAGTAGCCCTTTCTGACAAGCATAAAACCACTCTGCCAAGTTTGCCAGTCACGACAAGCCATCCTGAACAAGCAAATAACATGCAATGGGTTCTGAGGATGGTTTGTGCGTGGTTAACAAACCACAATGAGGAAACTGCTGAGGAAATGGGGTTGGACATCACGGCAAGCCACCTTGAAACCAACAAGGGTGACAGCCCACCAAGGATTGTTCTGTTGTGCAAACCAGGTCACTGACCCTGTTCAGATGTCACAACAGTCCACTGTGGGTTAATTAAACCTTGGTGCCTCATAGCCCATGCTGTCTATCAGTTTGGATGTGCAGGCCATGGCAACCCCTGGCCAGGGCTTTATATTCAAAATGGTGGTTGGCACACATCGCAAATCCTCATGGGTGAATAACCAATGATGGGCTGTCATATTGTGCAAACTGTCTCACTGTTTGTTGCCCAACCCCTGGTTGGTTTGGCAGATGATCAAACAAACCGTGGTTTGCATTCTCAATCTCTGGGTTGTTTGTTTCCCTCCTCCTTTGCCCTGCTCCCTCCCTGTATCCCAAATGCCTTTGTGGTGTTGAAGTACTGACAGGTTGAGTGCCTGGGTGTTGTTGTTTTACTCCCTGCTGCCTTTGTAGCCTGGCAAAATAACACATGACTAACCCTTGGTTCTGGGTTTGCATATAACAGCAACCCATGGTTTAAACAACCCAGATTTTGTAATCCAACAACAAACCATGAGTACTCTTTCTGGGTTTAACCATGATTTGTTAGCAGTCACATTCACACATCATGACAACCCAGAATTCAACAACCCATACCATAGGTTATCGTTACGTGCGGACCAGGTTAGTGTCTTGTGGCACCTTAAAGAGTAACAATGTTATTATGACATAAATGCCTGTGGATTATAATCTTCATCAGATGCATTAAGTGCTGTATACACAGGGTGAAAGGAGAGATTATAAACAATGTGGTCAGAAGGAAAGGAAATGTAGAAAGAACACACAGTCCAATTCCACCCAAAAGCCTGTAACTCATGGCAACATGTCATACATCTGATAAAGTGGACTGACAGGTACCCCTCTGAAAATTCTTGCAATTTTTGGTGAACTTTCAGTACAATGAGACTACACTTGCTAAGATTTTCACTTAACTTTTTTTTTTGGGGGGGGTATATTTAAGGGTTCTCTTTCCACCTCAGAAACACACAGACGCACGCATATACGAAATGCTTTCTGTAGCCAACCCAGTAAAAGATACAATGTGTGTTTTATAATGGGCCCAAACCTCCAACATTCTGCTATATGAGAAAACAAATCAGATTTCTCAATTTATAATGAATTGTCCATATCAGTACAGTGCATGTAAATATGCTTGATTCTGCTTCTGCAGTACTTGCTCGGCCAGCATGATCTGTGGATTGAAGCCAATACTTGGCTTTTGAAGAATTTAGAATTGCTTTTTAAGAACGGATGTGATCAGAAGGTTGAAGCCCCCAAAGTCTGGAAGGCACCAGTTTGGGGACAGCCTCTGAAGAGACTCTTAAGGATCAGATAGGCATATACAGGAGAAGCGGACCTTTCAGATAACCTGGTCCCAAGCCATTAAGGGACATTCATGGACGATACAGTCTCTCAATGCATAGCTATTTTCCATGATGGCGAAGTGGCATCTTCAGGTTCAGAAGCAGCGTCCAGGTGAATACCATTTGCTGGGGACCAAATGGGATTGCTTGTGGGTTTCACGGTGGCCAATGGGATGCCTCTGGGAGAAACAGGAGGCTGGACTGGATGGACTGTTGGTCTGATCCAGCGGGGCTCTTCTGTTCTTAGTCATGACAAGAATAGCAGCTGAATGTAGCATGATGTGCTGTTGCTGCTGCTGCTGCTTCCACCGCTCCCCCTCCTCCTCAGTCTCACTGACAGTTTTCTGCTGGGAGGAGGTTAGTCAGACCAGAGCCTCAGTCATGATCTAGAGAGGCAGACGCTCTGTGCTGCTTCACAGACAGGGAGTTTTCAGAAGTCCCCCAAAACACGGTGCTTCCGTACAGGTGAGCCTTTTTCGCCTCTATATATTACTTTAGGAAATAGCAATGAAAAAGAGCAGCGATTGTTTGTATTTCTGGTTATCTTCGCAAATATTGAATTCATTCAAGCTCTTATTTCTGAAAACTTCAAGAAGCTGGGGATGAGTTTAACGCAGCATCCAGCTAACTGTGTTTGGCAGTTAAAAAGAAAGAGCAATGGCTGTGGATAGAAAAGCTTTGAAAGAACTTGGGTTTTTCTTTTCTTTCAAGAATGTTAAATGTGGATGGTTAAGGTATTTAAGCAGATGAAAAGTAAGGATATGACGGTACCTTGTGATGTGCTGCTTTCCAGTTGATCCAGCTCTCCCGGTATGTAGGGATAGGACCTCCAATCTTATGTGCACTTATGCACAAGTCTCATTGAACTCAGTAGGTCTTACATCTGAGTCGACATAATGGGATCATGTTGTAAATTCCTTGTTTAAAAGGCGAGAGGCTGGATGCAAATTTAGTCATTCTTCAAAGCAATCCTTTAAAACCAATGGGATTAAAGTTACTCCTGACAAACTTAAGCCCCACTGATTTCGTGGGTCTACTTGAAGTATGAATAAACCTGGATCCAACCCGAGAGGAAATACAATCACACGGAGTAGTCACTACCAAACTACTGTCTGTTTTTTATAGCCTGAGGCAAACACAGAATTTACTAACACCAGCAGGCCTGGCTCAGCTGGATAAAAAACAACCCAAGATGTCAGAAATTCAGATTTCAAGAGGAGCCAAGCTGCTTTGAAAAGTCATGAAGCAGAAGCACACTTGCATACATACATATGTGTGTGTATACACACACACCATTCCAGAACCTTGGGGCAAAAGAGAGAGACGTACCTCACTCCCCAATGTCTCAGTTGTGAAGTGCAGGCCCATTGCGCCATTCATTTATGGAGCATGAGAAAGGAGCTGTAACAGGGGAAACATTGAGGAAGAAGCACAATTTCTCCCAATTAAATTAGCAGTGTAAAGGAAGCAGCTTTCAGTTATACATTCGGAGAAACTTCCTAACAAAAAGTGTTGTAGGACAGTATAGTAGGCTGCCTCAGGAGGTTATGGGCTCTCTTTCGTTAGAGATATTTAAGTAGAGGCTGTCGTTCTTGCAAGATTCTTATACTGAGCAGGGGAATGGATCAGATGACCCCCAAGTCCCTTCCAACACTTACGTTCTATGATACTAAGATGTAAAGCAGGGTTAGCAAAAATATTTTTTTTACTTATTGTTACTTAGGCTAACAATATAGACCTGCCTCCAGATATTATTTCCACCCAGTAGAGTATTGTTTGCATGGCTGCCCCACCACTTCTCTTACTTTTATGAGCTTTTTCTATTTTGGTTACATAGGCAAATCCCATGAAACCTTAAGGGTGGGATTTATTGTTTGTTTTAAATGGACTTTCTCCATTTAGAACACAAGCACAATAAGGTGGTTATGTGTGAGTTAAATAGTTGCTGTTTATTTTAAAATCTTGATGGAGAGAAAGAGCTGCGTTCTGTCACCTTCAATATTGACATGTCTGGTCAAAGAGCTATGTAAGTCTCTGAGCTATGTCTGTACAATCATTCTGGTGGCATTTGACAGCTGAGAAAACAAATCTTCCTCGGCCAGTTTACCAAATTTCTTTCCTCATCTCAGTCAGACTCCTCCTTCAGACCAGTTCCCACCACACTACCCACAATGGGAGGCTGAGGCATTTATTTATTTGCAGTTTGTTCCACCAGGTCAGGAAGAGACCATTGCCAACTCAATCTTGTATAAGCCTTGCCTGTTCTCCCTAGTTACAAATTCCTATTGTTTTCATCTCCTTTTGCGCCTGTCTAAGGACTGCTTCAAATGTGACCCATTTCCTATGACAAAAATACTTGCATGTAAATACTTGGAGATCTTGTAGGTGGAAAGGTTTTGCCCATCTATTCTTGCTACATCAATGCATGCTGTGGGTGCTGGGCAGCAGCAATTGCAGCTTCCCAGAAAGTCTGTGTGGTGTAAAAAGTGTGTGCGATTGTCACATCAGACCAAAGGTCCATCCAGTCCAGCACTCTGTTCACACAATGGCCAACCAGCTGTCGCCAGGGCCCCACAAGCAGGACACAGTGCAACAGTACTGTCCCACCCATGTTATCCAGAGACTGGTGTACATAGGCTTACTGCCTCTGATACTGGAGGTCGCACTTAGTCATCTGGACTAGTAGTCATTGATAGCCTTCTCCTCCAGGAATTTTTCCAACTCCCTTTTAAAGCCACACAAATTGGTGGCCATCACCACATCTTGTGGTAGCAAATCCCATAGTTTCAGACGCACTTTCAGGTTTATAGCTGGATTATCATGAAATTGCTTTGGTCCATTAGGGGGCACATGAAGCAAGAAAAGCAGAGTATATGCTACCTAAAAACCTGCTTTCAAGAGTCAACTGGCCCTTGAAACCACCCCATACTTCAGGGTTGTGTGGCAGAGTCCAGTGAGTAGAAGTGAATGTCATCAACTGTGTAGGTGCTGCTCAGCCAATGAGAGAGGCGTGTTCCCAGCCTGCTCCCCTACTCAGGGAAATCTAATGGAAGCGCTGGATTAAGCCCCTGTAGTTTCCCCCACACCACTCCCCTCTCATCCACCACAGGGAAATTGTTAATGGGTAAAACAGTGCCACTGTGATATTGTGAATGTTTAAAACAGGCTGATATTGCAAAGGGGTAAAGCAGTGCTACTGCAAGGATGATGATGATGATAAAACAGATTTATATTGCACTCTATACCAGAGCGCATTCCAGTTAACCAAATCATACAAAACACAACAATAGGAACAAAAAACAATAAATACACATTAGATAAACTACTAACTAGAATTTAAAGCAATTCACAAACAATGAATTATATCAACCATTTAAAGTCTGAAAACAAACCGAGTGTCCCTCTCTCCATACACCAACACTATGACTCTGATTCAAACAAACAGGTTTTATTAAGTGCCCTCCTCCCTGCAGGGTTTGTATGAGAATGAGTACAACTGGGTAACCCACACCTCTTCTTGTCAGCTTCCATTCTCAAACAGTGCTACTACGATATAATGAATGGTTGAAACAGCGCCCCTGTGATATTGTGAATGGAATGGTTAAAATAGGGCTATTGCGATATAGTGAAAGGTTGAAGTAGCACTACTGCGAAGTAGTGTGCTAAGTGGGAAAGGAAACCAATCAAAAGCACCTCATTGTTAATGGGGGGAAAGGGGAAATAGAGGGGGGAAATTGGACAGCTTCCACTCCTTGACCAGGTTGATGACAAACTGCTCTGTCATACTCAGCAACATTAAAAGGGTTGAATTTTGCTGGTTTGCAAGCTACATTTTACCCTTTTACTGTTCTGTAGTAGCTAGGGAACACTACAATGGTCAAAATTAACTTGCAAACAAGCTAAATTTGACTTAGTTCTTTGTAGTGCCAAACGCATCATTTTTAACCTTTTAACCGCACCATTTTTAACTTTTTGTGAACTGCCCAGAGAGCTTCGGCTATTGGGCGGTATAAAAATGTAATAAATAAATAAATAAATAAATAACCCAAAACCTTTTTCTCGCCTCTTTCAATTTCATGGGGACAGAGGAACTGCAGGTAGTGATAAAATAAAATACACATTCTGATAGCACAGATATGATACATGATCTAGCCAACCCAAACTGAGCACAGAGTGAGGCTATAGGGCGTGCTGATATGAGATTAAGGTAAGTGAAGCTTTCCTTTAGTCTCATTCCAGAGTCTGAGCCTCACAGTTGCAGGTTCAAGGGTCTCAAAGTGGTCAGCACAAACAGGGATCAGGCAAAAAGCAAGGTCTCAACTGTCCAGGTCACAAGCAACAAGGTTTCATAGCAACACAGCAGACAAGGAGCAGGCAGATGGAGAGTCAGTGTTCAGTTCAGAAATGCAGCAGTAATGAGTCAAAGAAGCAGTTCAGAGTTGAGACAAGGGAAGCTGGATTCCACGAGGTCTGGTCAATGTTGTTTCCAGCAACTCTTCCAGCTCCCAACTGCTGTTTTTAAGCAGAGGCTGTCAACTGTCCAGCTGCAGAGGCTGTCAACTGTCCAACTGTAGCTTGTTAGTAGCTTCTGAAAAGAGTCACCTCGTGAAGAGAACCCCATACTCCCACAGAGTGTTCGGCTGCAGTCAGGTATTTCTCCTGAGCTCTGGAAATCTGGCCTGCCTCTTCAATCTACGTCACTTCCAGCATGAGGTTCTCTCCTGTTCTGCCCCTGAAGAAGATATCCCCTCCTCCTGTGGAGGGTAGGTCCTAGCCAGGTACTATTGAGGGCCCACAGGTATCCAGGCCCTCTGACCCTGGCTGGTCCTGAGCCTCGGCAGCTCCTGGATGCTCTGAGTCTTCCTCTGAGGAGGAATCATCTGGTGGGGATGTGAACACTGTTCCCCTTTGATTCCCTCTCCTTCACAACCCCTATAAGCAGTGATACTTCTGAATCCAAAACAAACTGTTTCTACAATTCTGTGTTATGTATACGCTTTCTGCTAGTTAGCACCAGATGTAGAAGCTATGAATGGAAGCCACAGTCTAGCTGACTTTGCTCTTAGAAGGAAAATGTCGCATTCCATAATTCCGCCCTCTTGCTGGTGTCGAGATGTCCCTTTCAGTTTTCCATTGCCCTTTGCGTGAGGTCTACAATAGATATTTAAGGCTGATTCAGTGAAGGGTAGGGCTAGTCATAAAAAATCCATTAGTCACCCATCCTCTTTTGTTCTGTTAAGGAACAAACTTCTAGTGACACAAGAACAGCATGCTCTTGCTGGAGTGCATCTGTGTTTCAAAAATCTATTTAAATATCTTCTTGAAAACTTTAAATGAGAAAATGTGAGGCACTGCTAAGAAACACTGGAGATGTCCATGAATTCAAAGCTTAGCAGTTACCTGTCTCCTGCCCGCTCAGGGGCAGTAGGTGCCAGGCTTCCAAAGCCCAGTGTGCCCAGTGGACATGTGTGGATCTGTAAAGTTGTTAGTTTTTATTAAAGAAAGTAATTGCCGCAAGGTGATTGGCTGTGTTGTTATAGGAGAATCCTTGCTTCTTAAGGAACCAGATATCATTGCACAAATCCCTTGGGAATCAGCCATTCTCTAGCCATGGCCTAATCTACACCAAGCAAGATATTGCACTACAAAAGCAGTATGAAAGCAGTATATAAAAGGCAGGTGTGGCTCCTGCCTTCATGCTGCTTTCATAGTGCAAAATCCTGCTTGGTGTAGATTAGGCCCAGGAATGACCTGAAGGACTCAAACTCTGTGATGCTGAAGTCCCCTGCATTACAGTTCATCTCCCAAACATCCACAGTGCCAAAGAGCAGAAGCTTTTCTCTTGATAGCGAGAGAAGGTTCTACTATGCCCTTGTCTACCCTGGGAGATGATAGGCTGAGGGGGAGGGGGAGACAAATGTTATCCGGAAAGCAGGCCAGGATGAAGAACTGTACCATGTTCATGACTTGCTCTCATTTTAGATGGTTCACAACACTCACCACTGCAGTGCACCTTACTTACTGGGAAATTTCCTTGATTTCCATACTGGTGTATGGAATCACACAGCAACTACACTTGGAAAGTGATTCTTAAAGAATATGATCAAACATATTTATTTATTCATTGCATTTATATACCGCCTCATAGCTGAAGCTTTCTGGGCGGTTTACAAAAGTTAAAAGCAGTAAAAAAACAAATGTACAAAATTTTAAAAAATAAGAAGCATAAAAACAACAGTATCCTTGTAAAAACAGCTATTGATAATGAGCTCATTATCAAGCTTATTCCATGGTGACAACAGCGATAAAAAAACAACCCTTCACCAACCACCACATCCTTGAAAAGTCATCCAACAGAACTTTTCCAAATGGTTCAAGTCTTGTTATAGCTAGCGCTGGTCTTCTGGGGATTTGGAGTGTGATGCCATCAATGCACCAGTAACACTGGGCTCTATTTCTTCTTGTCATCTAAGTCAGGTGAAGCTGTGGAAGTGCTGAACTGGTGTATGGAATCAGCGATGGATGGGATGAGAGGTCTAAGAAACTTAAGCTCAATCCTGTGGGTAGATGGTTGCTGGATTCTCTCTCCACCACCACCACCACCTTTTGGTTCTTTCCTTAGAAAAGACTAATACTATTCATCCATCTATTGCATAAGCAGGCAGCCCCATTCCAACATCCAGTTCCCTGTACTGACTGTCTGAATAGGTTTTCTGTTCTCTGCAAAAATTGCTGCCTGTGATGTATAATCCCCAGTTGCCTAGCTACAGTCTTGTTGAACTGGTTGGTACTTGGCTAAATTACTGCAAACTCCCCCCACCCCACCATGTCACCTAGAAGCTAGCCTGTTTGTGTGTACATCCTTTGTGCTTGATTATCTCCTAGCAGTGTCTACATGCTCTCCTGATGAGTTGTTAGCCATGGCATGTGTGCTCTGTCCAATGGCCAGCAGTGGCTACTAGGAGGTTGATCAAACCATCCAGTTGAATCCAAAAGGAAGAGACCCAAATAGAGGGCAGCCCAGAACTTCATCAATAATAGAGAATCATCTACTGTTCCCTCAATCTCTTCTATTCTGAAGATAGTCCAACTTTCCAGACTGGAAGAACATCAGCCTTAGAAGGGCCAGGCTGTCAGCCCGGAAGATAACATTCTTCTCAGCCATTCTAAGCAACAGGTAGCTTACCTTGAGGTTCTGCCAGAATTTTCTCTGGGTTGTGTTGAATAGAACACCAACAAGTGATTCTCTGGGAACTAATGAAAAGGCTATTTACTCCACAAATAGGCCCAAATGGCACTCTAGACGTGGGCAAGAGAACTGGTGCACCACTAACACATTGAAATACAATAGGCTTCTGCATTTCCAGTAAATATTTGAAGGACTGTCAGAAGACAATCCTCAATTTGAGGCATCTTCTGTTTGAAGAGCTGTCCAGACCAAGGTCACAGCTAGACCTAAGGTTTATCCTGGGATCATCCAGGGTTCACCCCTGCCTGTGCACTGGATCCCCTGTGTGTTACCTAGATGAACAGGTTTGACCCCTGGATGATCCAGGGATAAACCTTTGGTCTAGCTATGGCCCAAGTCTATTTTAAAGCTAAAGAATCCTGTTAAGATGGTTGAGCAGGGGTCTTGAAGTTGCCCGTCATCCTGGACAGCAGATTAAGCACTGCTTTCCCACTGTGGTGGGATGTATTGTATTTCTATTTCAATTATAATAATGATTTCTAAATTTGCATGTACACCTATGCATTAACGTATACAAATATGCAAATCGCTGTCCTTTTTATTGTTTGTTTTTTAGTGATGAATTTCCTCTTTTTGGGGTGATGCATAAACAGCCACCATAATCACCACCAATAGTGGTACTCCACCAATCAAGCACTTCTAGAATGGGGGCAATTTCTTGTCTATATAAACAATTCTGTTACAGAGGTCTTGTCTATTATAATCTTGTTGATTGCTGACAACAAGAGAGCTCAAATTCCAAACCAGTGATAAATACATTGAGTATAATAGTACTAATCCTATAAAAGAACAAATCTTGCAGATCTTTTGAATTTCTTCGAAAGGGTCAACAAACTTGGCCAGTGGTTTCAGACACAGTAAAGTGGTTGCTTTGAGAAAGTAATATCTGACATGATCCATAAGAATGTAAGGAGAGCCATGCTGGATCAGACCAAGGGTCCATTGAGTCCAGCACTCTGTTCACATATTAGCCACCCAGCTGTCAACTAGGGCCCACAAGCAAAACATCGGTATGTCCCCCTGACTGTGGCATTGGCAATGCATTTCTCAGTCACCACGCTGGCTAAATATGAATTTTCAGGGCTGGAGGTAATGCTCAGTGATACAAACTTTCCAGCACCTGCTATTATCTAAATGCAGCAAATTTATACATTGCAAGAACTGAGAAACCCAGAGTGAACCTTGCTACATCTCATGGAAAGAAACCACCCGCTATACTGACCTGAAGAACTTCTCTGTTTCTTTTGAGCAGCAACTATTGCATGGATAAATGCAGACTGGAGCATCATGATAATACATGCATTTACCTGCCAACCATGAGCAGCTGAAGCCCAGAGGAATGAACAATGGCCCTTTAACAAATGGGCGATATTTTCACCTTCTATATCATGTTGACTGAACATGATGAGATGGGAGGGGGATTGTGCCCACTGGTCCCACCTGTACCATTGTGCATGCAATGGGAGTTGTGAATGGAGCTTCATATGCTCAGAATGGGCCTCCATGTGCCCAGTATATGTGATTGAGAGCCTGGATCACACAGGGTATCCTCATCATGTGCCTACTTTTCCACCTTGCAGCCGCCTTTGAAGATGGCAAGTCCCATGCTGACTGCCAAGTACTCCGAAAGGATCACTCTACAGAGGTTGACAGGGCTGAACTAAACAAGATGGTGGAGGGCTGTGATCAGACTTCATAACTCTTTACATCTTTGCAAAAATCGGCTGGGAGCAGAATTGGGATCACGACTATAGTGCAGGGGGACCGGGGGCCAATCCACCCCAGCGATTTAGTGCAGAGGGAGAGCAGTTTGAAGTCTTTTGTGAAATGTCGCCGATCCACAGGCAACCAGCAGTTTCATGAAAAGCTGCATTTTCTGTTATCCATTTCCCCAAATCTGAAGCTCTATTAGGGAAAATGTGTGGGCAACTCTAAGCAGATCTTTCCAGCTCCTGTTTTTTTTAAAAAAAACATTTAAAGGGACATCTGTCAACAGAATGCAAGAAAAGATTACACATAAACAAGTATAAAGCAATGCAAACTGGGAGGAAAAAACCATCCATTATGTATACATGCTGGTTATCATCACACCGGGAGGGGGGGGTTCCCATTTCAATACCACTGCTTCTCCGCCGCACCCCCCCCCCCCCCCGATCCTGTCCATCATTACTTCCTCTCTCTTCCCGGATGGGAAAGAAGAAGTAAACAACAACCACATGGCCCATTCAGGGGCCGTTTTGATCACAGCAGGAGATTGTGGCGTATTCCATTTTTTAAAATGGATTTTTTTGGGGGGTCTATTTTGCAATGGAAAACAAGTGGAAAAAGCAGGAGGCACACAGGAGGAGGACATCTTCTTCTAAAGGACGCGTGCACATCCATAAGTGGGCCATAGCAAGCGTGCAATAAAATGCTCGTCTGATGAACCTTGTTGTAGCAAAAAAAAAAAAAAAAGTGCTTCAGCAAGAACAAATCATTGAAAAGTTAAAACATTTAATCAGCTGGCTGCAGCTGTGCAAAAGCCACATTCCATGTTAGAAACTGAAACTGAAGTGGCAAATATAACACTATTATAAAGGATATGTGTGTCTATATTTAAGCCATCTTGTCCAGTTCTGATTGATTTATATGAGAACACATCATGCGACGTGCTGGGCTTGACGAATCCAAGGCTGGAGTTAAAATCGCAGGAAGAAACATTAACAATCTCAGATATGCAGATGACACCACTTTGATGGCTGAAAGGGAGGAGGAGCTGAGGAGCCTTATGACAAAGGTGAAAGAAGAAAGTGCAAAAGCTGGGTTGCAGTTAAACCTAAAAAAAACCAAGATTATGGCAACCAGCTTGATTGATAACTGGCAAATAGAAGGAGAAAACGTGGAGGCAGTGACAGACTTTGTATTTCTGGGCACAAAGATTACTGCAGACGCTGACTGCAGCCAGGAAATCAGAAGACGTTCACTTCTTGGGAGGAGAGCAATGACAAATCTTGATAAAATAGTTAAGAGCAGAGACACCACACTGACAACAAAGGTCCGCATAGTTAAAGCAATGGTATTCCCCGTAGTAACCTATGGCTGCGAGAGCTGGACCATAAGGAAAGCTGAGCGAAGGAAGATAGATGCTTTTGAACTGTGGTGTTGGAGGAAAATTCTGAGAGTGCCTTGGACTGCAAGAAGATCAAACCAGTCCATACTCCAGGAAATAAAGCCAGACTGCTCACTTGAGGGAATGGTATTAAAGGCAAAACTGAAGTACTTTGGCCACATAATTAGGGTGACCATATGAAAAGGAGGACAGGGATCCTGTATCTTTAACAGTTGTGATCAAGAGAGAATTTCAGCCAGTGTTATTTGTATGCATGCAGCATCTGGGGAAATTCCCTCTTCATCACAACATTTAAAGCTGCAGGAGCTATACTAGACTGACTTGATACAAAAGAGGTCAGGGCTCCTGCAGCTTTAAATATTGTAATGAAGAGTGAATTTCACCAGGTGCTCCATGCGTACAAATGACACCTGCTGAAATTCCCTCTTCATCACAACTGTTAAAGATACAGGAGCCCTGTCCTCCTTTTCATATGGTCAGCCTACACATAATGAGAAGACAGGATACCCTGGAGAAGAGGCTGATGCTAGGGAAAGTGGAAGGCAAAAGGAAGAGGGGCCGACCAAGGGCAAGATGGATGGATGATATTCTGGAGGTGACAGACTTGACCTTGGGGGAGCTAGGGACAGCCAACAGAAAGCTCTGGCATGGGCTGGTCCATGAAGTCACGAAGAGTCAGAAACGACTGAACGAATAAACAACAAAACAGTTATCTTAGAACTGGCTAAGGCAGAGTATCTTTCGGTAGCTGCGTTTGTCCAGGCTCCAGTATTTAATGTCTGAATTTCAGGCTGATTTTTAATGCAGCATCAGTTTTTCTAGGTTATGGCCTATTCCTTCAGGAGCATTTTCCTTCTGATGAAAGCCTTGAGTACGTGAGGTTTTTATCCTGGGGAAAAGGAAGTTAGTCGGCGGATGTTTGTCCATGAGCATAATCTTTTTTTCTCTGGGTGTCTTAGTCTAGGGCTTGTGTAGGTTGGCTGAGCTTCTGATAATTGCCTGGAAGGGGTGGGTGAGAGACCCGTTGTGCCGGAAGAAGGAACAATCGCATTGATTTAATTTCTTAAACTCTCTAATGAGGTGCATCTCACATTTTTATCTGATGCAGCTTGCATCTTTGAGGCATTACACCTCGAGCTCTGAGCCAATTGCTTGTGTTTTTGTTAGAAAAGTATTTTAGAATCAAGAATGTACAGCAGTCTGTACAGTCTGGCAAAATATGAATATGCTTTTGTTTGCCTCAGGGGAAAAAAGAAGGTAAGTAGCAACAGTAACAATAACAGCAGGGAAGGAAAGCCATCTCTCCTTACACGCTGCCGATAAATAATAATAAAAAAAGATTCTGTACACAGACTGATTATGACATTTTTCTGTCACTTTTTTCCTTTATGAAAGAACGCCCACATGGAATATGGATTAGATCCAACTACAATATTCATTTAGATTTGGGGGACATCCATGATTAACAATTGGCTTCTAGAGTAAAATTTATCTGGGTGTATCTGGCACTATCCAGAAAGATAACTGAATAGGATCAGTAAAACAATAATTACAAACTTAAATCCAACAGCTGAGTGATTGATATGTATCACTGGGTAGATCTGCCCAGTCTTTGAGATTTTCCGGGAAGCCCTAATCTTTGTCTTAATAGCATCCTAGGATCACTTGGTGAGGTCTCATTTGGTGGGGACTTTTTAATGACTGCATCTGGGTTTTTGCATTTCCTTTTTAGGGAAGTTAATCTAGCTCCTGCACTGATGACTTTCTACCACCAGGCAAAGACCTTTTAAACTCAGATCAAACTACACATAACATTAATTGCGCAATGAGTAGCTGAGCTATATCTTTGTCTTTCCTTTAGAGCAGGGCGAGCAAGACGGTGCCCACCGGCACCAATGCATCCCTTCCTTGGCAGCCACCATGGTGCCCTCCCCCTCCCCATTTCTTATGGGCAGCTGGGATTCCTGTAAAATAGGTTTCTGTTGGTGCTGAAAAGTTTGATTTCAAAGGAGTTGTTAGTGTATTTGGGCTCAGCTTTGTATGGAAGACAGGTTACTTGCTCTTTTGCCATGCCTCCCATGGCAGCTGTTTCACGATGGTGCCAAACACAGTTTCTCAAGTTGCCAAATAGGTCCATGGCCCAAAAAGACTGCCTACCCTAGGTTGCTTTAGAGTAATTGTGCATGGCACCAGTTCAGATCAAGACCAGCACGCACTGGGGGCGGGGGCAGAGTATTAAACCTTCTCTCCATTTGCGTCCTGAAATTCCATCCTGCCGCCATGCACAGGATTAAAAAGAAATAAAATATCCATCAGTGCCTGGGAGTGCCCAATCTAGTGTCACTACAGGGCCCTGGCAGTTGCCCTGGGTTGCCAGCTGATGATGCCAGGCCTGCTATGAACAATCTAATAGTTTTGCTTTGCTTTCCTTGCCCATGTGCATCCCTCCTGATTACCTTTTGTTCTATGACTACCCTACATGCCAATTTATCATGCGTTTTTCTCTCACCCAGACAGCTATGTCACTTCCTGACTGTTAGAGCAGTACAACAATGGAGGTTGTGAGCTCTCCCACACTAGAGGCCTTCAAGAGGCATCTGGACAGCCATCTGTCAGGGATGAAGGTGGATTCCTGCATTGAGCAGGGGGTTGGATTCAATGGCCTTATAGGCCCCTTCCAACTCTACTATTCTATGATCCTATGATTCTACGACTACTATTTTTGTCTCCTTCACTTCCTATTGCATCTCATCTCCTTGACCAAAGTCGCCTTCTTTCAACACCATTTTCATACTACCAGTAGTTTGGCTGGCAACTGAGATAAATATGTCATTTCCTCCAATAGACAAATTGTGTGGTCTTTGAGAAGTCTCTTGGAACAGCCTCTATTCCTCATCTGTAAAATGGGAATAATAGCCCTTCCAGAGTTGCAGGGACAAACACAGTACGGTTAGCAATAATTTCATATAGTCTGAGTTAAAATACCATACCTCTTGAGCAGCTGCAGTCCTGGCTCTGTTTGTTTAGGGGAAATTGGCAGGAATCGTTCGCTTAAAGAGCTTTTTTTGTTTGTTTGCTAGCTAGCTATATTTGGACTTAATCCATGGTTCATGTTACAAATTGCCAGCAACGTTATATCCGTTGGAGTAAAACTGAATTGAGAGGAAAGAATTTGGTTGGACACAGTAGCATCTGAATCTAGAGTAAACAGACTGAAGGGAACTCAGATTGACTACTTCATTTTCACATGACAGGTTAAAAATGGACTTAAAATTATTTCCGTCTTGTCCGTTGTGAAGAACACACCCAAGCCATAATACCAAATGGTCTATCTTGAGAACATGTTTGAACAATTTCTGATATAAAACAGTTGAGACATTTGAAGACCTACATAATTTTTACAGTGTATGCTTTTTTAAAAAAGTTCTGCAATAATGAACTGAGTTGTAGTGATGCTGTCTTTTGGTCTTTATATGTAAAAGTCTAAGAGAACCCTGTGCTGTGCTGTTACTGTACAAACACAGTCTCTGAAGATTTGAGCCATTTCCTTGTACGTTATTCAAAGCTATGAGGTAAATTGTTGTCTGCATTGTCTTTGCTGAGGTGGTTCAGCTGTTGTTGGCTTATGCCCAGTTCCCTTTTTAGTTTATTTCCTGTTTAACATTGGTTATTTAATTGCATGTTGGTAAGTTGGGAGTGCAGCATTCAACCTTTGAACCTGTGCCTAGTAACATTCAGTTTTTAAGGACTTGTTTTTTTAACAACATAAGCTTCTTTTTATATTTCAATAATGCTCTTATTTAGAGGATTGAAATCTTCACTAGAAAAAAATAATATTTAATGAAAAATATTGGAATATTATCTTTGTTAGTATCTACAAGATATTATTTTTACTTCTCACCTATTTTATCCTCACAATAACTCTGGGCTCATCTACACCAAGCAGGATATTCCACTATGAAAGCGGTATATAAAAGGCAGGAGCCACACTACTGCTTTATAGCAGTATTGAAGTGCTCTGCAGGATCTACAGTACTGCTTTATAGTGGTATTGAAGTGCATTAACAAGTGTTGGGGCTCTTGACACAGCTACACCAAGCAGGATATAACACTATGAAAGTGGTATGAAAGCGTTATATGGCATATGTAATGGGCCCCAACAGTTGTCAGTGCACTTCAATACCGCTATAAAGCAGTAGTGTGGCTCCTGCCTTTTATATACCGCTTTCATACTGCTTTCATAGTGGAATACCCTGCTTGGTGTAGATGAGTCCTCTGAAAGGTAGGTTAGGCTGGGAGACAGTGGGTAGGGTCCAGTGATGCCCTTGTGCGAATAGCCAGGACCATTGGCCCCAGCGCATGTGCAACTGGCCTCGCTGACCCTGGGGCACATAGCACTTCCGGGAGCAAGCCCCCAAAAGAACTAAAATACTAGTTTCTGGAAGGGCTGGGTCATGCCCCTTCCAAAAAAGAGTGTTTCCACGTGTTTCAGAGCTTGCTCCCAAAAGCACTACATTGCCAGTGGTAGCAGCTGCAGATGCCCTGAAGATGGCAGGGATGGCAGCTAGCATGAGTGCATCATTGGATCCTTCCCACTGAGTCACTGAAGATTCTGCAGTGAGATTCATTGATGATTGGGGGGGCCTAGGCCCGAGGATGTTGTTGCTCCAGGGAGATCCATTCGCAGTTGATGCTGAGATGTCCAGTTGGAGCCGCGGAAGCGAGAAAGAGGTCTCTGAGGGGTAAGTGACCAGCTTATATCTGGTCAAGTCCCCTCCCAGTCCAGAGTGGCGTGAATTCCTGCCCAATGCAGGATGGACACGTCTCTCTCTTGCTCCGCCCACAAATCCCTCCCCATGCCTAGGCTTTGCCTGGCATGGCAGAATGGGCAATCTAATTGGCAATCCTCATTGATGACCTTAATGATTTTGTTTGGGAGAGTCTGTGATATCATCATATCGGAGAGCCTCTGAAAATTTATAATCTGTGTCAAAACACCTCAAAACCAACATGGGTCTTCACATTATCTTCAGTTGGATGAAGATCCAACTGAACCTGGGAACTGAACTTGTTTTGTACTCAAGAATTATACATTCAACACAGTTCATAACTGTTTGAAGAGAAGTAGGGGAGAAAGACATGATTAAAGGAGCTGTTCTACAGAGCTATAGCCTAAATATGTTTTATAAGATCCTAGAAAGTGTAGAACTGCAGAGATGGGTAACTTGGACCTGCCAAACGTTTGGGCCTACAGCTCTTGTGATCCCTCACCATTGGCTATGCTGGCTAAGGCTAATGAGAACTGTAGGCCAGAACATCTTCAGGGCCAAAAATTGCACTCCTGCAGCACAGGCAAATCAGTAAGCCTACAATTTTTAGCCAAAATTGCCATATTAATAATAAAGTATCTAGGGAAAGGAAGCCAATGAGACAAGGGAAATTTCAAGGACAAATAAGTCCAGTCCTTTGGTTCATGTAATGACTAATAATGTGTCTGATTTAGGGGTGGAATTATACATTGATGACTAACTAGCCTATTGTTTATGTTTCATTTAAATATTGCAGTAGTGTTAAATTGTGCAATTTGCAGAGTAGTTTAGTTGTTCCTTACTTCTGGAGTAAATATACACAATTATATTACTATTTTGCAATATGTTAGGATGGATTCAAATGCCAAATGTGCAGCTGTTCCTATGCAAGGAAGATATCATACAACATAGAACAGGACTTCACAAACTTTCTATCCCAGTTCCTGCTTGTGACAGCTGAAAATGACTGAGACCCACCAGTCACAAATACTGACAGATGGGAGTGGAGTCTGGCATAATCAGTTGGCATCATTTTATATTAACATCTAGTACTTATTTGAAAATTGCTAAATTCTTTGCCACCACAGCTATTTCCTTGTAGCAGGGAGTTCAGCTTTCCTCAAATTAAGTACAGAAATTGGCTCTGAAAGTATCACTATTCAGCCTTGAATTTCCTGTTCTTAGAATGTATTATGTATACAGGAGCACCTCAGGAAGACTTTTCATATTTGAAACAGAATCACACCGGTGGTCAGCAGAATGCGAGATATAGGTTTCTGTAAATTTGATGGCCAGAAATAACTGATATTGTTGTGTTTGGAAAATTCACTGACTGTCTCTGGGCTTGTTCAGACAACCCATTAAGTCATGATGGTTAAGCATTTTGTGTTAACCATCATGGCTTAGCATGTGTGTAGGGCATTTTCTCTAACCATGGTGGCTACATAACCATGGTTTAATCACTCTCACTGCGAAGGGGTTAGCAACCCGAACCATAGCTTAATGTGTTGTCTCAGGCCCCCGTTGTTTATTTTATTTTATTTATTGCATTTTTTTACCGCCCAATAGCCGAATGGTTAACAAAATGCTGCCATAGAGCTGCCATTAGCACTGCCATTAGAAGTGTGAATAATATTGTGTAAATGGCCACATTTTCATAAGACAACTTTTAGGTGAATGAATAACAAGCTGCCATTTTTATGTATACTGGCAGCTCACCAAGGTGACGGGTGGCCATGCAGAACTTCCTGGGTGCCCACTGAGCCATCGAGTGGTTCATGCGGTGGGTGGCAGCAAGGGTTCGTGGACCCAATCCAAGCGCGGGAGAGGGCGTCCATCAGAGTCCACACCTGCATTGGATGCTCACAATATCACCAGCAGGGAATAAAGATGTTTTCAATCCCATGCTGCTTTTATTATCATTGTGAACTTGTGCTTCCAGTCACAAACACCTGTAGCCACCACATAAAGCAAAAGCATCCCTGCCCACCCAGCTGATAGCCAAGGTTCACAACAACATCTTCCCATGGTTCTCCAAGCAGTTACGGAAGTGTGGCTACTCCCACACCCTACTGCAGTGTGAGGAGAAGCTACATGCACTCAAGAATAGTGGTTATGGTGGAGGGTTGATAGGCAGGGTTGTTAATGCACATGTGGTGGGAACACTCAACATGGTTAGTGCTAACCACCATGCACCATGGTCAGCCTAACCACTATTCCCTATGTTACATCTGAACAGGGCCTCTAACTGATATGGCTGTATTATAAACATTGCAAAATAATAATAATTAACTGTTTTCAGGTTTCTTACATTTGGAATGTTTGTTTTGATTTTGCTACTGAGAATTTTGTCTTCTTGGTTTTGAAATCAAAAGAAAGCTAGACTTTTCTTGAAAGCAGAACCCTATACATTTCTACTCAGAGGTAAGCACCACTGACTTCAATGAGACTTAGTCCTAGGACTATAATGGGGCTGTTTAACTTGAGACTCTCCAAATGTTCAGGCCTACAGTTCTCAATGTCTGTCACCATTGGCTGTGCTGGATAATGTTGAGGGAAGTTGTAGGCCCAAACAACTGGAGGGCCGCAAGTTGCCCACCCCTGTTGCATAGAATCACAACCTTAATATGGTAGAATTACAGATGACTATAAAAAAAGGGGGGGCGTTGGTTAGTGGATTCCATTAGAAGAAACGTCTTGTGATTTTTTCCCCCTCCTGCAGGTGTTTACAGATAGTAACATTGGTCTGAAGAAAATGCAGAACTAATGAAATGGCACAATATTAAAATGATGCATACTCATCTAGGACGTCTATGGTCATTGCCTGAAGAACATGGAGAACCTTTCAGAGGATAATACTCTGAATTGCACCATTGACCACACCATACACCAGACATTATCACCAGTGATATACATACTTGTCTTCGTAGTAGGACTCCCCGCCAACTGTGTCTCACTTTACTATGCCTATTTGCAGGTGAAGGTCAAGAATGAACTGGGAATCTACCTTTGCAATTTGACTATAGCAGACCTACTTTATATTTTCTCCCTGCCCTTTTGGCTCCAGTATGTTTTACAGCATGACAATTGGACCTATAATGAACTCTTATGCAAAATCTGTGGCATCCTCCTGTATGAAAATATCTACATCAGTGTGGGCTTCCTCTGTTGTATCTCAATTGACCGTTACCTGGCTGTGGTGTACCCTTTTCGCTTCCATCAGTATCGGACAATGAAAGCTGCTATAGTGGTGAGCATTGTCATTTGGACCAAGGAAATTCTGACCTGCTCGCTTGTTTTTACACATGGCGAAGTGAGTAACGACACGGAGAGCCACCTAGTGTGCTTTGAGCATTACCCCATAAAAACCTGGGAAAACAACATAAATTTTTACCGTTTCACTGCTGGATTCCTATTTCCATTTTCTCTGCTGCTTTTTTCTTACTGTGGCATCCTTCGAGTTGTCCGCAAGAGTCATGGCACTCAGAAAAAGAAGAAGATTCAAATTAAACGCCTGGTTTCAAGTACAATTTTAATTTTCTTGGTTTGCTTCGGACCATATCATATTCTGTTGTTGACACGCAGCCTCTTTGAGAATAGCTGTGCATTTGCTGCCAGTATTTTTAACGTCTACCACATTTCACTTTTGTTGACCACTTTTAATTGTGTTGCCGACCCAATACTATACTGCTTTTCCAGTGAGAACACCTACCAGGATTTTGTCAAACTACGAGACAGCTGTTTAAAGTACCTAAGATGCAAAGTGGTAGAAACCCAGGAATCCTACCCGCTGAGTACTCCAAAAACTGTCAAAAAAATAAGGGACCAAGCTGAGCTTGACCCAGAGTCATTAAATACACTACATGCTCATGAAATGGAGGAAACATCAGCTGACACTTTTCCAAAAGGAAGAGTGATGTAAAGTCTCCATGTATATATTTGTTCACTTCTCATTTGGGCTGTAAAAAGCATCTATAATTTAAAAATACAATCAACTATGCTACACAGATATTCTTCTTTCCGCACGGGGAATTCCTTAGTTCCTTTAATGTCGTTCAGAGCTTTATTCTAATACAGGGTAATTATATCAAAACAGGCTATTCTTTGCAGTTTCTTATACATCCCATTGCTTACTCAGTACATCTTCCATCATGGAAAATCAGCTATTCTTTTTAATGACAGGACTTGTGGAAATAAAAATATTAATGTTCTGAATTGTAGTCTTGGAGTAATGAAGAATTACTTAAATGATTACCAAAGGATTACACTTTGTGATCATTTAGTGCAAAAGGTGAAATGTTTAAAAGAACAGCTCTGTAGATGGTGTGTCTTGCCTATCAATCTGTATTTTAAAATGTCTGAAACTGTTCAGATCACCTGCAAGAGAAAGCAAATAGTATTTTATTTTATTATTTATTTATTTATTTATTTATTTAAGGATTTTTATGCCGCCATTCAGCCAAAAAAAGGCTCTCATGGCGGCTTACAAAAGTATTTCTTGACAGTCCCTGCCCACAGGCTTACAATCTAAAAGTCATGACACAAAAGGAAAGGGGATTGGGAGGGAGGAGGAGGAGGGGGAAAAGGAAAGCAAATTCAGGCACTACAATCTTAGTTGGAAAAGTTCAGCAGTTACAGGTGACAGCAGGAGGGAGGGGTGCTCTCAGCTGGAGCTGACCCAGGCATGGTGGAGAGGTGCCTGGCTGCTGCTTCCTCCCTCACTGGTGGCCTCTGCAGAGACAGTTGGTAGCAGGAGGGAGGGGGCTCTCAGCTGGAGCTGGACCCAGGCACGGTGGAGAGGTGCCTGGCTGCTGCTTCCTCCCTCACTGGTGGCCTCTGCAGTTACAGTTGACAGCAGGAGGGAGGGGGCTCTCAGCTGGAGCTGGACCCAGGCACGGTGGAGAGGTGCCTGGCTGCTGCTTCCTCCCTCACTGGTGGCCTCTGCAGAGACAGTTGGTAGCAGGAGGGAGGGGGCTCTCAGCTGGAGCTGGACCCAGGCACGGTGGAGAGGTGCCTGGCTGCTGCTTCCTCCCTCACTGGTGGCCTCTGCAGTTACAGTTGACAGCAGGAGGGAGGGGGCTCTCAGCTGGAGCTGGACCCAGGCACGGTGGAGAGGTGCCTGGCTGCTGCTTCCTCCCTCACTGGTGGCCTCTGCAGTGACAGTTGGTAGCAGGAGGGAGGGGGCTCTCAGCTGGAGCTGGACCCAGCGGAGAGGTGCCTGGCTGCTGCTTCCTCCCTCACTGGTGGCCTCTGCAGAGACAGTTGGTAGCAGAAGGGAGGGGGCTCTCAGCTGGAGCTGGACCCAGGCATGGTGGAATTTTGATCTGAATTAATACTATTTATTAATTATAAAAACATACATTGGACAACTTAAAATGAAACTTGGTTCCATAAACCTTGCATATACTTTCCCCATCTATCAATTGTTTGTGGATAATTAAACACATTTTTAAGAACTGCCAAAAAAGCTGTAGTACTGTTTGTAAATTTTCAGTCGTATTGGAATGCTACAGCTGAAGTCATGGTGAGTTGTCATGCTTACATAAGTAATTTTGTTGATCTTACTAACTAAAGTGGTGAGCCGTACATATTGCATTTTTATCTGGCAGTTAAAACAAAAGGTAGTAGGTGACCCTAAGAAGAAAGCCACGTTATATTTCATTACTTGAACAAACAAAAATAGGAACTAAGTATAGATATTAATATTTGACTCAAGAAAAACGGGAAGATGTATTGTGCTAAAATATGTTGCCAAAGCGAAATATATCCTATTTTAAGAGAGGATTAATTTTGTTTAGCTTAACACTCAGTTTATTTAGTCATTTTGTGAAGCAAAGGTCTACTTTGGGCCAAGTACCTAAGACATGCATTTCTCTCTGGGTCACAATTTTGTTTTATTTGGCTCACTTGTAGTTCTTTCTCCACCCTTACTGAGTGTCCCCACTATGGGCCAACATTCTCTGAATGCAATAAAGCTGAGTAGGGGTGAATGCAACACATGTTTAGCATTAGTTATTGACACAGAACTGACTAAGATACTATGACATACAAGGTTTAAGATGATTTAAGCCATTTGTTGATCTGATATTTAAAGGAAGAGGACAATGTCTCTTATATTTCAGTCAGGTTTCAGGCCTGGTTTTGGCACAGAAACAGCCTTGGTCGCCCTGTATGATGACCTATGTCGGAAGACAGAGGGAGTGTGGCTCTGTTGATTCTCCTTGATCTCTCGATGGCTTTTGATACCATCAACCATGGTATCCTTCTGGAGCGACTGGCTGAGTTAGGCGTGGGAGGTACTGCATTGCAGTGGTTCCACTCCTACCTGGCTGGTCGGCTCCAGAAGGTGGTACATTTCAGCCCTGAGCCTGGATGCCCAGGTTTCGGTGGTGGCCAGATGTGCATTTGCACAGGTAAAGCTAGTGCGCCAGCTGCACCCGTTCCTAGAGATGTCGGACCTGGCCTCAGTGACACATGCCTTAGTTACATCCTGATTGGATTACTGTAACACACTCTACGTGGGGCTGCCTTTAAAGAGTGTTCGGAAATTCCAGCTGGTTCAAAGAGCTGCAGCCAGATTGTTGACTGGGGCTGGTTACAGGGAGCATACAACTCCCCTGTTAAAACAGCTCCACTGGCTTCCAGTCTGTTTCCAGGCACAATTCAAAGAGCTGGTTATGACCTCTAAAGTCCTATATGGCTCGGGTCCAGGTTATCTGAAAGACCGTATTCTCCCTTATGAGCCTGCCCGTGCTTTGAGATCTTCTGGAGAAGCCCTTCTTTCAGTCCCACCATCTCCACAGGCACACTTGGTGGGAACATGGGAGAGGGCCTTCTCAGTGGCTGCTCCAGTGCTTTGGAACTCTCTTCCCGGGGAAGCTAGACTGGCTCCCTCCTTGATGGGCTTTCAGAAGCAGGAAAAAACTTGTTTGTTCCAGCAGGCATTTGGAGTAGAATCTAGTCCTCCATCTGCGTTAAGGACTTGTAAAGTTTATGTTTTAATATTGTAAAATATATATATATATTTTTGGTACATTTCTTTTCCTAGGTTTAAAAAGTATATATTTTAAATTTTGTAAGGCCGCCTTGAGTCCCAGTATTGGGCAAAAGGTGGGATACAAATAATAATAACAACAACAACAACAACAACAACAATAATACATGAGGGACATTGCTTGGCTCTGTGGATTCTCCAGTATGGGATTCCGCAGGGGTCAGTCTTGTCCCCCACACTGTTTAACATTTAAATGAAACAGTTGGGTGAGAGCATTCAGAGTTTTGGTGTTGTCAACAGAATGCTGATGACACACAGCTCTGCTTCTCCTTTTCATCTCCAATAGGTGAGGCTGTGCATGTGCTGAACTGGTGCCTGGCCACGACAATGGACAGGATGAGGGCTAATAAACTGAAGCTCAATCCAGACAAGACTGAGATGCTGTTAGTGGGTGGTTCTTCTGACTGGATAGAGGGTGTTCAACCTGTTCTGGATGGGGTTGACCTCCCTCTGAAGGAGCAGGTTCATAGCTTGGGGGTTCCCCTAGAACCATCTCTGTCACTTGAGGCTCAGGTGGCCTCAGTGGCACAGAGTGCCTTCTACCAACTTCAGTTGGTGGCCCAACTACGCCCCTATCTGGACAGGGATAACCCAGCTTCAGTTGTCTATGCTCTGGTAACCTCCAAATTAGATTACTGCAATGCGCTCTACGTGGGGCTGCCTTTGAAGATGGTTCGGAAGCTGCAGCTTGTGCAAAATGCAGCAGCCAGATTGATAACCGGATCCAGAAGGTTTGAGCATATAAGACTGACTCTGGCCAGCTTGCATTGGCTGCCTGTACGTCTCCGAGCCAAATTCAAGATGCTGGTTTTAACCTATAAAGCCTTGCATGGCTTGGGACCACAATACCTGATGGAACACCTCTCTCGACATGAACCTACCTGTACACTAAGCTCAACCTCTAAGGTCCTCCTCCGGGTGCCTACCCCAAGGGAAGCTCGGAGAATGGCAACAAGGGAGAGGGCCTTTTCAGTGGCGGCCCCTCAATTATGGAATGATCTCCCTGACGAGGCTCGTATGGCACCAACATTGTTATCTTTTTGGCATCAAGTCATGATTTTTCTCTTCTCCCAGGCATGTAACAGCATATGCTGAGTTTTTAAACTGACTCCAGAATAGTTGTTTAAACAGATGTCTGTTTGTTTGTATTTTATGCTTTTTGTGGTTTTAAATTTTCTATATTTGTTTTTAATGTTCACTGTTTTTAACTTTTGTAAACCACACGGAGAGCTTCGGCTATGGGGTGGTATATAAATGTAATACATAATAATAATAATAATAATAATAATAATAATAATAATAATAATGTTGTTGTTGCCCAGCAGCAGAAGGTCCATTAATTAATTGCATTCTTATGGGAGTGCTACTAAATTTCAAAAGCTGGAAATTACACTGGCAACGAAGAGGATCCCTTATTGAAGATTTATAATTACAATGATTATCCATCTTATCATTGTAATTGTGCAGTTGGAGCCATAACCATACAGCTTCTTGTGTATGTACAATTTAGTCTGCTCCCAAAATGTAGTCTACATTTAACGTAACAGTGCAATCCTATACACGTTCTCAGAAGTTCCTTCATGTTCGAAGGGTTTTACTCCCATGTAAGTTACTGAGGATTCACAAATAACTTCCATGGTTCTAACAAATTGGCAAAATCTTTATTTCTTCCAAGTAGATTTAGCAATACCCTGAGACATCTGAATGTGGGAAGAGATTTAACTTGCCATGGGTAAGGTTACACTCCCCTTGAAGACTTAGGTTTGCAGATGGGTACACTCCTGGATTCAGCCCTGTGCTGGATGCCCACCTTCTGGCAGTGGCCAGGAGTACAGTTTTATACTGTATGTTTTTTTCTGTATGCCGCCCTGAGATCTTAGTGATATAGGGCGGGATATAAATATTTTAAATAAATAAATTTGCACTATTAAGGCTAGTATGCCAGCTGCACCTGTTCCTGGAGATATCAGATCTGGCTATGGTGACACATGCCTTTGTTACATCCCAATTGGACTACTGTAAGTCTTCAGAAATTTCAGCTGGTCCAGAATCCTGCAGCCAAACTATTCTCTAGTGCCAGTTCTAAGGAGAATGCAACAGCTTCACTGATCATTGGTTCATTACTGGACAAAATTCAAAGGGCTGGTCATTATTTCTAAAGGCCGGTACAACTTGGGAGCAGGCTATTTGAAAGTCTGCATTGTCTCATTTGAGACTGTCCAGGTTTAAGGATCCTCTGAAAAGGCCCTTCTCTTTATCCAGCCATCTTTGGAAGCACATTTGGCAGGAATGTGGGGCCTTGTTGGTGGCTGCTTCAATATTCTGAAACTCCCTATCAAGTGGGGTGTCGGGGCAGGTTATCTCCATCTTTGATGACCACCCACTGACAGGTAAATATATATTTTATTCAAACAAGTGTTTATCAAGCAAGTCAGCTTAAAAGTAGGTTTTAATTGGTGGATGTAGTCTGTTTTTAATTTTATAGATGTGTTTTTAATTTATATGCTCCTACGCTTTAATTATAATTGTGCATTTTATGTTTTTATTGTTAGTCACCTTCCGCACAATATGTGGTGAAAAGGCAGGATATAAATTTAATAAATAAAAGTAACAACCTTAGTAATGGTTGTTACTTTTATTAATGCTGGGCTACCTGGATAGTCCTAGACAGCAAAAGGTGCTTATACAAATTATTTGAAGTTGTGCAAAATGAATGTAATTTCCTTCTGTAATGGCACTCTAAACTCTTGTTGGGGCATAGGAATATTCCAAAAGATAGTGTTACAGAACTGTATGAACCTTTTACCATACCAACAGACACTTATAGTTTCCTTTCCTCATGTAAGCGCATGGGGGTATATTGGGATCCCTCAAAATTGCATTTAGAATCACAAGTCCAATGAATTGATATAGAATGTTTTGAAAATTATACTTTCCCCTTAATGCTTAGAAACACATTGTACTTCCTAATATCATTATGATCTTACAACAATTCACTTTAGCAAACATAAGGAGCATCTCAAATTGACATAAGGATACACTGATGTGAATATTTACACACCAGAGATTGGTAATAAAGACTTACTGGGAAACCATTGGAGCCTTGGAGCTATCTTGGTGCTTATACCTTCCCTCTCTACCCCATAAAAGGTAGAGGTGTGTGTGTGTGGAAGCCCATGTCTCATATGAACATACTGGTAATATACGTTTTCCCCACTCTGAAATATGCACAAAAATAAACAGTTGTACTCTTGTGAGAGCAGATTGAGCAGCTGTAGTCTAAATCCTAGCTTTAATGTGGGATTTGACAGGTGATGGCCAGGTAGATAATGTCTAAATCAGAGAAACCATATTCTTGGTATATTTATCGTTAAACATGATAAAGGTAGACATCTATACAAATATATTTTGGAGAGGCAATTTGAAAAGGCATAATTCTGAAAGTCTATGGTTTTCCATTGAAATTGATCCAGCAATGTATAGTATGATTACAGGTTCGGTAATTTATAGCATGATTTCAGGATATTCTTCTACCCAGCCACAGAATCATTGGGCGTACACTTCGCAATAATACCATCTTTGCTGATTAGAGGATGATAGCTTTTTCCAGTCTCCCAGTGTTATATAGTCCTGATTTAAGAAATGACCACTATATCATCACTTGTTAGGAAAGAGTTATTTCAGCGTTTCCTCCAGCAGCCTCTCAAGTATAAGTGAATGAACATCATAGAATGGTAGACCATCCACTTCCATTGCCAGACTCGCAGTTTTTCCACTCCGGACTTGGTTCTGCTGTAATATTTTCAGCAACTTTTCTTCCTAGACAAAAAAAATGGATAGCATTGTCAATGTACCCATCATTCGGAGACTGTTAATCAAAACCATGATATTAAACTATTCATGTTTTCAGTCTTTGGGTTTTTGGGTTTTTTTGGTAAATATTGCTAGGACAGTGGCAGAGGGATATCAATATAAGCTGTGCATCCTGTTTTCTTTGCCTTGAAATCATGCAATATCAACCATTTCTAGTGACACCAATGAGAGTTCAGTAATGCTACACATGTGTGCCTGGATTCTAGCACATAACAGAAGGAAGGATGGGTAAACATATTTTCCCCAGTGTGAAACAACATTTTAAACCACCCTCTCTAAAGCTTCTTTATTAAAAACATGCATATAAAATTATCTATAAGTGCCAGTAGCCATCCTGGGGATGGTGAAACTGCTGCCCCCCATGGGCACAGAACCCCCCTCCGCAGCTCTGTGCCTGTTTGTAAAGCCCCGCTACTCGTGGGGAGGAGGGAGACCCAGAAGATTGCACCACACTGTCTACATTCCTCGGGATTGTCCCAGAACCACAGGAAATATGGGGATGTGCTGTCCATTTTATCCCAGGGAAAGCGAGAAATCATCCCCAGTTAACCCCGGGATCAGCTGTGTGTAATTTGGACACACAGGGATGACCTCGAGTTGACCCCAGGATAAATGAATGGCGTAGACATACCCAGTGTAATACAGAAGAGGACAATGGGTAATATATTCCTCTTGACAAAACCAGTAAAGCACAAAGCTACTGAGAAGTGGCTTAACCCCAAGAACCATTTTTGGCTTGAGCATAAGAATTAGGTAGTATAAACTATCCCAATTTTGATTCTAGTATGAAATTCTGTTCACCTGCTCTCGTTTGTATCCCTCAGAGCACTTCTGAGAGTGACAAGGAAGTAGGACATCCAGAGTAGTCTTTGGAATAGTGACAGGTAGTTGTATAGGGTGATCATATGGAAAGGAGGACAGGGTTCCTGTATCTTTAACAGTTGTATAGAAAAAGAAATTTCAGCAGGTGTCATTTGCATGCATGCACCACCTGGTGAAATTCCCTCTTCATCACAACAGTTAGAGTGAGCAGATACAGGAAGGCAGCTGCATACAAATGACAGCTGTTGAAATTTCCTTTTCTATACAACTGTTAAAGATACAGGAGCCCTGTGCTTCTTTTCATATGGTCACTGTAATATAAGTAACTGTGTTCAGTATTAGGATTTAGAGTTGTAAATAACTCACTTATTTAGGACCTGGCCAATTAATTTAACTAGAATATATTTGGAATTGGTACCAAAAATATAGGAAGAGTTTTAAGTCATTTTAATAATGCAGACACTGAGAGTGAAAAGAGGAGGTTAGTACAACTTAATTGGGCTAGAATAGGGGGTGGGGGAACCCACCAACCTCAATTTGGAAAGAAGTATTTTAACAGATTGTACAAATTGTATGGAATGTTGGCTCCCTTAGGAATGACTGTTTCACCTTAACAGAAGGTAGCGCTGAAGTTCAGGAAAACTAATTCAGAATTTATTGTTGGGAGTTCATAGTAAAAGCATATCTTAACAGAGACAATTTCATTTTCTTCTCTTCTACAGAGTTGTTCTAATTAACTAAAAGTTATTTCCACTAATTACTGAGACTGGGAAATATAAGAGGCATCTTAGGAATCAGTCTGTGTGAAACTGCATTTAGCACGACCTCTCATTAAATAAATATTAAGCTAGAACAGCTTCCATGGTAATGTGTTTACAGTGTAGAAACATAACACCATAATTTCGGTGTCAAGCATTCAAATGATGGGCATTGATGCTCTTCCTCACATGCTTCTGATTTCGTAGCAATGTGGTAACAATCACAAGTTGAAAAAGGACAGGGAACAGATATGAAAGGGGAAGCCAGGTCCAGCTGTAGTATGAAAGATAACATGAAATCAAATTAGGGGCATCCAGAAGTGAAGTGATGGAGAAATGCTATGTTGTAATTTGCAACTGTCTGAAGACAAGGTGTGGGCCAGAGATGATGAAATTGCTGAAGTGGTACATGCAGCCATGAACAGGAAGATGGAACAATTTACAGATGGGCTAATAAGAAACAGAATTATTGGGAATATCTAGGAAGGTAAAACTTTAGCAGAAAATACAAGTGATCTTCATAACAGCATCAGTCTTCAGTAATGTTATTACAGGATAATTAGACTAAATATTGCAAGTCTTCAGCTCTGGCCTAAAGCTTCATGACGCTCTGGACACTGTTGAGTTGGAGAGTCTACATTTCAGGCCTCTATCCTCTAACACTTGTTAATTTCACCACAGTTCATAAGTTTTCCACACACTTCACAAACAAGTGACTTCATGGTGTCAGGCTAGAACCGGTAACCATCCCAACCTTGCACTTGTGTCCAAATCCATATTACATGGCATTTATTACATTGTTGTGGGGTTGGTAAAGAGAGGGTTAATGGTCCAGTTATACCTGAGTGCACCCTTTGTTCAATAAACTACGACAATATGTTGCCATGGGAACAAAAGTGTTAGCCCACTGCTTCTTGAAACACAATCTTTCTGGGGAATGTGCTGAATAGAGAAACCTAACAACGGAGGGGGAAGATCACTCCATCCCATGGCCAGCAAAGAACAATCCAAGTATATATGAATGAAAAAGACAGGAGACATTGTTTGACACAGAGGAAGAGAACATAGGATGCTGGATCAGAACAAGGGTCCATCTTATCCAGTACTCTGTTTCCATAGTGGCCAACCTGCTGTTGACTAGGATCCCATAAGCAGGACACCATGCAACAGCACCCTCCCACCCATGTTCCCTAACAACTGGAATATAAAGGTTTACTGCCTGTATCCACCAGAGAGCTGAGTTGGGGATTTGTAAGCATTTTAGGGTGGGAGCAATAGAGTTGGGCTATTGGAAGGTTTAAGCTGTGTGCCTCATCGATGCTCAACCTGTATATTTGGAAATAAACCAAATATTACAAAACAACTAATAAACCTGCAGTAACCTCCTCCTAAAGGATGCCAAGTTTAGGCTGGATATCAGATTATATTTCTTAATTATTAGAAGTGGAAAGCTGTGCAATGATGTCCCTGAAATTCTTTAATAGTTTGGGGAGTAAAAGGTCAAGAGTAGCTCAAGCTAGCTGGACAAGTTTGTGAATGATATCTTCAACTTCAGTTCTTTTGCTTGGTGGCTACTGGGTCAGGAAAGGTTTGTTCCCCACAAATGAACATGGGAAGTTTTTTTCTGCTTCCCCAGGGACATAAAAGACACCCACAATTAAAGAAAGGATCTTAGGAGGCACCTTGTGAAGCTCAAAGCCTGCCTTGTTGCCTATTTGAGGCAGAGGAGGAGTTTTTACCTTGGTCAGTTGGGATAGCAGACTTTGAATTTTAGCCTTTCCTTGCCCGGCTCAGCTTGGGCCAAGTGCTTGAGACATCTGTGCTTACTTTGTTTTTGTCAGTTGCACACTAGATTGTATAGATGGATTGAGAGGTTGTGGAGGGATGGTTTTGTCTGCCTTTTTGGGGGGCAGGGGACTAGGTGGCCTTTGATCTCCATCAACTTTATTATTTTATACTCTTTCATTTACAGAATTATCCTGTGGAATGGGTCCTTTAAAACAACAACAATATATCTATTGCTACTATAACCAGCTTGGAACAACTGGGTTCAGATGTAGCAATGTTTCTAGCTTCATATAAATCTCAGAATCTTTAGCAAAATGTTAATTGTAATATAGTATAATCATTTGTCTCTTAGGCACTTGAGATCTTCCATGGCTGTTCTCCCATGGCTATTCAACAATCATTCAACAGTGATGATTTCTACTGTATATGTGGTTTTAGATTATATTAGAAACTGTGACTAGCTGGGAGAGGTTCAGTATCCCATGACAATCTTTCTGAACATTCTTCCATGAGAATACCTTAGCCACAGAGGGCAGTGCTGATGCCCAGCTCACTTTCTTGGATAACCTGGGAAATCAAACAGCTTTCCTCAGATAGCGGTCATGTATTTCACATGTATTGAGGATATAGAGCGCACAAGCAACAGCATAGCCTCCCCAGTTAGAAACTCCTGTAAGAGAAAAGTGCCATTAATCATCATACTAAAATTTCTAACAGCACATTTTAAAAACACTGGTTAGAAAAATCAAGACCTGGGACTGTTCTAAAATTACATTTCAGAAATACAGCTACAGAAACATCCATAAAATGGTGGGAAATGTATACATTTTAAAAACTCAAATATGGAAATGTAACATCAGAAGCATACCCCAATCCAAACCCACCATGTTGATCAGAGTTGGTAGTTTGAGGACTGAGTCACAAGGTGACAGTCCTATAACACTTAGCTGAGAGTAAATCCCAGTGAATTAAATGGAGCTAACATCTGAGTAGATATGTATAGAATTGCACTGTAAATCCTTTCCCCAATTGCTCATAATATTACACTGATTTGTAAACGGCGAAGTGTAGAATCTAATGAAGTCCTTCTGCTGATGGAATTGCTTCCATCAGTGGAACCAGGTGGGCAGAGGTGATTCCCACGGCGCCTGTAGACCGCCACAAAACTCAAAAGGGTTGGAGGATCTTCTGAAGCAGATTGGGCACACAGGGGGAAGAGATTCCATTATGTGAACAGTCTTCCACTCACGATACTGGATTCTGTCCAAAGTAGTAAAAACAGAGGAGACTTGGGGCAGCATCTAATGGGGCTGCTGTACTCCTGCGAACTGTGCTTGCGCATTGGGGAGTTAACAGTCAAGGAGAATCCCAGCTATATTATACCCAGAATTTTTGTTTTAAGAACAAAAAAACAGTGATTACGCACATCATGTAACTTAATGTTCAACAAGAAAATTAATGTCCAATGCAAATGTTCCATTTACGTAGAGGTGTTTAACTTATTCTTGATTTACCTGCAACAATTGTAAAATCAGCTTCCACATCACAAGCTATAACATCTCCATTTTGAATGTATTTCTTTACAGCTTCTTTTACTTTTCCCATCCCTAATTCATTTCCTCCATCCCCAATGCCTAAATTAAAATTAGAAAGGTATAGTAAAAATATCACACTAGTTTTCAACTATAAACCATGAATGAAACATACATTGCCAATGTTTTCAAATAATTTGTAGGACTTGAATTCAATGGGCTATACTCTTGAGTTGGCATATTTTTATTTATTATATTTTTACGAGTACCATCAAACGGGGAAATCACAGTTCCTTACCATCACTTCTCTGCCCCCGCTTTTGTCCTTTACTTCCTCTTTTTCCCTGAGAAGAAAGAGGAAGTAAACAAATATCATGGGGCCCATTCAGGGGCTGTTTTTATTGAGCTACTTTTCCTGCACCAGCAGGAGATTGCGGCACATTTCGTTTAAAAAAAATAGTTGGATTAAAAGGGGTCTATTTAGTGATGGAAAACGAGCGGAAGGCACACGGGAGGTAGACGTCATGGTCTAAAGGACGTCAGAACATCCGTAAGCCATAATAAAATGCTCATCTGATGACACCCTATATGGCCCAGTAGCCAAAGCTTTCTGGGTAGTTCACAATAAATTAAAACCACAACATAAAATACAGTATAAAACTTAAAAGCTGAAGTATAAAAGTAAAACCAAAATAAAACCTAGGAACAATACAGAGATTTAAAATACAGTATCAGATTTAAAAAAACATACATAGGATTGCAATGTAAATTATTGGTAAGTAGGTAATCTTTTGCAGCATATATCCTAGATTCTACTTCTGCTCCTATTACATTTCTTTTTTTATTACCCAGTTATTTAAAATTATGGTCAAGTTTATGACACAAACACGTGGGCATTCAGTTTCTTCACAGCCTAATTTAGCTTTACTAGGGTTGTTAAGGGACAACACTCTCCCATGTTCTCCAACTGCTGAATAGTATTCCTTTAGATATGCTAGCACAGTATTTAAGATGTCACAAATTATGTATATTTCATTTCTAAACATCCATGTTAAAGTGCTGTTATTTCTCTAGAGATGTAAGGCAAGATAATAGTCACCACTTAGGGATTCAATAGGTCGGCCTTCTCCAACCTGGCGCCCTCCAGATGTGATGGACAACAGCTCCCATCATCCCTAGCCAACATCCCTCATGCTGGCTAGGGATGTTGAGAACTGTAGTCCAGTATACCTGGAGGATGCAGGGTTGGGGAAAGCGGCTATAGTTTATCAATACATGCCACACTTGAGCAAAGTGCAAGACACAAACTGTATTGATCCCCAGGGATTCCTTCTTTGCCATCACTTGGGTTTGGTGCACTCAGTTCATTTTGTTATGGCACCGGACTTTCCCCCAAGATCTGGGCAAAAGAGTTAAGGCAGCCTTCCCCAACCTGTTGCCCTCCAGATGTGTTGGGCTGCAAATCCAACCATTCCCATTCCGACTGGGAATGACAGAAGTTGCAATCCAACACATCTAGAAGGCACCAGGTTGGGAAAGGCTGGGCTAATGCATCCTTGCCAGCACCTTGGTAAGACCCTGTGCTAATCTTCAATGCTTCAAATATACAAAATAACTAACAAACACTGCTGGAAGATCTGGTGACATTTTCTTCCCAAGCCCTAGGGTCAAGTCAGTATGGGTAAACAAACCAAGAGGACTGGTCTGTAAAAAGACTTAATTGTCATAAGGAGTTAATAATAATATCAGTAACAAGAGGATATTATTTAAAATGTATTTTGAAATATCAACTATGCTTGGTTACACGCAAATGTCTCTGGGGGTGGGGAACACTCTACTCCAAATATTTAACAACTTGATTCAAACACCCAAGAAGATGCAAACATTGCATCTTAAAGATGCATTTTTAAATGTTGTAAACCGCCCAGAGAGCTTCGGCTGTGGGGCGGTATATAAATGTAATTAAATAAATAAATAAATAAATAAACAAATCTGACAAGCCAGAAAAAAACTGGGAAATGGAAAATGTTTATTTTCTAAAATATAGCAGTATAGCATTCCAATATTTGACTCTTGTGATTTTCTATTTGAGTCTGGTAAATATCACATAGCTATGATTAATTAAATTTAGAAGGCAATATATATTCTAGAAAAGTGACTTGAAAGAATATCTGTATTTAGAGGTATAGTACATAAGTAATTAAGTGCCTGGTATGAGATATTTTACTGTGACTGAGAGTTCTATCTGTATGACCCTGAAGACCTGAACTTATTTAAGGTAACTAGGCATTGCCAGACCAACTCCTTAACAAATCTTGAGCTGCAATCCAGACGCCTCATCAGTTGTGCTACATATGCAAGATGCACAATTCCCAACTTTGCATAATGGACACCAATCCTGATTTTCCAGCTAGTATGTAATAATAGTAGTATACTTTTCGGGCCACTGAAGAAATATTGGCACTTACCTGTTGTAGTAATTCCAGGGATAGTTTGTGCAATTAGAAAGAGTTCATCAATGGGATCCACTAAATGCTTAATGTTAATTTTCCTTACATTGTAATAATTGCCATCAGCAGCCATCCCAGCACGCTCTATTGCTATCAGGTGATGAAATCTAATTAAAATGAATATGAATATTATGAGAAATGGATTCAAAATTCATTGCTAACGGATGGCCTTGCTTCATCTAACATTGCTCTTGAATGTCACCAAATGACACACTGGATAAAGTGTGAGTGGATTTGAAAGCCAATGCACACACTTCTGATATTTCATGCCATGTATTGTGAGGAATGTTCTTTATTTAACAAACACCCACCTACTCTCCAGCTTGTCGTAATACTGAAAACACTAAGCGGGCTGATTAAGCTAAGTTTATTATTATTCTATTACAGCTATTCACCAAAGCATTGACAGGTTATTTTAAAACTATAAACAGTATCCTCCACTCTTCTAACTTGTTCTTTTTTCTGTTTCTTTTTTTCTTTCTTCTTCTTCTACATTCCCCGTATCACACCAATTCCCTAACATGTCCTCCAGTTGCTGCAAGGGTATGCAATACATCCTCCTGTCTATAAGATCTGGGTAAGATTATTCACCAATAAATAGACTATTCTCTCTATCAACAACTTGCTTCTTCTCCTGCTTTCCACCTCAATCTTTTGTTCTTTCCATCCGCTTTCCCTGATAGAAAGGCTGAAAGACTGCCATGAGAGTAAAAAACATTGTCTTCCTGGGTTTGGCATTCTTTTGCTTTTTTGGTAACATACCTGGGCTTCTCTTTATTTCCATCTTCACATAAAAATTGCAAAGCTGAATCTGCAGAATCACTATGATAGCTAATTATAGGGATTGGTGTATCCAGTATCCCTAGAGTATATGGAAATAAAAAATATATTCAGTGAAATTATTCAGCGTAGAAGAAAAAGACAGCTAGGATCACAAAATAATGAATTTATTTCCTTGCACTTTTCACATTTTATCAGCAGCTCATTTTATCTTCCCCAAAATTAAATTGTGCTAAGCTCTATGTTCAAACGTTTTGGGACCCTGTCCTCTTGCAAAATCGTAGGATTAATGTACAAATATGCTTTAATTATACACTTCTTTGCAATATCACTAGAGGTGTCATCAAGCCAAAATTAAGCAGTTGCATGTCCTACTTATTTCAATGGGAGAGAGTTAAAGATGTGCTTAATTCTCTGCCTTCAAATCAATTTTTAAGTTTTCCTAGATCATGTCCTAATCACATGGGGTGATTAGATTCTACAAGATTTTGGATGGAGTATTTAATTGATGTAAACTGTAATGTCAGTGAACTGCATGGGGATACTGTTGAAAATGGTTCCCTGTAACATCTAGAAATACTCACCACATGATTCACATTTTAAGTTTCCCCAATTCCCCCACAACACATCCACTTGTGGGGTGGGAAATTCACAACGTGATTAGGCTGAATTATGCGCATGTGGTGACAAGCGCATAAAGGGTGAGCTTCTATCCCCATTTTCTTAACTGACTCCAGCCTTCCCAACCAGTCCCTCCATTTTCAAATATCATTGTGGAAGGGGTACCTGGTGGCAGAGAGGGCCAACAAGCAACAGGAGAGGTTTTGTAGGCCTCAGATTTGAGGCCTATGTATGAGAGCCTGTTGCCACCAAGGTGCATGTTAATGGTAGTTTCTAAAGCCCCTTGGACCAAATAAATGACCTGGGCTGGAAACTACAACTCTGACATACACAACTTTGGAAACTACAACTCTGACATACACCAGCAGTAACATACACTTCAGAGCATGCTTATGAGCTTCAAAGTCCTAAGGATGAAGCCTATAAGCCTTTTCCTGAAACCAGCCATTAGTTCCCTTCTCCTTCGCAAATGGTAAGTCTTCTTGGGAGGATGGAGATTCGAAGGAGGAGTGGTTAGCGGCACAAACATGATCCAAATATCAGTGGGCTTTCAGCTTAGTTTGTAATGGGCCTAGGAATGCTGAACTGGGACTGCTTATTTCTGATTTCCTAATTCTACAATTTGTCACCATCTCTAGTGTTTTCTAAATTTCTGATAACTGAGATTTCTGAATTACAATTGGAGGAGCCATGACCTCATGCATAAGGTAGAATGGACAACACCTGCCGAGGACAGGCAATCCTGCTGGATTTCTGCAGTGGGAATAACTGGATGATCCAATCAGACTTGATATAGAAATGCAACAGAATTACCTGCTCTCAGTGGAGGCTGATTGGAAAGAGGCAAGACCATAGCAGGCAGACTCAGCTGGGTATTGACTTTGGTACTCACAGGAGTCTTTACCTGTTTTGTTAAATTTCTCACAACACATTAGCAGTACTGTCATCACACACTAATATGCCAGGGCATCTATTTTGGGAATTACTGTCTTAGACTTTATGGCAGGAAGGGGCAAAATTACAAAAGTTACAAAAGTAGAAGGCCATACCATACCTTGTTCAACGGCTTCCTTGATAATTTTTTTATTTAAATTGAGAGCTCTTTGATCAGTGACTATGACAACATTTTTCCCTAAGGCCTTCAATATAGCTGCCATTGCAATGGCTCCGGGAGGTCCGTCATTCTCTTCTGGTGGCTCATATTGGAAATGGGTAGGAAATCCAGTAGTGATCAACACCGACTGTGCATGGGAAATGGACAGACACGCCTTCAGAAGTTCATCCTGAGTACACAAATGTTGCACACCTCTGTCCCCTAAACATGGAGGGAACATTTTTTTTTAAGACTGAGATCATTCCTGAGCAGATTACTTTGCTATTAACATGTTTACTGACGTAGCATTCACCTATGCCTTTCAAATATGGACTAATCCATGCTGAATGCTGATCCATAGGAATTTGCATACTAACAAATGTAAAAGGCAGCATGGAAGAGAAGAAAACCACACTACTACTATGCTAGCTCTTTATTCTAGCCAATACCACAATGCAAGTAGTTTGGTGGCTCCAGTTCTTGCAGAAGTTATTCACTTTGGCTTCCCTTTGCTTTTCTACCGATTTGTACTGAACACTGAGAATCTCTAACTTACTCATGTCCTTCAAAATTGTTTAGGAACACTGAGGTAGTAGAGATACAAGCTATCCATTAGTCATCACTTTTAAGGCTTTGGCTAACTTTACTCACTCATTTATATTGACTTTGTAATAAACACGTCAGTGGACGGGAACCATGTATTCCTGGATCTTTCAGCACTTGTGAGCGCTAGTTTGGAAATGGACTCCTACATGGTGCCTGGATTCAGTGTCTTGATTTCCCCTTTGGTAGAATTACTGAAGGAAAATGTACTACAGATAACCTTTCTTTGATACCAATTTTACACTCATATCAACAATGATTCTGGGTTTGGTTTTTTCTTTGCTCTTACCTGGGTCCACTCCTATCATGTCTTCTAAACATCTGATTTTTTGTACAGCTGCTGCTGACGTGATGCTATAATGCAAAGGATTCCGACAAATACAATAGACTTCAGGGAGTTCTTTACCATAACCACATGCAGGATCCTCCTCTTTCAAATCAGTGATGAACATGCAACCAGGAGAATGGGTGAAAGCCAATGGGGACTCTGAAAGAAAGAAATTCTTAAAAGGCAATAAAGAAAAACTTTGCAAGGCATAATATTTGAGAAATCTTTAGAAAGGAGGGTATTGGGAATATATTCAGGCATACACTAAGGAAAGATAAGGCACAGCTGAGGGCCAAATTATATGGGAAATTGGCACAAATGGGAGCTTCCCTTGAAATGCAATAGCCCCTCACAGCCTTAAGGAGTGGAAAGGAGAAGTTTAACTCAATTCTTTGAAGATGCTAAGACTTCCCTGTGGTAGGTATTTACATAACAAGAACATTCACTTTAATTCCATTCATGCAATTAAGATCATGTCCAGTTTAGCCCCAAGACAGAAAGCAAGGAACCAGCTGCCCAACACCACCAAAATAAGCTCTTTATTTTTGCTTAGTCATGTTTCAGAGCATTTGATGAACTTGGAATCACTCTTCACCACATTCGGGAACAAGGATGTGGCTATCTCAGCACCAAAAATCCCTGCAGCTGAGATTCAGGCATAATCTGCATTGCTTGGGACTTTGCCATCATTTGTAAAAGTTGAAATCAAGTGTACAGTACAACAATTCCAATGTACTATGATTTTCCTATCCACTTTGTATTTGCTTTAAGTTCAAATACATGACTGCAGAATGATCATTAACTCTAGTAGGAGGAAATTAAGTTGATTACTTGTAATTGATGTTCTGTGAGAATGGGCCCCACTAATTTACTCTCATATTTTTCATTTTTGATTTAAACGCACTTATCACACTTTTCAGCTGACAGAAATGAAATAAAATACAATCCAAAGCTAAGATAGCAGTAGAGCAAATAAAATCTTAATGTTGAAATAAACAATCAATCTAGAGGGCTTCGGCAAATAAAATAGTCTCTGATGCTGAAAATAAATTAGATTCAGCATTGGGAAAGCCTCCTTGGGCAGAGTTTCAAGGCACCACAACCGAAAAGGCCTGATCTCTGATGGCTGGGAGGCCCAGAGAAAAGACTCTGATGATTGTCTTAATTCTTTCAAGAATATTGTTATTAATACTCTTACAGCACAATTCTATGTGTGTTGTTTCCTCAGAAGCCCAATGGGGCTTATAGTGTGCATTAGAACGTCAGCCTTAATATTAGTGATGGCTTAGTTGCAGCAGATACATGCAACTAAAATAAGAACCTCAATGTGGGATGAAATGCCTGTCAGAATAAAAAAAGTTAAACATGCAATGAAAAACAGTTCAGAGGGGGCCAAATGAATCTCTTGAGGCAAGATTTTTCACAAACGTGGCATGGCCAACCAGCCATAGCAGCTGTCAGGCAACAGGGCAGGCTGGTATGGGAGGAGATGATCCCTGGACATCCTTGACCCAAGCGATTTAGTGCTCTAAAGGTAGTTACCAATGTTTGAATTATTCTCGGAAATGAATTGACAACCAAAGCAGCTATTTGTCCACCATGCCTGGGTCCAGCTCCAGCTGAGAGCCCCCTCCCTCCTGCTACCAACTGTCTCTGCAGAGGCCACCAGTGAGGGAGGAAGCAGCAGCCAGGCACTTCTCCACCGTGCCTGGGTCCAGCTCCAGTTGAGAGCCCCCTCCCTCCTGCTACCAACTGCCACTGCAGAGGCCACCATGAGGGAGGAAGCAGCAGCCAGGCATTTCTCCACCGTGCCTGGGTCCAGCTCCAGCTGAGAGCCCCCTCCCTCCTGCTACCAACTGTCTCTGCAGAGGCCACCAGTGAGGGAGGAAGCAGCAGCCAGGCATTTCTCCACCGTGCCTGGGTCCAGCTCCAGCTGAGAGCCCCCTCCCTCCTGCTACCAACTGCCACTGCAGAGGCCACCATGAGGGAGGAAGCAGCAGCCAGGCATTTCTCCACCGTGCCTGGGTCCAGCTCCAGCTGAGAGCCCCCTCCCTCCTGCTACCAACTGTCTCTGCAGAGGCCACCGGTGAGGGAGGAAGCAGCAGCCAGGCATTTCTCCACCGTGCCTGGGTCCAGCTCCAGCTGAGAGCCCCCTCCCTCCTGCTACCAACTGTAACTGCAGAGGCCACCAGAGAGGGAGGAAGCAGCAGCCAGGCACCTCTCCACCGTGCCTGGGTCCAGCTCCAGCTGAGAGCCCCCTCCCTCCTGCTGTCACCTGTAACTGCTGAACTTTCCAACTAAGATTGTAGTGCCTGAGTTTGCTTTCCTTTCCCCCCTCCTCCTCCTCCCTCCCAATCCCCTTTCCTTTTGTGTCATGTCTTTTAGATTGTAAGCCTGTGGGCAGGGACTGTCAAGAAATACTTTTGTAAGCCGCCATGAGAGCCTTTTTTGGCTGAATGGCGGCATAAAAATCCTTAAATAAATAAATAAATAAATATTGATGGCAACACACTGCAGATCGCTGAACAACAACTCCTAGCACCTTCAGGTGGATGTTACATAGTATGGGGGACATAATAGAAGGACAAGGGACTCTATAGGCCAACAATTAAGATATTGAACAGGTTCCCACAGTAGCAACTTCTTGAAACAATCCTCCAGAAACATGCTGGTCAGATAATCCTAAATGATAACGTTGTTGATAGTAATGAACACCACTGAGAGATCCAGCAGAACCAACAAGGACACACTCGCTCTGTGCAGTTCTAGTACAGAACATCCATCTATACAACCAAAGCTGTCTCTGTCCCAAAACAAGGCCTGAAGCAGGACTGAAATGGATCTAGATAATGTTTATTTCAAGCTAATATAAAGGGAAGCTAATTAAGGAAACACAATGCACCAATAAACTTTTCTACCTGTGGTAGTATTCTACTAAGGGCCTTGCTAGACCAGGGGTTAGCGCGGTGTGAGGCCTGTCCTCACCCCTGTGCATCCAGATGACGCACAGGGGATCCCAGCCTCAGCCAGGCCTCGAGCCGCCCTGGCACCGTGCTAACGGGAATCACTTATAGCGCGGTTCTTCCTGCGGTCCGGACCTCAGGTTGGGCTGAGGCCAGGACCGCGGGTGTGTAGCCAGGTCGGCCGCTTTTCCCAGCTATTGGATTTACTCCTGAGTAGCTGGGAAAAGCGGTGGACGGGCCGCAGCGCTCCACAGGAGCGCTGCGGCCATCAGGGCTACAGTGGGGATATGCAGGGCGGGTGGGAAATGGAGGCCGGGGAGATCAGGGGGAATCATGGCCCAGGGGACATCGGGGGGGAATTGCAGGTGGGGGGGACATTGGGCGGGGGATCAAACATCGCGGATGGGGGGGTGGGCGGGGGAAGGAGAATGGGGCCGGGTGGGGGAAGAACGGGGCTAGGCGGGTGGGTGGGGGAAGGAGAACGGGGGCGGGGGATTGGAGAACGGGGCCAGGGGGGCGGGCGGGGGAAGAAGAATTAAAAACAACAACTCCTACTTACCTTTCCTGCGTCCTGCCGCTTTTTTTTTAAAAAAAATGGCGGCCGCAACGGCTCTCCTCCAGAGCTCGTCACGGCTCACGTCTGAATAAGAGTAAGATATCGTGTTATTCATAACGCGAGGTCTCCCCTCCTCTCCCCCGGATTCTCACTGAGGTCTAGCAAGGCCCTAAGTGTACTACAACTTTTTGAAAGGCTCTCTGTAAGTTTAATTCTGAGACAGTAGGGCAGTATATGGACTCTCAAAGGAAAACAAGTGTGTCCACTCTTTTCTTTTTTGGGTGGTGGTGGTTATATCTACATTTTACTGAGTATTTATAACAGAGCATTTATAATTATTATAAATTATTATAATAATCTTACTATACACATACTGCAATTGCTGACAGCCTCTACCCCCGTCACCCCACAGGCCCAGAAGACTGGAACATCCCCAAGATGAGCCTGTACAGTGTCACCATAGTCTGGGCTGGAAAGGTCTCGGATTCCCAACAAAACTGTAATTCAGAAATGATAAAAGCACATTAATATCGTACCAGAAGTAATGATTTAAAGTAAAAGAAAATAACACTGGAATAATATTGTAAAAGAACAATTATTGGAGCAACCCTACACATATCTACTCAGAAGAAAGTCTCATTGAGTGGGGCTTACTCCCAGGTAAGCCCTGGGACTACAGGACTGCAGTCTAAAGACCTGTTTGTGGACAGGTAAGTACGTAACTTTGCAATGGTGATGTTACCATTCTTTACATTTAGCTTCCATGACTTCTGGGACCTCTTCACACTTCTCAAACCAACTCCTGTCCCTATGGCCTGGGTAAAGTATTAGTTCCTATTAAACCAACAACTTTTCTTTTTGTCACAGAAGGCATCAATTGTGTGCTTCCAATTACTATCTTCCATGACATCAAATCAGCTAAACCAATGGGTGTCAAAGGCTTCACTAGCACACCATAATATAAGTCCTTTTACTGACTCCTAAAAGCCTAATCCAAAGAGGCTGTTACCTGTGACAACAAAGTTTGCTCCACTGAGGCTAAAATACCATTCAAAGCTTGGCATGTTAGACGAGCCATGTACACTTTCCAGTTGGCACACTACCCTCCTAATGAATCTTATATTTCATTTATTTATTTATTACATTTCTATACTGCCCTATAGTTGAAGCTCTCTGGGCAGTTCACAAAAATTAAAAACCATTAAAACACATTATACAAAGTACAAAAAGAAAAGTATTTACATAAAATAAAGTACAAAAAGAAAAGCATTTACATGGAACACACACAGAGACAGCAAATATCTAAAAAAAAAATTGTTAAAACCATCAGCCAAAATGATCCAAGACCTAATTTAAAACTCATTATAGGCTGCAAAATGCCTGAAAGGAGAGCAGTTTTAACCTGGCACCAAAAAGGTAACAATATTAGCGCCATGTTAAAACTGTTCTCTTCTCTCAGGTGGATCTCGTCAGGGATATCATTCTATAAATGGGAGGCAACCACCGAGAAGGCCCCTCTTTCCTGTTGCCACCCTCCGAGCTTCCCTTGGAGGAGGCAGCCAGAGGAGGGCCCTGGATACTGAGCATAGTGTGTGGGTCAATTCATGTCATGAGAGCCGCTTCTGAAATCTCTTCATTGGCTTCCAATTCACTTCAGAATCCAATATAAACTTCTCCTGTTAACCTTCAAAGCTTTTCACGGTCTAGCTCCTTCCTATCTCTCCTCTCATCTCACACTATTGCCCCGCTCGTGCTCTTCGCTCCTCTGATGCCATGTTTCTCGCCTGCCCAAGGGCCTCTACTTCCCTTGCTCGGCTTCGTCCATTTTCTTCTGCTGCCCCTTAGGCCTGGAACACTCTTCCAGAACATTTGAGAACTACAAGTTCAACTGCAGCTTTTAAAGCTCAACTAAAAACTTTTCTTTTTCCTAAAGCTTTTAAAACTTGATGTTGTGCAGACTTCTACTGTTACTTTCTACTGTTAGTTTTACCCTACCCTGTGCCTGCTTACCCTACCCTGTACCTGTTTGCATTCTCTTCCCCTCCTTATTGTTTTACTATGATTTTATTAGATTGTAAGCCTATGCGGCAGGGTCTTGCTATTTTCTGTTTTACTCTGTACAGCACCATGTACATTGATGGTACTATATAAATAAATAATAATAATAATAATAATAATAAAAACCAGCACCTTGAATTTGGCTCAGAAACATACAAGCTGCCAGCGCAAGTGGGCCAGAGTTGGTCTTACATGTTTGGTTCTTCTGGTCCTCATTATCAATCTGACTGCTGTGACATGGGGAGCTATAGCTGGAAACCATGGAGATAAGAAATGACTTTCTGCTCATACCAGGTAATATTGGACCCAAGCCATGGTAAATTGATGGCAGTCTTACTTTACATGTCAGTGTGAAAGCTGGTTGTCTATTCTTGTAATTCTGTATAAATTTATAATTCTGTATAAAGAAGAATGTTACCCAGACAAAGCTGTTTCTCTCTCTCTCTCTCTCTCTCTCACACACACACACACACACTATATTATATATTGCAGAAATATATTTAAAAATGCACTAACCAGGGTTACCAATGTGAACTGGTGCTCCATGTGATTTTTTCATTGAATAGGTGGTTCGCACAACCACTTCCAATTTGTCTTTAGGAATAGGTCTCATGGTTACTACCAGATTACAATGAAAATTTTCAGTGTCACAACAGGGCACGGCAGTCTGATAAAGTTTAACAACATTATCAAGGCATTAAGAACTATTGGAAGACATTTTCATCTCAAAATATTATATACACTTGAAGAATTTATAAAGCCAATGTTTAACACATTCATAATATTCAGTGGGCATCCTGAACAAATCCTCATAATTATCATTGAAGTGCAAGCCAGAGCAAGGATAGGCAATGTATAGTGTGCAGGATGTGTCCAGTTGATTTAAATCTCTCTAAAGGTTGTAATAAGCCTTTCCGTATTATTCTTCCTGAGCTACGGCCTGCAAGAAAACAAAATAGGCTGCAGTGCAAGTCAAGAGAAAGTCGTGGAAAGCTAGGATAGCCTCTCCTGAATGAAATAATTTTTAATTCTGTTGGTAATATATTCTACTTCTACTATTTTTTTCTTGTAAGTCTTGTCATAATGACATGGTAACCATTTAGAAGTTATACTGTTTGGCCCCAATCCAACTAAGAAAGCTATGTCTAAATAGTTCCATTGGTTTTATTTAAGTCCAAAATGGATGCAATAGTAGCAGTTCTGTGTGAATATGGAACGGTCCTAGTTGCCTAGAAAAAGGAAGGCAGGGGGACCCAGTCAAAGAGATTTGTGTAAAGAGTGCAAATTCCTGTGCCCACAGCTAACCTCCCAGGCAGAGGCCTGATACCAGAAGTCATCCACAGCTGAGGAAAAACAACTGGGGAGGGGGATGTCATGGAATTAATGGCAATTACTCATGGAAGGATTCAGCTCCACTCACCCACATACCACTTTTGCTTTTAAAATCAGATCTCTCATCACCCTCTTCTTTATTGGGGCAGTTCTAGATCTATATTTGGCCCTTATCCATGACTACTTTAAAGTGGCAATAATAGTCACAAAGCATGGGAGAGGCCTTGGGGGGTGATGACATCATGCAAACTACTGTGAGTGACCAGTCACAAGCAAACAGTAAAAGCCTTGCTTGTGTAGAGAAGCCCTATAGGTTTGGATGCAATACAAGATCACTCAAAATATGTTTTTAATGGTTCTACATACATGGAGAGGGGGAATTCCCTAGGTATGCAGAAGTATATAAGCTTGTAAATTAAATGAACAATCATTTTAACCACTACCCCACAATTCTGTGAGCTTCCAGGACTTGTGAGCTCCCAGGACCTATATGATGTCATTGACATAAAAATAAAAATATACCATAGGAGCTCACATCATTGTGAGTTACTCCTCAAGATGAAGTGGGGTTCATCGTGAGAAAGGGGATCACAGCTATGTTAAAATCGTGATCGCTCATTTTCCCCCCTACACACCTCTTGGCTCCACACCAGGGAAAAGGGAAAATGGGGCCAGAAGATAGACTGTGTGATTCTAACAAAGCTATCACTAAGAGCAGTCGAGTGATGAACTGTTAAAGGAGTAAGGTTTTTTTGTTTTTTAAAAAGAGAATAAAAAATGTAAGGAGAGAGAGAGAGAGAGAGAACTGATTGTCCAGAGTTGGGGTGGGGGAGTTGTGCACCATAAAGTTAAAAAACTCTTGTCCCCAGCTACAGAGCAATAAAACACTCAGGTTCTGGGCTAGTAGCCAGACCATAACTTGAGCCCTTTAAAATTATATACCATAGTTGAGAAAGGTTTCAAGAAGATTGGTGGCACGGGGTTGATGGTGTCTGTGGCAACCCCCCCCCCCCCAGCACTACAAGGTTCCTGTTCCAGGATGTCCGGAGGGCTGGGAACACATTGCAATTGATATTGCAATTCCTCTGTTGTAAATAGTCTGTTTGCATTTGTTTGTACGGCAGGCTTTAGTGCCATATTTTGCTGATATAATCCTATCTATAACCACTATGTAATGTAATACTGCCTCTGTTCTTACCTTGTACATGCTTACATTACATTTCTGTTCCACATTTCTTACAGGGATGTCAACTTTCTGGAGTGCTTTTTCAAATGTGAAACTACAGCCTAGGTAGAAAACCACCAGATCTTTAAGCTGTTCAGAATATTCCTTCAGGCTTGTCAGAATTCCTGTACACATTCCATTCTCATATTTCCTATACTGCAGACAGTCAGTTCTGCAAAAAAATATTTTATTTATTTAAAGAATTTGTATCCCACTTTTTGGCCAGTAAGGCTCCCAGAGTGGCTTACATAAGGTCAAGAAGAACTACAATGTTGTTAAAACGTGGGCTATGCAAAGAGGTGGAGATAATGAGTGTTTGCTTCATCTTCCTCTCATCACAGTTGGATGTAATGGTTTCTGTGAGGAGGAGAAAGATTCAGTTTGAGTATGCTGAAGTGGCAGCAGGTGGAGAAGGCAGTCTGCCTCACAGGCCTCTTCTAAATTAACATGATCACTATGAGTCCTCTGTAAGTAATTATTTGAACTCACCAACTGGAGTGAGACTGCAATACTTAAACTACATACCTGGGAGGAAGCCCCACTGAACCCAGTGGGAATTGCTTCTGTATAGATATGTATTGGATTGTACTGTCACTCACTTGATTCAGGTTGCTATTTATGGATCTCACCTTATGTGTAAAACTGGTGTGAGGGGGGTGGCGGGAAAGAATCCCCTCCACCCAGCCCTTATGGTTGTGTCTATCATGCCTGGCCTGCTACAAAGATCCATTAACACAACAGCACTGTTAGAGCTGACATCTCAGTTCAAATTGTTATGTACTCCTATTTTCCTTGCATGGTGAAAAATTTCAGGGACAGCATTAATGGCTTAACTGATAAGACTCCAATGCCTTTGTAAAATTTGCTTTATTTACAAACACACAAGCAGAACATAAGTGGGAATGAAAAGTCACTCCTGCAAGGCAAGAGATCCACACACCACATCAGATTTAATCCAATTCCTGACTACCTTTCCCTCTTCAGAACTGCCTACTGCCTTTTTTCATCCACAATATGCCAAGTTCTCATCTTAGACCTGACCTCTGTAGATGAATTGTTGAGAGAAATGGTAGAGTCACCCAGCAATTTCTATTTATAAAAGATTTATAAGCTGCCTTTTAGGGAAAACCTTCCAAAGCAGCGTAAAGCAAAACACAAAGCTACAAAACATGAATAAAACAATGATGATGATGTTGTCATCATCAAAAACAAAAAATCACAACAATTATAACCAGACAATAACATATCCAGAATGGCCTGAGTAAAATCCTAACTAATTAGATGGCAGAGTAAATAGCTTAGTCTTTAGGTAGTGCTTGAAGGCTGTAATAATCAGGTCTGGATCCTAAAACCATGGATACTGAGGGAGCTATTCCAGTGACCTGCTGGATGTGTGTCATGCCTGCCTTCCTGCCTGAGGCCAGCATGAAGGACACCTGCAGCAAGTGCAAGCTACCAGTTCTGCTGGAAGAAAAAGCAAAGGGACTTGAAGCACATCCCTTTACACTCCAATTTATCAGGGAAGGTGGGAAGGTTTTTAGAGGCAAGGGGCCTTCCTGAAAGAACACTCAGAAATGGAAGGTCCTCAACGAAGAGGAAGAAACTGAAGAGTAAGAGGTAGGGCGAATGGAAGAATGTGAAGTCTGCTAAAAATGGAACATCTAATACATTTTTACGTTGCCTTGCTGATAATTTCACCTTTTAGAAGGTGGAAAGAAGAACAAGGGGATCTGATCTCCTGCACTTAATCTTGATTACCAGGACAGAACTGATTGATCTCAACAGCTGCGCAGATACAGATAATAAAATAAAAAAGGGGGGGAGGAATGGCCCCATTCTTCACCCCCCGTTTTTCTTTTTTTTATTTGTAGAAAGTGGGGAAAGTTTGAGAATGAGGGAGTACTAGAGACTTTCAGCTTCTAAATTTGAAGTTGTGTAATCCCAAACTGATTCTAAAAAACAAAGAAGCCTGAAATGAACTCCGGTAATTCATTGATCTATGGAAAATGAAAATGAATATGAACAATCCCAATTGTATCACAATTTCTGATAAGCTCTAATGTCCATATAGATATACGCCAGACAGTGTTAATCCATGCATAGTGTTAATCCATGCATACCTAATATCAGAATCACTGTTCAGCAATGGGCAATTCCATTCCCCTGGTTTCCCTCTATACAGTAGAGGAAGTGGCCCATCATTTGCTTGGCAAAATTTTTCAAAGTCATCAGCAAGAGATTTATGCAGAATTATAACATTTGCTTGCTTAAATCCTGTAAGAATTAAAAACAAACAAACACACAAACAAAAGTTTAACGTTTAATAGATACATTCTCAAATTAAAATATTTCTCCGTCATTCTTTTGGGCATGTTCAGGAACAAAAGTGAAAACTCAAATTTCTGATATTGATTCCGCTTTTTTTCCCTTTCTTTTTCTTGCAACATCACATTTTGAACCACATATTTTGCCTTATATTGTTTTCTCAGACAATTTCAGGAATAGTCTACTTTTCCTAATGTCATGTTTGGACTTATTAAGACAAGTCTAGATAAATCTAGATAAATCTGTCACTTCTCATGTTTTGGGCCTAATCCTTTATAAAATTTTGCCCAGTCTGGTCACCAACGCGCTCCTTTTCTTCCTGTTTTGATAAGGTTCAGCTTCATCTCCTGTAAGCCATAGCACAGGTCAGGTATGCACAATAGCTGCAACCGATCTAGTCATACTTGTTAGTTAGTTATTTGTGACATTTGTATATATTTGTGACATAAACTCAGTTCTCTAGACAGTTTACAAACATATAAATCAATCATTATCAAAACAGATGTAAAACAGTATCAATATACCCAGCATAACGAAACCCAGTAAAAAACAAACAGTACAATATGAGTCTAAAAATAACACAAGCTAGCAAAAAAAAAGGTATAAAACTAACCTATAAACCAGCGGGGGGGGGGGGGGGGAGGGATTAGTGCCAATCATCTAAACTTCACTAAAGATCACATTGTAGGTACCAGGTGAACCTCTCTACAGAGGGCATTCCATAACCAGGGAGCCACAACTGAAAAGATCCTCTCCCTAGTGGCCACCTACATCACCTCAATGGGTGGGGTAACCTTGAATCTATTGCATATACATTTTTCCTGACTTAAAATAACAGAAAACTGGTATCATGGCAGAAATGTCAATCCAATATAATTGACACAGATTCTTTATTTACACTAGAATATGTTTCCAGCAGATTTAGTCTAAGCTAAAAAGGACATTATTGAAAACATACAGCTGAAAGCGTGCACTCATATTAGTATAAGAAAGTATACAGTGCAACCCTATGTATGTTTACTTTGAAGTAAGTCCCACTGTATTGAATATATTTTGCTTCTTTGTAAATGTATTTACTATTGCAGTCTAAAATTTAGAATATTATGCTAAATACAGCTCTTGGTATCTGTATCATTGCTCTAATCCCAAAGTCCCATCAGAGCTGCTAATGGCCTGCAGTCAATTTCTGGGCCCAATTCAAAGACCTGACCTGCTTGGACAGGGTTACCTGAAGATTCACCTCTTCCCATATATACCTGTCCATCCTTAAGATATTAATCAAAGGCCCTTCTCCATTTGACAAGAAACAACATGCGAGCAAAAGTGAAAACCAATTTAAAAGCCTTTAAATAGCAGGAACATGCTATATTAAACCAATGAGTCACATTGTATGTGCTTTGTGAACACCCCACAGGTTACAAACAGTGATGTTTGTAGTGAAAGACTAGTATTTGTGACTTAAGTAACATAAAGAATAAGATGAGAGTGAGAAATGTGGGTTAAGACTGTGTTCTAAATTCTAAAACTGTATCCCTAACAAAGTATTGTGCAGTGTTTCATACTTTTCTTAGTTACAAATAAACCATCCTTTTGGTTATAAAGTATATACGTACCACACCTTCATATGGATTCCAGAGTTGTATACATAAAAATCCAAATATAAACACAGTATTAAAATAACAACAAAATGAAAACAAAATTCAATTTGACAGGTAATAAACAAAGACTATTCAACTAGCCCTGCTAAATGGGGAGGCCTAAAGGGCTATCCCAAATGCATTTTTCATTGCAGAATTTACACAGAAGTAGATCTACAACATAGTCCTTTCATAATGTTGTTTACTGTCGCCTACATAATTCCCCCAAATTTCAGCCTCTTACCACTTGTTTTATTTCTGGGGGCGGGGGGAAACCCAGACGTGAGGATTAAAATATCCCCAAAATCTACTGATTTGGCCATTGGAGTGCGTTTATATCCCCAAAACAGGCAACTTACCTGGGGCATAAATATGTCTGATGGAATTTCCAAAGAAAACTGAGCTAGGAAAGTGAGCTTAAGTACTCTGAGTCTTAATAGTTTGGCACAAAACATGGGATTTCATTCAAGAACATTTACCTCACCAGAGAAAGAAATGTAAATGGGGTAGAAAAATATGCTACAATACCAAGAAAAAATCGTTTTTAGTAATAATAAGGTTTTACCATGACAGTTTGATACTTCTCTAATATTTCGATTTTATAACACACTTTGTCTGACATCACAGACATATTTCTGTTTGTAATGCATTTTACCACCCCAAGATACATTGGAAAATGGATTGGGGAAATAAAATCCCCGTAAAAGACATTTGTGTATATTTTAATGTTTGTTGGATAAACTCCTGCAAGCGCTGGCCAATTGCACAGCCAGCTTCGCTTCTGCTTCTCATTTCCTGTATGAGGAATGAGGAGTGAAATACACTTGGCCAGAGATTGCAGGAAATTCTGCTCCCCTTCACAATTGGAATCCCTGTTATCTCCAACCTTTGATATGAGATAACAAGGGGCTCCTTCGCACCACTCACCCACCCATTGAGACCCTGGGAGGGTTTGCACATGATTCTAAACCATGATTTAGTGTTATGTGCAAAGCCCTGGGCTCATGTGCTCCTCCCTTCCCCTTCTCCTTCTCCGTGGCTGGGAGAAAGAGTAAATCAGCAATCTGTTTCATTTTGTCAAATTCCAGGCTTATCATGTTGTGTGAACCACAAAGCACAGTTTAAAATAGACTGTACTCAAGGGGTGGCCAGAAGGTAGATGAGGATCTACTGGAAGATCTCTGGATAATTTGCAGGAGATCTCAGGGAGAATTGCAGCAGATCACCAAGGATTTCTGACTTTCCATTGCCTAAAGCAGCAACAAAATGTCTTCTCCTCACATCAAGGCTTTCCACACAATGAAATGCAGAAAGAATAGAGAGGGGGGAAGTAACCAAGAGTAGATTTTTGTGTGGAAAGCCTGGAAACTCTGTTCACTTCTGGTACTCAAACAAGTTCCTGGGCACAGAAATGTTTGATTTTGCACCAGGCTCCAGTTGGTGGATCTCGGGGTTCTAGTAAAAAACAAAACAAAATACATTCCAGAAGCCTACTATAGTCAACTGCTAAACAAACCAAATACAAACATTGACTTGCTTAGGGAACTACAATTTAATTCTAGACGATGATTCCTTGTCCAAATGGAATGACAGGAGGTATTAGAAAAAAGTGAAACTGAATGCAGCTTATTTCTGCTCCTGGCCAAATGGGAGGAGCAGAGAACACCTGAGCCTAGTACTTCATAAAGGCACTTTTCTGCTTGTGCAAAGAGCTTTAAACCATGGTTTAATGTTATGTGCAAATACAGCCATTGTCTTGTGATAAAACTGACTAAACTGAGTTCCTGCTGAAGGATTTTAACTCAAATATGTTGGAGCTACAAAATTTCTTCATTACAAGCCATTTTCTAACACTTGTTAAAGTCCTACCAAAAGAATATCACTGACATGCCAATTTATATACAACGTAAAGATTTACCTTCTGCCATTCCAGAAGTATTGCTAATGCTGAGTTTATTTAAACGAATTAGGTTTCTGACAGCCTGTGGAAGAAGAGTTTTCAACCCTCCTGTGAAAATTATCTCTTCATGCTGGAAAAGAGAAATTTTATAAATTTAAATAGAACATTTGGTGATTTTTAAACCAGTGATTTTACCACTTTGTTGATGAATATTAGATTTATAATTTATTCTCCTTCAAACACCGATCTGACCCATTGTGACTGATTAGCAAAGGATATAGTTCAGCAACCAAAGGCAATATAGCCTCTAGTTACTTTCTGTAATAAATTGGTTTTTAACACTTTTTAAATTAATGATGTTTTCAGATGGAGAGCTCTTAGCACTACCACTCAGAATGCATTGTGCAGCTCTTCTCTTTAGGTGCAATCCTATACATGTCTACTTCGAAGTAAGTATCACTGAGTTCCATGGGTTTTAGCCCCAGGTAAGTGGGTGTAAGATTGCAGCCTTAATGGGCTTTCTGTGTTAAGAAAAAACATGGAAGTAGTGAGAAAATATGAAAGATGACACTCTCTGTAACCCTGCCCACCCCCCACCCCCCGGAATAAAATTCTGTGAATTCTGAGTCATGGTGATTGCACCATAAAAATATTGTCTGGAAGCATCCTAACTCAATGTATACATTTTTTAAAAAAATACATGATTTTTTTTTTAAAAAAAACTTGCTTGCAGGGTGGATTTGATTTAAATCATGATTTAAATCACTACTCAGAAAGACTTGATTTAATCAGGTGACTCCCCACCCCCAAGAGCATTCTTCCTCACTATATTTTACACAACTCAGAGTTACCAAAGACTCATTCTTGCTGGTATAATCTTAATATTTACAATTAGATAAAGGTTTTATTTTTAGAGTAGCAACTTTTCAGATTAGTTTTACAATTATATCATACTATTAGAAACACATCATAGATCGATAATTATGAAATTATTGTGAGGTGAACTATCTCCAGTTTAATAGGTTAATCATTCATATTTGGACAACTTTTCTGCTGTACTTTATTGGAAGGAGAAAAATAATCTTACCGAAACCTCTGGAAGAGCATGACATTGTGAATGGGTTAATGGAATTCATTTACCAAAAAATTTAAACAGTCTCATGCTACATAATTAAAAACTAATCCTCATTTCATGATGAATAACCTTTGGACTATAATGTATCTTAAATAGAAAACTATCTTTAGATAGATTTTTCTCAAAAAGTATTTTATTAAAAAAATCCGATTTAAATAAAAAAATCTGATTTAAATAAAAAAAATATTTTTTTGATATATTTTTTTAAATCATTGATTTTTATCCACCCTGAAACTAAGTAAAACTAAAGTTATGGTCTCTTCACCTTGACAGCCAAAACAGCAAAAGGCTAATCTCAATAACTTTCCCAACATTTTATAAACATCAGCTTTAATTTTCCACAATTAATAAGAAAACCAAATCAAAACTCTAATTACCTTACCTCTAAGTTTAATTGTAATTCTTTTGAAGCCATGGCTAGGAAGGAAGGCAATTCCTGAAGCAGCAGCAGTGTTTTTAAGCATGAAAGACTCAATGGTGTTCTTTTAAAACCAATGAGTTAATTTTCAACATATAATTGGTTATATATTTCTAGCAAATGTTAATCCTTTTTAACAATACATAATATTTTGCTACTGCAAGATTCCAACTAAATAATTACTATGAACATCTACACTTTCAGCTATCCTTTTATGCCATATTCTAGAGCAATAGTTGTATGATGGCATCATAAGCAGGAGGGGAGCAGAGCAAAACAACTAAATTAATTCCTCCTGTGGTCCTTATCACTGCTACCAAGTGAATGTCTTCATTTCCTGGCTGCCTCTGCTAAAAGTGCCAAGGTTTAACTTCTGCAGTTTATTTAACCGACCTAGCCAACTCACTGTAGTGGGTAGTGCAGTAAGGCAATTAGGTGTAGGGTGAAAATCAAGGCATCAGACCAAAGTTAAACCAACAACAAATTCAGATTTTACTAAATGTTTTGAAAAGTAGCAATTTAGCAGTTATAGTGGTGGTATTTCTAGGGGAAACAGATGTTTAAGCAGCTTATTATTGAATCTGCTCTGTGGGGTTTAGGATTGCAAAGTAGCTCTTTTCTACCTCCAATGCATCTTCACAGTGTTACCCAGCAGAACTGTTTTGGGTGAAGGGGTTAATACAATCTGACCCTGAAAGGGAATTGGTCACACCCTCAATGGCTTGCTGTGGTAAATTCACAAGACACTTTGAACAAAAAATTGCTTGTATCTGGGTCTGACATGACTTGGACTCCACTGCTACTGTAGTTCCATTAACGGAGGTATCCAGAGCACTGTCTTGTTCAGCAATATTGGATGCGTTTCAGTTGTTCAGTTGAGGATGAGGATGCAGACAAAGTGCATGGATGAGTTTGACCAAGCACTTTGAATTGGGCTTGGAAATGGACTGGAAGCCAATGCAGCTGACAAAGAACTGGTTTCATGTGAGCGAATCGAGGAATCCCAGTGCAAGGTATCTATTGAAATTGACTAAAGTTTGGCTCAACCAAAGTTAGGGGCTTTATAAATGCAAAGCCTCAAGAAAAAACAGACTCATTGAAAAGAGGAAGTAATGACTCTGAGGACAAGAAATACAGAAAAGAGGAACCTAGAGAGGTACAAGAACTCATTTGTTGACTTGGTAGTAGAAATAGTTACAAGGATGTGTCATTTTGTGGTTAAAATTGCGGTACATGAACATAGCCAGACTGCTAGGTGTGGGAGGAGGTCCCTGGGAGAAAGGGATAACAAGTGACATAAGGTATGAATAAATATAAACAGGTGGAAGTAAAAGAGTACAGTGGCCACTGCTCCCAGATTGTCCCTTCTTGAGGGGTGCTTAAAATGGGCACAGATCTGCAAAGGGGCACCAAGACTGGGGGTGGGTTTGGGGTTTGTTTTTATTAACTTTTGCAGTTGCACTCCTTCTCCTTCTTCAGAAAAAAAATGGTGGCTAGGAAGTCGTTCTGGGATGTCGCATGGCCATCAAGACACTGGGGGAGGATCATGTAAGCTGGTAAGTCTGCAATCCTCCTCTCCCCTCCCTCCCTCCCTCTACACCCTATGGTGTAGACATGCCCACAGGCACGCTGCAGAATATTGGCTAAGCCTAGGGTGACCATATGAAAAGGAGGACAGGGCTCCTGTATCTTTAACTGTAATGTAGAAAAGGGAATTTCAGCAGGTGTCAATTGAAGAGGGTGAAATTCCCTCTCCATCACAAGAGTTAAAGCTGCAGAAACCCTGCCCTCTTTTGTATCTGGCCACTCTACTATAGCTAGTGTAGCTTTAACTGTTGTGATGAAGAGGGAATTTCACCCTCTTCAATTGACATCTGCTGCAATTCCCTTTTCTACATTACTGTTAAAGATACAGGAGCCCTGTCCTCCTTTTCATATGGTCACCCTAGCTAAGCCATAAAAGGTATACTGTGCTTACACACACTTATAAACAACTTTGGGGAGGGGCTGTAGATGAGTAACAGAGCATCTGCTTTGCCTGCAGAGGGTCCCAAGTTCAATCCCCGGCATCTCCAGGCAGGGTAGGAAAATCTCCTGCCTGAAAACCTGGGGAGCTGCTGCCAGTCAGAGTCAACAATACAGGGCTAGATGGACCAATGGTCTGACTTGGTATAAAGCTGCTTCATATGTTCCTAACTTTACACAGAATAGCTGGGGAGGGCAGTGAAGTAGTGACTGGAATAGCACGACATGCTAACCGATCGTGCTTGATGATCCATGAAGGGCTAGCATGTCATGTGAACCCAGACAGCTTTCAGCGGTGTGAATGATATCAACCAATGGGTTGTTCTGGGGTTGTTTTAGCCATGAGAAAAGGCAGAGGCCACCAGTGAGGGAGGAAGCAGCAGCCAGGCATCTCTCCACCGTGCCTGGGTCCAGCTCCAGCTGAGAGCCCCCTCCCTCCTGCTACCAACTGTCTCTGCAGAGGCCACCAGTGAGGGAGGAAGCAGCAGCCAGGCACTTCTCCACCGTGCCTGGGTCCAGCTCCAGCTGAGAGCCCCCTCCCTCCTGCTACCAACTGTCTCTGCAGAGGCCACCAGTGAGGGAGGAAGCAGCAGCCAGGCACCTCTCCACCGTGCCTGGGTCCAGCTCCAGCTGAGAGCCCCCTCCCTCCTGCTGTCTCCTGTAACTGCTGAACTTTCCAACTAAGATTGTAGTGCCTGAATTTGCTTTCCTTTTCCCCTTCCTCCTCCTCCCTCCCAATCCCCTTTCCTTTTGTGTCATGTCTTTTAGATTGTAAGCCTGTGGGCAGGGACTGTCAAGAAATACTTTTGTAAGCCGCCATGAGAGCCTTTTTTGGCTGAATGGCGGCATAAAAATACTTAAATAAATAAAATAAATAAAATAAATGAGGGTTTGGCGTATTGTCCAAATCTGGGACACCTAATCCATCATGGTAGAAGGGATTGGGCAGTGGGCCATTTTGGCAAAGGCGACAGAAACCTCTGCCACTCTTGACAAGCACGGCCATGATTGTTCTTCCAAGCCACTTCCATTGCCCCTTTCCTCTTCCCAGTGAGAGCCCCTCCAATTGTGCCAAAATGGCATTTCGAATGGGTTGTCAGTACCTAGTCTGGAAGCTGGAGCTAATGCACAATGCAGCAGTTCGACTGTTATTGGGAGCTGCCCCTTTTCAGCATTCAACTCCTTTGCTGTGGGAACTCCGCTGGCTGCCCATTCACTAAAGGGCCAGATTTAAGGTTTTGGTGCTAGCGTACAAAGCCCAAAACAACTTGAGACCAGTATACCTGAGAGAGCACATTCTCCCTTATCAACCTGCTCAGACACTGAGAGCATAAGAGGGTATGCTCCTGGTAGTTGCACACGGACTTATGGCCCAAATAGAATCCATTCAGAGAAGAGCCTTCAGTGTGGTGGCCCCCTCCCTAAGGAACTCCCTGCCTCTGGAAGCCAGGCAGGCACCACACTATGTTGTTTTCGGCACTTCCTTTTTTTTCTCCCCCCCCCCCCCCCCAGGAAGCATTTCTTGGTGAACAGACATGGTTTAATTGGCCCTCTCTTTTACAAATAATATTTATAATATTGTTTTACTATTTTTATATTTGTATCATTCTATCTCTTGTTGTTCACCGCTCCAGAATCTGCATAGATGTAGAGCGGTATACAAAAATGTAAATAAATAAATAAAGCCCAATAAGAACTTTCTTAAGAAGTCCAATCATAGACTTAGCTGCAAAGAGGCAAAGCAGCATAAGACTGAACACTGTGGTCTCAGTCAGAACTGGGGTGCTCTTCATTTGTTCTAATACTGGTGAGTTATTCAGAAGTTCAAGTCAAGGTGGTGGTGGGGTTTTTTGGAGTCGGGAAGGGCAGGAACTGCGCTGATGTAGAAAAGCCTCTGTTGCTTCATCATACACCAAGGGAATTCCTGTCTTGACAAGAAATAACCAAAAAGGGATTTGTTTAAAGGTGAGTGAACTGGAGCTATCCAACCCCATTTGCCTTACATTTAGTGCAGGAAAGCACTTGCAATAAATGCCTGTGATTGCGCCAGAAGAATTATTAGAGACCTGGTTTGCCAGTTAACAGGATATCGCAATACTAAAGAGAAATGCATAACTTCCTCTGAAAGATTACTTGTAAAATTACATCTAGATTCTCTGGCTTCAAGAGGAAATAAGGCTCAATGCAAAGCAGCAGTGGGATATGATTCTAAGATATTTTCTTTAAAAAGTAATAAGCCTATCTGATGCTAAAGTATGTGCCAAATGTAGCCACACACATAAAATGTAACAGTATCTATAAGTGTCCACTAATGAACTTATCCATACAATGTAAACAAAACTAAACAAAACTTAATTTCACTTTGGTCTTTCAGAAATCATTTTAACTTCATTTTCTCTATAGATGCTTAGGAACTTCTCTCAAATGATCTTCCTAGACTAGAGAATTCTAGTTGGTTTAACAGCCAACTCTTCCATCATACAATGCTAACCAAACGGTTGCACCATGCAAGACAGAAAAGTTTTCAAAGGATCACTTTATCTTTTTACTAGTTCTATTACTCAAGATAAATCAGCAACTTTGGCAGATAATTACAGCTCTAATTGCCCAGAATTAAAACTATCCTCTGAATTTCAGCTTTTGTGTGAGTTAAGTTTAACACCAATTTTGCTATTTCTGGTTATTCCAAGGCCAAGGTTGTTCTAGAAATGTTTGAACTTGGCATTAATGACCCCAAAAACCATTTCACAAATTTACTACATCAGCTGTACTTTCTAGTCACAAATCTAACTCCACAGAGTATTGTGCCACCTTAAAATTTAACAAATGTATTTTTGCATAAGCTTTTGTGGGCTAGAGTCAATTGTAGTCCATTATAGTTGACTGCAGTCCACGAAACCTTATGCCACAATAAATTTGTCAGGGACGCAATCCTATGCATGTTTAGACAGGAAACATGTTTAGACAGGAAAAAAAAGACCACAACTCCCAGCATTCCCCAACCAGCCATGCTCCTCAGACTTTTTTTTTCTGTCTTAACATGCATCGGATTGCACTTTAAGGAGCCACAAGATTCCGTACTGATCTTGCTGCAGACTCAACGCCATTTCAGGAAATGGTAAAAAGAATAACTCCGAAAGTGGGTTCTACCTTTCCTGTTCTAACCTTTCAAAAATGTATATTTTTAATTAATTATTGTTGTTAGAACAACAACGAGAGCCAACATTTTCGAGGGCCCTCCACCGGCGACGACTCGAGAGGTTAAGACACTCACCGTCTTTTCTCCGTGTTTAAGCAACTGGCTCTCTGTCTCTTTTAGGCCCGGCCCACCTAAGAGGCGGGAGCAAAATATTTACTCGCAAGTGGGAAGAAGGTAAATGGGATGGTGAAGAAATGGGGGGGGGGGAGGCGGAGAGAGAGAGAGAGAGAGACAGACAGACAGAGACACAGAAGCTCCTGATAGAGGCAGCGCAAGCGATTGGCGCAGGAACTGAACCAATGGGCGCGCGCGCTTTTTGGCGGACGAAGGGGTGGTAACATGCAACGGCCTCTGGCCAACCGTCGGCGTGGTGTGTAGTCTCGCAGGCCAATGAATGTTCACTGCCCCCCTCCCGCTTCTCTCATTGCTTGGGTGGGGGGTGCGAAGTAGATAGAATCTCTTCGCTATTACAGCTTCTTCTCCCTCCTCCTTTACTCCTCGTTCCTGCCCCCTTGGGAGCCTTTTCTCTCCCCCACCCCAGGAATGGGGGACGGTGGGTGAATGAGAGGAGATCTGAAGGGTCGGAGCGGCCAAAGGGACAGAGTGTTAAAATTTAGGGCTTAATGTAGGCGATCTTCTTACTATTATTATTTATTATTATTTATTTATTATTATTATTATATATTTTTTTAAAAAACAACAACGCTCAAAACATGGAATACGTTTCTTAAGAAATAAAATCGCCCTCTTATTTGGGCGGCGGTGACAGGAAGCCTCTGTGTCCCTCACCCCTTGGCGCTGCGGGGAGGGGGGCGAAGAGGAGTGAGGGGAGGTCCTGTGAGGAAATGGAGGGACCCTCCGAGCGCTCCGCGGAAGAACGGGAGCTGTCTCTCTTCACCGTCAAGCACGAGCTGAAGAACGGTGAGTTATGTCAGCCTCTAAAAAGGCTGGTGGTAAGGATGGCGAGCGCGGGGGAGGGGGGGAGTGTGTGGCGGCGGGAGGCAAGGGGTCAGAGTGGGGCAGGGTTATGAGGCACGGAGAGAGACTGTGTAGGTCTGAGTGTCCCAGGGTGGGAAGGGATTGAGGCGACACGGTTGCGTGTGACGGAAAGCTACTTTGGGGCAGGCAGGTCGGGAGAGAGGAGAGCCTCGGGGGCCGACGGTGTGGGTCGTCGAGGCGCTCGAGGGAAATGTTGTTGACGGGCTGAGGAAGGGGCGGCGACTGAGGCCCACCAGAAAGACTCGAAGGAGGACGGGGAAGCGGAGGAAGAGGGCCTTGGAAAGCGGCAGTGGTGGATGAGGGGAAATGGGTTGGGTGGAGTGTGCGGGACAACAAGCGAGAAGAAGGCGCGATACGTCAATCAGGGACGAATCCTGCTGGGGTAGCCCAGATTGGTGCTTTTGGTGCGTAGAGGACTGGACACCTGCATCCCCATCTCTGCGTTTTGTGACTGTCTTTACAAAGTCGGTACTGGTCCAGGGCAGGGGAATTTTTTTCTAGATTTTCCTGGTTCTGTTGTCCCAAATGCTGTATACTTCATTGTTTATCGCCTTGTGGAGCTAATTGTTGTTTGTATACCATAGCTCTAGTAAGGACAATAATGAGGACATCGAGAAGAACATTAATGTTGTTATGTTGTGCTGATTTAAAACAAGAAAAGAAAAGAAAGCTTTGAGGGCAGTTTGAGTGGTTTAGTTGAGAGTTACTGAACTTCATAGTATGTGAACTGGTACTTTACTTCTTCAGTGATTAGTCATGTATTGCAGACAGTGAGGCAGTTAATGCAATAAGGGTGCAATCCTATGTACATTTAAACAGAAAAAAGGTTCTACAACTCATGCTGGTTTGGGGAGTTGTAAGACTTTTTTCTGTCCAAATGTGCATAGGGTTCCGCTCTAAAACGAAGCTTCCACTCAAAAGAGGATCCCAGCTGTAAATGGAATTGAACCTTAGAATCCAACCATTCACTATGAAATACCAAAGATACTGTTCTCTCTTTTTTTTTTTATCAGACATAGAAAACCTGAAATACTGATGGAAGCCCTGTGGCTGAGTGGTTTCCAAGTCTGGGAGATAGGCTAATTGCCTGTTTTGGATGGGGTTGCACTCCCTTTGAAAGATCAGGTTTATAGCCTAGGGGTACTCCTAGATCCATCACTTTCTCTGGAGCCCAAGTGGCCATGCCAGCTTGGAGTGCCTTTTACCAGCTTTGGCTGGTTTGCTAGTTACGGCTTCTCTTGGATGGGGATATCTTGGCCTTGGTGGTACAGGTATTAGTAACCTCAAGACTGGATTACAGGAATGTGTAAGGCTGCCTTAAGACTGCTTCAAAGCTGGAACTAGTGCAGAATACAGCAGCTTGGCTTTTGTCAGGAGCTGCCCCTTTTCAGCATGCAACTTCTTTGGTAAGGGAACTCATTGGCTGCCTGTTTGCTACCAGGCCATGTTTTGGTACTACTGTGCAAAGCCTTAAATGACTTGAGACCAGGATACTTGAAAGAACGCCTTCTCCCTTACCAACCTTCTCAGTCACTGAAGTCATCAGAGGGCATGCTCCTGGTGGTTCCATATGGACCTATGGCCCAATTGGAGTCCACCTGGAAAAGAGCCTTCTGTGTGGTGGAATTCCCTGCCTTTAGAGGTCAGGCAGGTGCCAAAGTTGTGTTGCTTTTGGTGTCTCCTGAAAATGTTATTTCAGGAAGCCTTCCTTGACTTACCAGATGTGATTTTATCAGAATTCAGTTTTATCAGAACTCTGTTTCTTTTTAAAAATGGTAATTATTTTAATATGGTGTTTTTATTTTCTTATCATATCTGCTGTTCATTGGTCTGAAATCTTGGATGTGGAGTAGTATACAAATGTTGCAAATAAAAAGATAAATGCTAGAGAGACAATAGATTTAAAAGTTCAATAATTCAATTTTTAAAAAGGATGGGGGAGAACTTATCTAAACGGTTCAGTTTGGGTGTAATAAGATTTTAAGAAATTGAGAATGTCTTTTATTTTTAAAAATAAGTTAAATGCAAGGAGGCCAGGTAGAGAGTGACACTTTTTATGGAATATGGTATCCATTTGTTGAATTTGCTGGTATTGAGAGGAATGTGTGACAACCTCCTGAGACACATGGAACTCTATGGCCTGATCTATTGGGATGATGAGTGATGGCTCTGTTGGGTGGTCTTGTTTATAACTCTAGGTGATCAGAAAGACTATGAAGAGGTTGACTCACATGTAGTGTGGTTAGATTTGTTACTGTTAGTTATTACTTGGAAAAATTCAATAAAAAAGTTAAAATATGTAAACATTATGCATTAAGTTAGTAAGTTAGTACCTCTTTTGAGGTACATGTGGTGAGGCTCTTCGCTCCACTGCGACTGCGGGTTGCAGTTCTGTACCGCCCCCCAGGCTCGTCCTCAAAATTTATCTCTGATTTATCTCTGATTTTGATTCGTGGCTGTCCTTTTTCCTCTCTGACAACTGTCCTACTCTTATCCTGGGTGATTTCAACATTCATGTGGATGACCCTCAAGATGCTGCAGCTCTACGATTTCGCTCATTATCTTCCTCTTATGATCTTAAGCTTTGGTCTGATGCACCCACACATTCCCTTGGACACTGTCTGGATCTTGTTCTCACTCGGAATTGCTCTGTGTTGGACTTTTCTACTGCTCACTTTCCGCTGTCAGATCATCACCTAGTTTCTTTCAATATTACTCATAATCCTCCTCCTTCACGTCCCGCTTCTCGCTCTTGTCGTGACTTGCAATCTATCAATTACGAGGCTTTTTCCCAGTCCCTAGCCTCCTCCCTTCCTTCTGTCTGTTCGGCTGTCTCCTTGGACTCAGCTGTCTCCTTCTTTAATTCCTCCTTATCTTCAACTCTTGATAATCTTGCTCCATCTACAACTCGGATAGTTCGCCCTTCTCAACCCCAACCGTGGCTCACCTCTTCCCTCCGCTACCTTCGCTCTTGTTCCCGGGCAGCTGAACGCCTTTGGCGTAAGACCAGGGACCGGGCAGACTTTGTCCATTACAAATTTGTACTTTCCTCTTTCTCTTCTGCCATCTCACTGGCCAAACAGCAGTACTACTCAACGCTGATCCAGTCAAATGCTAGGCATCCTCAGCGGCTCTTTGCGTCCTTCAATTCTCTTCTGAAGCCTAATCCGCCATCTCTCCCCGCCTCTCTGTCTGCTAACAACTTTGCCTCTTTTTTCAATGCTAAAATCCAAACTATCCGCTCTGATCTGGCCAGCTCTGCTCCTCTTCCAGTTCCTGTTCCTCATCTGTCAGCTCCTCCTGCAAATTTCTCTGCGTTTCCTTCGGTCTCTGCGGATGAACTGTCTACAATACTGCGCTCTTCGAAGCCTTCCACTTGTTCTCGTGATCCGATTCCTTCTCGCGTCTTTATTAATCTTATTCCTGCTATCCTCCCTTCCTTGCTACATATTATTAATCTTTCTCTGTCCTCTGGTTCATTTCCTTCTGCTTTTAAACATGCTACAGTCTCTCCCATTCTCAAGAAACCTACTCTTGATAGGCTATCTCTGTCTAACTACCGACCTGTCTCTTTGTTGCCGTTTGTTTCAAAGATCCTGGAGCGTGCGGTCTACTCTCGCTGTCTTGACTTTCTTTCTAGTAACTCTGCTTTGGATCCATTTCAATCTGGATTCCGTCCTCTGCATTCCACCGAAACAGCCCTTACTAAGATCACCAATGATCTCCTTACTGCCAAGTCTAAAGGCCATTATTCCGTTCTTATTCTCCTTGATCTAACTGCAGCCTTTGACACGGTTGATCATGATCTTCTCTTAGATTCCCTTCATGACCTTGGATTTTGTGGCTCTGTCTATAACTGGTTTGCCTCCTATCTAGCGGGTCGCTCTTTCAGCGTGTTGACTAATGGCAGCTCGTCTTCCTCCTTTCCCCTTTCAGTAGGGGTTCCGCAAGGCTCGGTGCTTGGCCCATTGTTGTTTTCCTTATACATGTTGCCCTTGGGCAAGCTTATTCAATCTCATGGTCTCCAATATCATCTGTACGCCGATGATACACAACTATATCTGTCATCTCCGGAACTTTCTCCTGATGTTCACGATCGTATCTCGGCATGTCTTTCAGATATCTCAGCTTGGCTGCTTCATCGTCGTTTGAAACTCAATATGGCAAAGACTGAATTGCTTGTTTTTCCTCCTAAACCTTCTCCTCATCTCTCATTCTCTCTTACTGTCAATGATGTTACGCTTACTCCGGTCAAGGAAGCTCGTAGCCTTGGCTTTATCTTCGACTCCTCGCTCTCCTTTATTCCTCATATTGAGGCAGTAGCTAAATCTTGTCGATTTTTCCTGTATAATATTGCCAGGATTCGATCATTTTTGTCTGTCTCTTCTGCCAAGACGCTTGTTCATGCACTGGTTATTTCACGGTTGGACTACTGCAACCTTCTTCTCTCTGGCCTTCCTTCTTCTCACATCAGCCCGTTGGTTTCTGTTCACCACTCTGCCGCAAAGATCATCTTCTTAGCACGCCGCTCCGACCATGTTACTCCGCTTCTGAAATCTCTTCATTGGCTTCCAATTCAGTTCAGAATCCAATATAAACTTCTCCTGTTAACCTTCAAAGCTTTTCACGGTCTAGCTCCTTCCTATCTCTCCTCTCTCATCTCACACTATTGCCCCGCTCGTGCTCTTCGCTCCTCTGATGCCATGTTTCTCGCCTGCCCAAGGGCCTCTACTTCCCTTGCTCGGCTTCGTCCATTTTCGTCTGCTGCCCCTTACGCCTGGAACGCTCTTCAGAACATTTGAGAACTACAAGTTCAACCACAGCTTTTAAAGCTCAACTAAAAACTTTTCTTTTTCCTAAAGCTTTTAAAACTTGATGTTGTGCAGACTTCTACTGTTACTTTCTACTGTTAGTTTTTCCCTACCCTGTGCCTGCTTACCCTTCCCTGTACCTGTTGGCATTCTCTTCCCCTCCTTATTGTTTTACTATGATTTTATTAGATTGTAAGCCTATGCGGCAGAGTCTTGCTATTTACTGTTTTACTCTGTACAGCACCATGTACATTGATGGTGCTATATAAATAAATAATAATAATAATAATAATAATAATAATAATAATATATCACATGGTACCATCTAATTGAAAATGTGTAACCATCAGATGAAGCATAGCATGGTAACAAACGTGTCAAGGCTGCAATCCTGAACACATTTAGTTAGGAGAAAATGAATTCAGGTCCATATGTATTTCCAAATATTTATTTACTAGCAAATGTACCCAGCTTTGCACTGGTTGGAATAGCCCTTGATTTGATACAGTGAAGCTTTCAAGCAAATGTACTCAGCACATTGTGCCCACTCTGTCTGAGTGAAGGCACATCTACTCGTACTCCTAGGCACACCCCCTGTCATGGAGCACCACCACAGCCCCCTAAAGGGGGGAATGCTTACTCCATTCCCCTGATGGAGGGACTGGCATATAACTGTCCCCTGGCCTACTAATTTCCAATGGCGTCAAACTGTATGGACTGCTAAACTACCCTATTTCTTCAATTCTAAGACACACTTTTTCCCCATATAAACATCTCTAAAAATGGGGTGCGTCTTAGAATCACGGGTGTGTCTTAGGTTTTTTTTTTCTTTTGGTGGTACTGAAATTAGTGTGCATCTTACAATCGAAGAAATACGGTATGTGCTGGTTAGGGAAGACTTCTCCTTGTGGCTGAAGATGTTACTGCAGGCTTCAACCAGATGGACACATTAAAATTAATATGTTTTAAAACAAAATAACTCTGAGTTGCAGGCCCCATGGGCCCCCCCCGGTATGCATGCCAAGTTTCAAGTATCTAGAGTTTATGTTACAATCTGTTTTATTACCTTATCAGGTCATATATTTTGATTTTGTTACTTGCCCCTGCAAATATCCACATAGCTTGACAGTAATGTTTAATGCTCTGTGAAGATTTTGGAACATAAAATATCTTAATTCAGAATGCTAAGGGTAGAAGTTGATGTACTAGTGCTTCAGCTGTGGTGGAAACTGTGTGTGTATACATAAGTTGGGTCTATCTAATTTCTTTTCAAATGTTTTTGGAAGGAAAAGGTTTGTTTGATGCTAAAGGATTACTTGTCTACAGTCCGATGCAGGATTTAAAAAATATTCTTCCTAGTTTTAAAAAGCAACTTTTGCAAACAACTCAAATACTGTAGGATACTACAAAGAGTGGTGACCACTTAAATCATCGTGCCAGCAAAACTGCTTCTCTCAGTAGAATGGGGATGGGACGATTCCCCCCCTGCCCCTTGCAGCCTGATATGAATCCTCAAAATACAATCTGGAAGGTCTGGGGACCCTCTGGAGCAAATTTTGATTTGAGTGTAGGGGGATGCAGGTGGGAGAAAGTTCTGTCAAATGAGTAAAAGTCTGCTTGCACGCCACTGGATTTTGCCCCGTGTTTTTGTTTGGATTAATTTGCATTTAAAATATAAGTGCACAGCATATGACAACAACATGACGAATGGCCTATTGATTTGTGTCAAGAAAAGAATGCCCTAAAATTCCTTGCTTGATGTTTGATGTAGTGTCAGTGGCTACACTATCAAACAACAGGAAATTATTGCATGATTTGTAGCACAATCCTATGCACGTATACACAGAACTAAGTCCCACTGAGTGATATGGGACTTACTCCCAAGTAAGTGGGTATAGGATTGTATCCTTAAAAGCATGATTGAAGAGACCCTTCATTTTGTCTTTGTGGTCAGTAGATTTTGTTTCAAGGGAATATCTGGGCATGAAAAATGCTGTAGATAAGTCTCCATGAGCAACATTTTGTTTTATGTATTCAGATGTGATTTTATGAAGAAACTGCAGTTGGTCTTAGTGGAGTTAGGGTGTTTTGTATAGCTGATATGTGTAGGGGTTGCAGATTGCTGTCTCACTATTTTCTAATTTTCTAAAATATTGAAATGCTTACCTCCCACAGTTTTAGTTTTTGTTTGTGGGATGCCATGCGAAGGACAAATGAATGCAACTTGTTTTCTTACATTATCCTTAAATTGCTAGTTTTCAAAATAATAACATATAAGAGACTTCTGCATAGAAGAATTCTGTATAGGCATGGTAGAAAGGCATAAGAGTGTTCTATTGTTAATCTTGTTGGCTGGATCAGCCATTCAGCTTCTTTATTAGTGTATACTTTCTACATAAGGACTATATAAGTATATTGTACATCCATTGTTGTACATGTACAGCTTGTAATATAACTTCATTAAGTGAATGTCAGGGTTATTTTTCTTTAACATAGTGGGCAGAAATGTTTTGAACATGTGTGTATTGTTCAAACAATCCCAAGAAGTCCCAAGTGTCTGAAAAAGTAAATTTAACTGCCCTACTTTAGCAATTGCCTCTGGCATTTGGGAAAGAGTTCTGTGCAGTAGAAACAGTTGCTCTACATCTACAAACTGCAGAAGATTTAACCACATGACAAAGAGGGTTTTGATCCAGAGACCTGTCCTTTGAGTGCATAAATTGACACTGGATGGTACTGCAAATGGCAGTATACATGTATATGTTATTCTGAATGTAGGTTCAGTTTTGTGAAGGCATCCAATGTGACCTCCATCGTGCCTGAATAGAATTTGTAGGGTGGATATGTACATTCCCATCTTTCTATGCAAAGCTGAAAGTGAATTTTATCCTACCTCAACTACTTCTTATGCATTATATTCCATGCTCTCTAGATGTACAGGGATGCTGCTACATAAATAATAATATACACTGACTAGCCACTGTTTTTATTAGTCCTTTGTTTGAAATTGGACTATTTTAATTTGCTTTTTTAATCTTCTTTCTTTTTACTGTTTATTCCTATGTGCACAACTCTGGAATATTTTAGATTGGGAGCAGTATATAAATATTATAAGTAAATAAATATTGGGATTAGAATAATATGGGTTGGATCCAAAGGTTCTATTCTTGAATCGGAGGAGCTTCCATGCACAGAAGAACCCCTTCCACTCACATAAGGTCCTTCTGTTCATGGAATGGAACCTTTGGATCCAACCTATATCTTCTCACTTTTAAGTAAATTAATATATTAATCTTAATCACTTCCAATTTTGTGTGCATTCCAAGGTATATTTTGTTTCACTTATCCTTCATGCCTTGTAAGTGTACTTTCTTTCTTAATATTTAAGACTGCCTGTGCATCACTAGATAAACTAGATAAACATGTAAACTAGTATAGTCATGATGTCTATATTTTACCTGCAGTATTGGAAGCAGTATGCCTATGCATGTCAGTTGCTTGTGAGCTTCCCACAGGGAGCTGGTTGGCCACTGCGTGAACAGAATGGTGGAATAGATTGGCTACTTCGTCTGACTTGGCATGGCTAGAGATGTGAAAGCCCGGAAACCCCCCCGGAAAAATTCAGAAAAAAAATTGGGTTTTCTCCGTTTCCCCCCCGAAGCCTTTTTTATTTTTTCTGAAAAATTTAAAAAATTTTAAAAAATGAAGAAAAAAAGGATTACGGGATGTTTTATTTTAGCATGATGAATAAAATGTTTAAGACAAGGTGTTCAGATATTTACTTCTCCAAATGATTTCTAAAAACTGTACAGTATCAGATTATTACAATGTCTGTGCACCAAGGACAAGCAAGTCCTAGTTTACAACTCTCAAACGCAAGAGGAAGATGCATTTCTGCCTCTAGGGGACACTTCCATGGAAGCAGAGACTGAAACTTATACTGATAGCTATAGGTCAGAAAATGAGTCTGATTAAATTTCATGCATATTCATTGAATCTTGGTCCCCCCCGCCATTTTTCTCAGTTCTTTTTATGGGAATGGGGGCTTTATGTCTTGACACTGGAGGACTAGCGGAGACATAAATAATTTTCTTTGTTACTAATGTTGGTGGTTTCTTCAGTTGTTATTTTTTAAAATTGTTTTTTGCCTGCTCCTCATAAACTGGCAGAACCAAAGAGGTTCCTTACAGTTCAGGTGTTCCTAACAGTTCAGGAGCTTGTAGCTTCATTTGTTACCAAAAAAAAAAGTAAAAAAAAGTAAATTAAATTTTTAATAATTGTTTGAATACACTACTTTTAATATAACAAATGTAATAATTTTATGCCAAACCAACTTGGACATAATTACATTTTATGTTTCTAAAGTAACAAGGTGACTTTTAATCTGTAAAAAGTGCTAATATTGCATTATTTCAATTTTTCCGAAAATTTCCATTTCCCCCCGAAAAAAACCTGAAAAAACACGGGTTTTTTCCATGGCTTCAAAATTTCCAGAAATTTTACATCTCTAGGCATGGCTCTTCATAAGTTCTTATTGTCAATAATGTTGTGACACCCAAGAATAACCTCCAACTTAGAGTTTAAGAACTAAAGTGCATGTAGACAGAGAGATGATAACCTGTGAAATCAGAGAAGGAGTCTGTTTTGATAATACAGGCTTCACAAATGTTTCTGGGCAATGGCAACTCCTTATTTAGAGTGTGCAGTATGCCAAACCCCTATCTTAATGGCAAGTCCCCTCCAATTTAGCTGATTACTACTTTAAGGATAAAAATGTATTCTAAATCAATACATATGCACACAAATGAAAATTAGTAAATCGTGCTGTTTGAGGTTCTGTGACTGACTACACCAGTGCAAGTGCACAAAGCAGACTCACAATATTCACCCTCTGTCTGTCCCTACATATGATATTGAGAGCTGTAGAGATGCCACATTGTTGGACACAGAGTGTGGCAGAGGGGTGAGTGGTGGAGGTAGTCTGGCTCATTTTAACACTGGAGGATAGCAGTTGCTGGTTGACCAGCTGCCTCATCTAAAAATTACAGCGCCTTTGTTCTTCTGCCCCTCTATGCTGGAGGCACAGCGGAGAAAACAGGTTTTGGGCAATAATGTTTGAGGCAATAAAGGATCAGCTGCTGGGTTGATACTGAAAGGATAACAGAGCTAACAGACAGGTTAGAGAAAATAGTTTTGTGATTTATTGTGGGAGAATACACTTTTGGAGGGTGAAATGAACTGGAGGGAAATGAATGTTGAGAGGGAATTAACAAAAAAATCAAATAATTTGAAAAATGTTGCTAAGGCTGTGAGATCTCATCTTGGCCTTGTACTTTGCTTACTGCCTTGAGCAAGTCACTTGGTTTTTTATCTAGTCCACATTCTGTTTCAGACAGTAGTGAACCAAATGCTTGAGGAAGGTTACAAGCAGTGCATGAGGGAACAGTGCTTTACTGTTGTTTATCTCCAATTTCCAGCATCTGGCAATGAGAAGTATATTGTTTCTGAACGTACTGCTTCATTTAGCCACTGTAGCTAATAAGGGATTCCAAGGTGGAGTATATAGAAGGAACTTTGTGTGGGTTAAGCCAAGGGAAAGTGTGATGTGAATAGCTTGACAGAATAGGCAGAATACCTTTTGAAGGTACCAACTGCCTCTGGCTTTTCAGCTTATTTTGTTTGGTGCAATGCTGTATGTACTGATGAACACACATGCAATGGGATAAAAGTTCAGGTGCTTGGCTCAGTGGTTCATGGAATACCTCTTCTGACACTAATTCTGTTGCTCTAATAGAAATAGATATGTTTACATGCTTTGAAAAATGCTAGTTGGACTCTTGCCACCCTGATAATTGCAAGGAAGCTTGATATCCAGTGATTCCTAAGTGAAGTATGTTGAAATTAAGCATGTTGAAGTTTACAGAGTGACAACTGTTTCAAATATTTAACTCAAATACATGTTTCAGAATCTTCTCTTACTTTCTGAAAATATTCAAATATTAGGATGAAGAACACGCTTGCTTTTAGAGTCAAATATGTGTTGGGGGGGTCTTTTTATTTCTGTGAACTAAACACACTATAAGACTATATAGAGCAGCCTTGTATTTTAAATACTTGTGTGGTAGCCAGAGTTGACAAGGACTCGCATGCAGGAAATCACATGGAATTCAATGCAGGTGAGTGAGGCTGGCAGAGGAGGAATGGTGTGATCCTTTCCTCCTCTGCACCCACCATAGAAACGTGGCATTGGCAAGCTATTGCAAGAGGGGATGGGGATTTCTGTCCCTCCTGTGGCAGCTTCCAACAAACTTTTGTGAGCTTATTTACAAGGCTGATAATACAGTAAAAGATTTAGGATGCAATCCTATCACGATTCCCATCAGCCTCTGAACTTTGAGGCCAACAGGAATTCTATGCAGAGCAGGAGCAGTGCGGAGGCGATCTTCACCTCCATGTAGTTTTGTCCATCTAGCAGCAGTGCCTTGGAGAAGGAGGGAAAAAGGCTGGGACAGCCATAGGAAAAAGCATAATGTAGCTGCCCTGGTCTCCTCCCCTCCCCACCCTGGGAATGCACACACACACACACACACACACTCACACGGTCTCTGCACTCCATTTTCTGAGTGCGGAGATAGCTGTCATGGTTGTCTCTGCGCCAGTTACAATAAGGATAGGGATGAGCATGGAGCATAGTTTTCTGTGCAATCTTGTGTCTCCCCAGACAGTTTTCAGAGGACATAGGATTGTTCCCTCCTGAAGACAAGAATACAGAGTGGTCAGACAGGCTATTCTAATTGGCTCTGATCATTTCATAATCTTGTTTTTGTACAAAATAGCTCAGTATTTCAATTGTGTGTGTGTGTGTGTGTGTGTGTGTGTGAGAGAGAGAGAGAGAGAGAGAGAGAGAGAGAGAGAGAGATCACGTGAGAGAAAAGCACACTATTAACATACTATCCGGTGTTAGAGTTCTCCAATCATAATTTCAAAATACATAGTTACCATCTTTTTTAAAATTATTATTATTTTTATTTAATTTTTATTGCTTTTCCACATAATTAAACATACACCATTACAATAAAGAAACAACAACAACAACAACATACTACATACATGTTGAGTAAATGTTGAATACATATATATTGAATAGATATTGACTATAACATAACATATCATAACATAATCATAATCATTCTTAACATATAAGTGCACCCCCCACCTCGGGATCTATTCCTGCTTCCAAAATCTCATACTGTCTTCTGCTGGCAGTTTCCCACTTCCCTTAGAAAACACAAATATTAGGAACTGTTTCCAAATTCCTTCAAACGCGTTTATTTTAGTTATAACTTTCCTCCACTTAATATTACAAGTCAATTTATCATTAATAGCTATATCCCATACTTCTTTGTACCATTCTTCAATAGAATATTCCCCTTGAATGTTCCAGTTCCTAGCTACCATCAATCGTGCTGCAGTCAGCAAACTCGATATCAATTCTTTAATTTCTTTTCCACATTTTAAATCTTCATATAGTGACAGTAATGCAATTTTTGGTGTTTGTTCTATCTTCATTCCCACTATTTCTTCAATTTCCAAAAACACCATCTTCCATAATCTTTGTACATATTTGCATTCCCACCACATATGTAAATACGTTCCTTTCCCCCCCCCCCCCGACATCCTCTCCAACAGTTTGCTGAATGCTGATTATTTATCTTATTCAATCTAATCGGGGTTAGGTACCACCTCCAATTTTTTTTAAAATAGTTCTCTTTTATTCTCACTGACATACTTCTCAACACTCTTTGTTTCCAGAGTCCCTCCCAGCTCTGTCGTCCTATTTGTACCTTCAAATCTGTCTCCCATACCATTTTTCCTGCACTATCCATTTGCCCTTCCTCTAGCAATATTTTATATATTTCACTCATTAACCCTTTTAATGCTAAACTTCCTCCCTTACATTTTCCCCTCATAGTTACCATCTTAAAAATTTAACTGTTACTGCTATATTCTGCTTTATGTTGATGTGGAGAACATAAAATTATCCAGTAAGTATTATGTAAACAGAGTTTACATCTGCTTCTCCCTTTAAATTTTTGTTTATATACTTCTTCAGTCTCCAAAGGAGTACCAAGCTTCTTAATATTTCTACATTTCAAAATTGTTATTATACTTTTCTCAATGGAGCTGAAGTGCTAAAAGGCACTTTGGATCGATTTGTTCTTAGTGTCTCATTTTCCTTTTACTTACTCTCCCTCCCTTCTTTCCCTCTGTGCTTAAATGACCCTGTACTACCTCAAATCTTACATAAAAGCATGTTTTACAGTATGACATTGAAATTATACTTGTAGCTGATCACATGAATTAATCCAGGACAGGACAGATATCTTGTTCAACACTATAGGACCCCTTGAGTTAAACATACATATAATTAATATAATACCTGCTAGTATTTCATAGATGTCAGGCCACTACTGATGTGCTCCTATAATAGCATACAAATCATATGCCCATGAAGTCTTAATTCCAAGGATTTTAATGAATAAACCAAGTAGGAACATGTAGGATAAGCAGTTCCTGTATTCATAGTCATCCCGGCTAGCTCAGGCAGTGCCTCAAAATCACGAGAGATTCTTAGAAATAATTTTTATTCTTTCTGTTTTCCTTTTACAAAAGCTAAATGAATATATGTGAATCCTGCAGAATGGAATCACACATAAGGGAATCTAATCCTTTTCCAACTGAGCACTGTCAGCTGCAGTTACAATAGTTGTATGGTTGGTTAGAAAACCATAGTAGTCTGATCGTGAAAGGCAAATAAACTTCAAAACCTTTCCTTTGTAGTGTTTCCTCTGATGTGGTAATTCTTCAGTTTTTCATATGGTAACTGTTTCACAGTAACGATTTCCTGTATGAAAATGTGGTGGTAAATGCACAATGTGAGGACCTGGCCACTTCAGAAATAAACATGCAAATTGGCTCTATTATGAACTGCAAGAAGTAGCTTTAGGGTGACCATATGGGAAGGAGGACAGGGCTCCTGTATCTTTAACAGTTGTATTGAAAAAAGGAATTTCAGCAGGTGTCATTGGTATGCGTGCAGCACCTGCTGAAATCAAATCCCCTCTTCATGACAACAGTTAAAGCTGCAGGAGCTAGAGTGACCAGATACAAAAGAGGGCAGGACTCCTGCAGCTTTAAGTGTTGTGATGAAGAGGGAATTTCACCAGGTGCTGCATGCATACAAATGACACCTGCTGAAATTCCCTTTTCTATTCAACTGTAAAAGAGACAGGAGCCCTGTCCTCCTGTCCATATGGTCACCCTAAGTAGCTTTATTCATTGGCAGAGCCTACAAAATCATGATGGTTGTTTTGGAGGGATTTGGTTAAATATATATTTTGTTAAGACATTGGATTGATTCAGACCAAGTTATTTGTGCTTAGTTCCAATTGAAATCAATTGGACTTTAAGTCATGGCTAATGTACCCGACTTATTTAAACAGGGATTTAACAAAACTAACTCAATCTAAACTGTAGTCTTGTAAATGGTTTGTATTTATCCTTCACACCGATACAATTATTTCCTCTAATAGTGAACTTGGTTGGGGAGTGCTTGTCAGTTTGGAAGTGAAATGGGACCATCTAAAATTAAGGCAGGCATTCTTTCAGACTTGGGGATGATGCAGGTGTATTAGTTTATAAATTAAAATGATAATTTGTAATAGCAAAACAACAATGGGTAGGCAATTAAACAGTGGGGAAAGCCAAATAAGACAAGAAAGTAAGGTGCTAGCTTTTAAGCATAAGGACCCAAAGATTCTATGAGTGGAACACTTCCTCCGCTGCAGGGGCAGAGGAGGAAGTGATTTTTTCCAATTTCCTCCTTCCTCTAAAGCACTTTAAGTCCTCTGAAAATCTGTTCCTGAGGGTTGGGGGGACCTTCTGAAACAATGCAGGAACTTATAGGGTCAATAGGGAATCACCTCACTCCTTTTTGTCATTTAATATTTTTAGTTACATTTAAATGTTTAATATATGGTATAAAAAGGCCATGTAGAAAATAATCTCTTGGTCTTTCTGTAATTTTGACATTGTGGGAAAAATACCATATTTTTATGCATGATTACCTACTAAAAAGAAATAATTTAAAATAAAGCTATGAAACAACATTGTTTCATATTTGCTAGTGCAAAAGAGCATCCAGCTTTACTTTAACAATATTAGTACTAATATTAATATGCATACAAAGTACATTTGTCATCAAAAGTAAACTTCAATTATATCCCACCTCTTCTTAAAAACCAAACAAATAGCACACCCAAGACAACTTACAAGTAATATATATTTTAAAAACAATATGTTTTAATTTTGTAAAGCTGCCTTGAATCCTAGTATTGGGGAAAAGGTGGGATACAAATAATAACAACAACAACAACCCATTGTTGCTTAGTTAGACCATGGGCTCTTGTATTGTGCAAACTGGCGTATTATTTAAATCAGAGTGGGCTGCGGTGTGTGCTAGTGGCTATTTGAATATTAGAGCTGCTACTATGGCTTACTCTATCATCTGAACCGAGTGGCTGTGGGTTGTACGAGGGTTAAACAACCCTCAAAGAACTCACGGTCTTTTTTCGGGGGAGTGGTTGTGCGAATGCATACAACCCTGAAGTACACCACAAACTGAAAAAGATAAGTATTAAATATGTCAGCTACTATTGGTGTGCATAGGCATTGATTATTTACACTGCCTCATGTAGAATATTGCTGTTATGGTGCCTCTTTGCTTTGTAAAATACCTACAATGATAGGTTATATAATTCTGAAAATAATTTTAAAACAGGATTAAAAAAGTCAAATATTTCTCTTGAATTCATCTTTTGAAACAAAATAAGAGTTATGCTTTGGAGAATTAGTTAATTTGCAGACTAACTCTATACATTATGGTAAATATGCTGTTTGTACTGTTATACATTCTACATTTCTCTTTCTCTGTATCACTAGCTACTGATTGCAGAGAAACTTGGCATGTTGTGTTGTCTCAATACAAGCTAAGTTCTAGTAGATTCTATGTGAGTGGAGAGCTAGACTGTTTTCTGTGGGTGCTACATATTTGCCATAATGTCTTGTTTGTCCTGGTGTGTCTTACAAAGCTACCACCTTGATGCTGGAATATTTTTATGTTTTCTTAGCAAACTTGACAGGCCATTTAGAGAAGGTGGGCATTGAGAACTTTGAACTTCTGAAAGTTCTTGGGACAGGAGGTAAGAATTCATTTTCTTTATTAATGAAACACGCAAGTTTTCGAAATGTTCACCAAATAGATTTTTTTAAAAATGTAAATTTGTTATAGTTTGATGGGCTGGGGATGTTGAGCATTTCAGCTTCTTTGAAATATTTACACTTTCAGGATCATGTTCTAGTGAAAAATGCTGGGTATGCAGTTAATGAAATGTAACTAGATACTGATTAATATATATTGGAACACATTTCATTCTCACTTTGAAAGGGCAGTCTTTTAGGGTATAGATTTGCTTGGAAGGAGCCTTTGCAATCTATACACAACAAATGTTTTCTTCCAGATTTATATTGAGAGTAAGGGTGCTTTCAGGCGAGGCTTTTTATTCTGCAATGACTCTTCCTCATTCACAGACTTGTATTGGGGGTGTGTGTGTCCAGGTGTTATCGTCTTCCAGTTGTATCTCTCATGTTTTTCCACTGCTTCTTTCATATTTTTCTTTCTACAAAAATATTAACAAGAAAAAGATGGAACAGCTGCGCAGTGCCTTTTGGTTGGAAATCAATAGTAGAATCTTCAGTGTTGTGACTAAGAAACTTTCTGAATCAGGAAATCCCTGATTTGAATCTTGTCTCTGCCATGAACTAGTAGGTTGCCTTAGGCAAGCTGCCCCCACCCCAGCTCAGTCCTCAAATCATGCTGATGATAATACTGGCTTAACTACAGAACGGAAAAGCAACTTCCAGTCCATGGGCCATTTTAGCCTGCCAGCTCAGCCCATCTGGCCCATGGATCCCCAGGCGAAGCTTGGCCATCTACCTGAAGCCCCAGCTCTGGCTACCAAGCACTTGTGGGAGGAGATCAGCCTGTGTCCCTCTCAAAGCAGGCTGAGGCCAAAGCCTCAGCCTGCTTTCCTCCATCTGGGGGGAACCCAGTGAACAGTGAAGCCAGTTAGCCACCAAAGTTCCAGGTGGAGGAGTGGTCCTCCACCGACCACTTTGATCTGGGAGGCTTTGCACCAGGCTGTGCACTTGGCTGGAGCTTCTAGGAGCTGGCTGAATCCTGAAGACAAGTTTATTCAGCTCCTGCGAGCACTGGCTTCACTTATTCTTTGAGAGTGTAACAAAACTTTGCAGTGTATCTTCATCTTCTAACAGGAGTGCTTCTGTTCAAGATTCCAGCCATGCCCTCCTCTGGGATACTCCATTTTAAAACACACACACCATTTTTTGCTTTTCTTTTCCAACTTTCACTCAGCATTCTGTGGCCACTGAGCAGGCACAGCCATAATTGAGCTTTTCTGAGGGCTGTGGGTGTGTGCCCACTTAGGTCACAGCTAGACCTAAGGTTTATCCTGGAATCATCCAGGGTTCACCCCTGCCTGATCCCCTGTGTGTCACCTAGATGAACAGGTGTGACCCCTGGACGATCCAGGGATAAACCTTAGGTCTAGCTATGGCCTTAGTTTTTTAAAAAATGTTCTTCTGCATGCTAATCTCTCTCTCTCTCTCTCTCTCTCTCTCTCTCTCTCAGTTGCCCCATTTTGACTCCATTCTGGCCCTTCCCTCCATCTAAGTTTGCTATTAGAAGGTGTGAAGGTTGATTTGGCAAAGCCCTAAACCCCACTGCTTCCAATACAATTTAAAATAATTTATTTCTGTCAATACATTAAAGAGATGATGTTGGGTCATTATTTTAGTCATTATTTTCTACTATTGTTTTCTTGGAAGTAACTTAATTTGGGCATTTTGCTTAATTGTAATGTTGGAAATGTGATAGGGATTGAATACTATAATCCCCAATTGCTCATATTAATATTTATATTTTAATCTATTATATCTGTGTAAAACTTTTGGCTTTAGCCTATGGAAAGGTATTTCTGGTGAGGAAAATAAGTGGCCATGATGCTGGCAAGTTGTATGCCATGAAGGTATTGAAAAAAGCAACAATAATTCAAAAAGCCAAAACAACTGAACATACAAAGACTGAACGACAAGTACTGGAACACATTCGACAGTCTCCATTTTTGGTCACTTTGCATTATGCTTTCCAGACAGACACAAAGCTTCATCTCATTTTGGGTAAGTTCCTTTAAGAAAAATAATGAAGACGTGTCTTCATTGAACTGAAGGCATCCATAAGTACTTTTAGACAAATCAGAAGGTTGCATGTGTTAAAACTGTATTTATGCAATCTAATCAGTGTGAAATGTGTGGCTGCTTAGGTAAGCTTTCTGTCTTCAGTACTGGCATGCCCCAGTGCAGGTTTCACAAATGTTAAAGACGTCCAGACAAGGATGAAATTCTCTTCTCTTTTCTGAATCTTTCCCTTTAACAATGTAACTTGTGAGTTTTGGTTTCTGGTTTGCTGCTAGATATATTTCAGTGCATAGGATGACCATATGAAAAGGAGGACAGGGCTCCTGTATCTTTAACAGTTGCATAGAAAAGGGAATTTCAGCAGGTCTCATTTGTGTATATAGAAAACCTGGTGAAATTCGCTCTTCATCACAACAGTTAAAGGTGCAGGAGCTATTCTAGAGTGACCAGATTTAAAAGAGGGCAGGGCACCTGCAGCTTTAACTGTTGTGATGAAGAGGGAATTTCACCAGGTTCTCTATATATACAAGTGACTCCTGCTGAAATTCCCTTTTCAATACAACTGTTAAAGATACAGGAGCCTGTCCTCCTTTTCATATGGTCACCCTATCAGTGCATAACTGTATGCAAGCATCTGTTAAGGCTTGGCAACAGGTTACACGTAAACACATGTAACTGAACCTGAAAGGCCCTCTTTTTTGCAGGCAAAGCTGCTTTGGGTAAGGAGTGAGTTGATTAGCCATTCCCTCAATCTCTGTTTCTCAGCTCCACATCCCCCCACCCACGTCCCCCAGTGCTGGTGTGAACAAACACGTAATTAGATATCCATCAGTGGAAGAAGCTGCTGAGGAGATTTTGAGTGTTTTTTGAGTGCTATGCGTTCATTGCCTTTATACTTAAAATCCCTTCTTCCCGAAGCAGCTTTTCCTGAGTTCATCAAGTTTTAGTTACAAATTTTCTTTCTTTAATATGGTCTATTCTCATCTAAGTATTTATTTTAAATATTTCTTGGTTACCTTCCCAAGGCCGTTAAAATATATAAAAACAGTTAAAATGTTACAACTCATAAAAACATGAATACAGTAAAATGGCAATAAAAATCAACAATAAAACCAGCAACAATAACAAAGGCAATAACAGAAGTTGTTGCTGAGCAGACCCATACTTGAAGGACTATAAGTTTAAGATTATTAATGTATGGATGATATTGCTTTCTATTTTCAAAAAAATAATTTAAGGCTACTGTAAAATACGAAATAATTTAAATTCTTGTATCTTAGATTACATAAATGGAGGAGAACTTTTTACTCACCTTTCACAAAGAGAAAGATTCACTGAAGACGAGGTACGAATATACACTGGGGAGATTGTATTGGCACTTGAACACCTACACAAGGTAAAACCATGCTTTCATCTTTCATGAGAAATTCTGTTATATTGTTAAGTGTGACAAAAGGGAAAAAAAGACTTAGACTTTGATTTTATAAACATTAATTATAACATGCTGAATGCAATATGTTGGGGTGTGAAGGAGGCCTCTTGTAAATATGCACAAGCCTATGGGTGCATGTAATAAGACTATCTATATTATGCTCTGTATTCCATGAAAACATGTTTTAGATTGGGCCGAAGGACCATAAGCACTGTCAGAATTACCGTGTTCTTAAGTCATTGGCATTTTAATGTGAATAATCATACTTGTTTAGATTCTAGTAATTTTAGGCTTAACTTTGACTTTGCATGTGAAATGTATAGTTTTGGGATCAAGTACAATTTCCTCATACTTATTATATTACTAAATTAACATAGTTTATATTTGTAAGATACTGTTAGATGCCAATCTATGAGCACCCTTTAATATACTTTACAGTATATAATGATTTTAATATTTTTTTTCAGTTGGGAATTATTTATCGTGACATAAAACTTGAGAACATTCTTCTTGATTCTGATGGCCATGTGGTGCTGACTGACTTTGGCTTGAGTAAGGAATTTGTTAGTGATGAAGTGAGTAGCTGTATATCAAGTGGTTGTGTAAATGGGACAGAAAATAAAAAAAAGTTTAAATATTTGTTCTCATTGAAATCTTCACACAATTTGCCCCATAGGGCTGATGCAGATGTAATATTTATTTGGGGGAAAGGGATCAGAATTAGGCTATCATATAGTGGTTGGGTTTGCACAACATGACAACTCTCATTCAAGGTTGTGTATGTGTTGAATATGGTTTGTCATTGTGATGCTTTGGCACCAACAATTGAGCTGTGGGTTGTTGTTGAACCGTGGGTTGTTGTGTCGTGTGAACCCAGCCGTGCTAACAAATTATGGTTTGTTAACCACAAACAATCCATGAGGAGAACACATGGTTTGTTGTTGGGTTGTGAACTGTGGATTGTTTGTGGTTTGCGCTGCTCGGTTCACACAACACAACAAGCTACGGTTTAACAAGAACTCATGCTTCAGTGACAACCCACACTTACTTGGGTATTTATTTGTGGCACGTAACCCATACTCAACCTTGAGTGAGGGTTGTAGTGTTGCCTGAACCTAGCCAGTATGTGCATCTCAAACTCACCCCTGCCCCGCTTCACTCACATACACGTATATGCATATCTCTACTTCATTAGACTTGACTGTTAACTCTGATTAAAATGAACCTCACGATGCTCCTAAACCATGTTTCAGACCTTGAGTTTAGGAGTTTCCGTAGGTTTTTCTTCACTAAAATTATTCATTGTCATGCATAACAATGAATTTGGGGAGAGAGAGACAGGGTTTTTGTATAAGTGGAAGATGGACAAGATTTCAGTTTGTTTGCATCAACCCATAAACTTCCTCATCTTATCTGTTTCAAACCTATTCCTTTGTTTTCTCTGAAGACTCTAGGCAACTCATGTTTGTACTTGTATTCATATGCATTGTTTTCTTTTTTTGTCTGTGATGATGTTCCTACGCTATTCTGCCTTTTTCCACTGGTAGGCTAGAGTTTACTTCTCCCATGTTTTAGCTGTTTAATTACTTTCTGTTGGGCAGGATCTACACTACTGCTTTAAAGCGCTTTATAACAATTTTGACAACTGTTGGGGTCCAGGACAAACTCCATATACAGTTGTTGAAACTGTTATAAAGCGCTTTAAAGCAGTAGTGTAGATCCGGCCTTGGTAAATATACTTCTCAAATACAGTAAATGATTGTCAGTACTTACCATCAGGTGGAAGCTTTTGGCTCAGAGATGGCAACACTCTGTTCATAGGGCTACCAGTGTAGATCGGGTGATAATGAAAAAATAATCACTGAACTGTGGCTTTTTATTAAATTGCAGTGTTTTTATGGTTTTTATGGTTTTTAAAAGTTTTTCACAAAGCATATTTCTCATCTCTTTCAAAAGAATTAATTCCATGGTATGCTTCATACATTGTACGTACAACAATGTTTTTTTCTTTAGCCTCAAAGTCACATCAAATGTTATAGGTAGAGTAGGTTTGCAATATAGGCCTGTAATATGATTTACAAAAATGTGATACATGAATTCGTCCTTATATTACATTGGCTTCCTTCTACAGACATGTAAATACAGTAATTTTAATATTAAGCACCTAGTTTCTCATCATTTCTATTATAAAGTACTTGTTGATAGTTTTGCCACACTTAACTCCTAGTGTTATTTTTCATGATAATGTCAGTGGATGCAATTTTTGTAGGTTCAGAGGACACAAGTTTTTGAAATATAGAAATTTCTTATGTTTATATCCCGTCCCAATTGAAATATTTATAATATGGAAAGTAGTACTATCTTAGGCGTCAGTCAAAAGGTGTCTTTCCACCAGTGAAATGGAAACCACTGATGGAAACTTTTAGAGAATTCTCACTTCGTGTTGAATATTTAAGTGCTAAGAACTGTTAGTCAGTTTTGCTCTTATTCTCATTTTTTTCTTGTGATTTTGATATCAGTAAGTGTATGGGGTAATGTTTTGTCTCTTCATTTTTCAGAATGAGAGAGCATATTCTTTTTGTGGCACTATAGAATACATGGCTCCGGATATTGTCAAAGGAGGAGAGATGGGACATGATAAAGTATGTTTTGTTTAATCTTTTGTTTATCACTAACTAACAGAATTCTGATCAAAATAAAATCTCTGGAATATGTATAGTGATTAGCTATTTCTAAATATCTTTCAAATTTAAATTAAATGGAAGTCGTTATGAGTTTATCATAGTAAAAGCAGTAAATAAAATTAGTTTTTTACAACTTACAAACTTTGTATTTTCTTAAATGCTCAGTCCCTGGATTAGCTCAGCCTGTTGTGCCACAATCAGTACCTTTCCCCCCATATCTGCGTCATGATCCTATTCCAGGGCACCACCCTGTGACTTACAGCTTTCTTAAAATCCGGGCAAAGTATAAAGTGTTGGTTATCACCTTTAAAGCCCTACATGGTTTGGGTCCAGGCTACCTGCAGGATCGCGTTCTCCCATACAATCCACCCCGCACACTCAGGTCCTCTGGGAAGAATTTACTCCAGTCAACAAAAACAAGCCTGACAACTATTACCCTGAGGACCTTTTCCTCTGCCATTCCCAGGTTATAGAATGACCTGCTGGGAGAGATTCATCAATTTAACAGTCTTCCAGATTTTATGAAAGCTATAAAGACTGATCTCTTCTGGCAGGCCTACCCAGTTGAATTTTAAGATGCAGTGTGCTGCTTTTAATAATGTATTAGTTTTAAATGTTTTAATTATATATATTTTATGGCATTTGCATTTATGTTGTACCCTGCCTCGATCTGGAGGGAGAGGCGGGTTGTTGTTGTTGTTATTATTATTATTATTATTTGGTACGGGTTGGTGCTAACCCTTGTGGCACTTATGGACTGTACTATAGGGGTGCATAACCTAACACCAGGGCCATATCTGGCCCTCTGGGTTTCCCAGTTGTGCCCAGCAGTTTATTCCATCGCATCAACAATAATCTCTACCCCTGCACAGCATCACCATGCTACATGAGAACCACTGTACTGACAGTAGTGGAGGCTGGTGGCTCTGATTTCAGTGGGGCAGTGACTCTATTCCAGGTTTCAATCAGAATCAGCCAGAACTCTAAAGAAGCTATACAAGATGTTGAACCCTATCCCCCCAAAAAACATTTATACAGTATAAACTATGTTTCTCATTTAACATGGTGATGCTGTGCAGGAGTAGAGGCTATTGTTGATGTGATGGGATGAATTGCTGCTTGTGCCAATGTTACGATCTTACCAGAAGATGGGCTTATAAGATTAAAAGTTGAATGAAACAGTAAAATAAAAATAATTATTACACAGGCCAAACTTATTTTCAAAATAGTTTCCTGCTTTGTTATAATTCAGATATAATTATATATGAAACTGCCTTATACTACATTAGGGGGCGCAATCTGATTCCTGAGAGCCAGATGTGCCTTCCAAGGCCTTAACTGCGGCCCTCCACACATGCACTGATTCCACCAGAGGCGGCTGGTGGAATCAGTTAGCAAAACAAAGGGAGGCGGCTGCTCCAGAAAGCCCCATTGGCCCCCCTCATGCTGCAACGAATGACATGGCAGGAGATAGGCTGCCAGGGTTCTCTGAAACACTAATTGGAGGCAGTGCCGGTCAGCTGTCTTGGCGGGGGCAGGGGAAGCAGTGCAGTTTGCTTGCTCCATCACCTGATAGAAGCTTTACCCCACCTCATGGGAGGCTGGCCTAAACTGTACGCAATTTTACTTATAGTTAGTTGAAACAAGCCCATTTCAAATCATGGGCTAGGTTGTTTCAACTAACCATAGGTAAAAATAATCATCAGTTATGGTTCAACCATTACATTAACCTGTAGTTAATTGAAATAGAAATTGTAAGCTTCTGATCTTGTGGCTTTGCTGGAAAAGCAGAGTGGAGCATGGAGCATGTGAATGTAAAGCTTGCCTAGGCTCATTCTCCTAACAGTAAACCGTTCTTTACCATTATGTTCCAATGCAGCCAATGAATCCCAATCTCTTAATCATGTTTAAGGGACTAGGAGCATTATGTTTATACTGCTCCACAATCTAAGGTGAATAATTTCCCTTTGTTTTATAGCTTACATCCATTTGTAAAGTATACATCTGTTTGTAAATTACATCTATTTTAGACATTCCTCTATCATTATTTACCTACAAGATGTTAAAATAGCTGCCTAATTAGTTGTTATTTGCTAAACAACTGTATTGGCTTAGTGTTGTTTTCTAGTCTCGTTAACATATAGCGATTATTTTATAGGCTGTTGATTGGTGGAGTCTAGGTGTTCTTATGTATGAATTATTAACTGGAGCATCACCTTTTACAGTTGATGGGGAGAGAAATTCACAAACTGAGATATCTAGGTAAGTTACAGAACTGGCTGCACTGCATATTGTTTAATAGTTTTTAACCCTGTCTTTCAAGAAAATATTATTTGGTATGGTCCACATGGTTTAACAATTTGTTGAAACCAGAGTACAACAAAAGATGTTACAAACAGTACCACAGAGTTTGTCAGGATATGGAGATTTTTGTTTAATTCCATTGCCATGAATAGACTATCGTACGTTTAGGTATAACCTTGCTCTTTCCTTCACAGGTATAATGGACACATTAAGATGGTCTACCCTCAAATACTTCTTGAATCTGATTAATTTCTGAATGCCCTATTGGAGATTCTGTTTGGTATCATGAGTGATCCTGTTGATATTTCTTTCTTGATTATAAGCTATAAATTAACCTATTATATAAGCAGTGGGTAGATGTATCCTTGCTGGTTATACAAAAATTTCAAACTTAAAACATTTCTAATCAGGATTTTGGTTGTACTATAAAATGTGCCTTCCAATACTAATAACGTTTGGAGTTCATTGCTACATTTGTACAAGGAGCTATTACTTAGTAACTAGATAAGCAGCAAGGATGCATTCATCCATTATTTGTGAAATGGATTATATTCCGGCATTCCCCATGATCTTCAACATTCTCTCAACTTAAAATTTCAAAAGCTTACTGGGTTAGGTCGTGTTCTTGCAATGGAAATTTTTAAAGTTTTTTTTTTAATCTAGTGTTGGGCAGAACTCTTATGTAATATGTATGTTTGAGCAGAGAGTTATAATGCATGCATTGGCATCATAAAAATGATTCTGTCCTACTTCGAAATGGACCCCACATCTTAGTTTTATTTGTTTCTAAAGTTAGGTCGTATTCTTGCAATAGAAAATTATACGTTTTTTAAAAAAAATCTAGTGTTGGGCAGAACTGTTATATAATGTGTTCTGTTTGAGCAGAGAACTATAATGTATGCATTGGCATCATAAAAATGATTTTGTCTCTACTTCGAAATGGACTCCACATCTTAGTTTTATTTGTTTCTAAAGTAATTCAGTAAACATCCTCATTTTGCTCGGAGAGGATAGGCGAAGATGCAGATGCAACTTGATGAACTGCCACCATCTAGCTTCCAGTGGTGGTCCCTCCTTCTCTCAAAAGTGGTGGTCCCTCCTTCTCCCAACTGCCACTTGGAATGTGTCTGAGGAAACATCTTGCCCTGAGGGGATAGGACGAAGAACCAGATTAAGCTTGAACTCAAAAAAAGAGAAACTGCAGAGAGCAGAAAAAAAGAGAATCAGCCTAGAAAAACAGTAGATGCAGTGCAAACCTGAGTTTAATTGGTTCCAAAATAGTTATATTCCCATCCATGTAAGAAACTGAATCAAGAATCACCATCATGCTTTCCCCCTCCTTCCTCTCAGTCCCTGTTCTTGCATCTCATGTCCTTTAAGCCTGAGGGCAGGAACTGTGTTTAATATTGATCCTTGTAAGATGATCTAGGAGCCTTTGTTATCACATTTTAACACTTTATTTCAGGAGGATTAGCTGGATTAAGTGGTAAAGTGCATGCTTTGCTTGAGGAAATTCTAAATTCAATCTCTGATATTACCAAATTGAAGGATCTTGGTTAGTAGGACAAGTAGCAAAACCTTTGCCTGTGCCTTTACTCTGGCTCTCCAGAAAGTTTTGGGCAAGATCAGGGATGCAGAATCTCAGACCTAGGTTTCCCTTGACAGTCATGCCCCTTTCCCCTGATCATTTGGTGGTTTCCCAGCTTTTGTGCAGTTTTTCCCCATTCTTAAAAATTAAAATGTCTCTTAAAATATCCCATAACCATGCTTAATAACAGTAAAATGTTTAGACTAAAATATGCTGGTATTTGTGGTATGTCCCCTTTTGCCTTTGCCCTGCTCACAGTTTGAATGTGTCCCCTGTGGGCTTCTCCAAAATGGAATTTTGGTCTCTAACTGAAAGAAGTTCAACATTTCATTTCATTCATTTCATTTATTGCATTTTTATACCACCCAATAGCTGAAGCTCTCTGGGCGGTTTACAAAAATTAAAACTACAACAATATTTAACAATATCCTAATCAACAATATCACAATAATATTCAAAAATATACTAAATACAAGTGTACAGCAAAACAAACCTGATTAAGGGGGAGGGGAAGCTTGGTTAGAACAGCATTTCACCTCCTGAAGCAGCACCTCCCAACCTTCAGCTCCAGCCATGCTTTTAAAGTCTCCAGGTGTGTGTGTGTGTGTGGGGGAGCAGGTAGAATAGCTCACCCTTACAGCACCCCTTAACTAAATAGATTAGTGGTCTGATGTAGTTTATGGCTGTTCTTACCATTGTATAACCACATTTCTGTATACACAACTACCATTTGCTGAGCATTTAACTAGTTCGTTTTGATTTTCCAAAGTAATTAGCTATTGTCCCTTTTCAGGAGAATATTAAAAAGTGAACCTCCTTATCCCCAAGAAATGACTGCTTTAGCTAAAGATATAATTCAGTCTCTTCTGATGAAAGATCCAAAGAAAAGGCTGGGCTGTGGTTCGAGTGGTGCTGATGAGATCAAACAACATCCCTTCTTTCAGGTGAAACAAAATTAGATTTTTTTGGGTCCATTTTGCATTTGGAAACTTATGTTTTTTGTCTAGAACTAAGTCAGGCAGGCATTAGAAAGAGGTGGTACCAAAATGCTGAAATGTCATCCCTGGGGAGATCCCAAATTCCTTCTCTTCCTATGTTTATCCAGGCTCTCAAGATGTACCTGTTTCAGCAGAGCATTCACTGTTAGATGGTGCTGAGCTCTGAATTCAGTTAACTGGTATATTATAATGGTGCTATGAGCTGTTACTTTGTATATTTCATGGATATGTTAATTGTGATTTATTTATTTATTCTAAATATTTAATGTTTTTCTTAATACATTGATAACTGCTTTGAATATTTTATAGGAATCCAGGTTAGGAATTTGTTATTACTTTTTTATTTCAAGTGCCTCTCTTGATTTATACTTCAGGATAATTAACTGATCACTTACACTGATGTAAACATTTATATATGCTATATGGTTAGTAAACTGTCTTGATGTAAGCATTTATGTATGATATATGGTAGTTTTCATCAATGGCATTGCCCACACTTTCAACTTCTGTAAGAATCTCTTTGAATTATAGTCATGATCAACTTAAAAATATTTTCACAGTTTAAAAATGAAAAAGAAATATATAAATCATATATAGTTAAGAAGGCACAAGTACAATGGGCAAAGAGTAATGAACATGTTAATTATAAAGTTTGAACAATAAATAAGTGCACTTCCTTCAACATGGAGACTAAAGCCTTGATTGCTTCTTCTGCATATTATATTTGACAGCATTGGCTTAATGAATGTACCTTAATGAAGCCTTAAGCTGCAATTCTATACACACTTACCTGGAAGTAAGTCCCATTAATCTTAATTAGTTTTACTTCTGAACGGACATGCATATGTTGCACTATGTCATTATCAAGCTTTCTTGAACAATGTGCATTAGCAATTGAAACATTTATCTTTCATTCTTTTTTTCACTCTCTTCTAAACTTAATTTAATGTTCCAATTTAGAAAATAAATTGGAATGACTTGGCAGCCAAAAAAGTGTCGGCTCCATTTAAACCAGTAATTCGTGATGAATTGGATGTCAGTAACTTTGCAGAGGAGTTTACAGAGATGGACCCAACATATTCTCCAGCAACCACTCCACAAGCTGCAGACAAGCTTTTCCAGGTACTTTTCTGTATAATACTATTATTAGTAACTTGTGGAGAGATCATTTAGAAATTAAATAAAACAGTGATATTTCAGAAGATTGTTAAAGTCATTGAAGATTGCTAGTATTAGAAGAGACAACATTTTGATAAAAACGGTCTGCATTAAGCTTGTGCCCAACAGTGAAAGTTATGGTCAGTGTGGAGTTGTTGGGGGCATATTGGACAGTATTCACTGCTAGCATAGCACAAGAGGAAGCTGGTGGATCCTGCAGCAAACGGAAATGAGTGAAATGCTTATTTCTGCAATGGGCAGGTCAATGGAGCTTGTAAAAGGGAGCTCCACTAACCTGTCCTGTTCCAGAAATGAGTATTCCTGTTTGTTTCTGAGATTACTGTCAGAAGCGGTAGTTCCTGTTGCACAAGTGCAGTGGAACCAGCTGGAGCGCAGTAGCAGCATTGCATACGCTCATTGATTTTGTTGATGGCTGATAATCTGCAAAGAAATGTCAAAAAGGCAAACAATGGGTTCAGGTTGAACAAAAGATAACACAAACATGATTATAAATATGTATGCTATCAGCTCAAAATAGTCATTGAGAAAAGGATGCATGGAACCTCGGTTAAATATTTGAGAATGATGAAGACCAAATTTTGATCCCATGTACACTGGGAAGACATATTATTTTAGAGCTGTAGTACCACTCAGGTAGTTCCACTCAGATAGTGATTAAAAGGGCTAAAACTTAAAGTGTCATGAACTTCAAAAGAAATGAGCAAGAAAGAAATTCTCTAATCTCTGCACTTGGAAAATAATAGGAGAAAGCAGGAAAATCTGTTTGTGGGCTATGTCATGCACTGTGGAGTTCCCATGCGCCTTGCACAGTCAGGGCATCTCAGATTATCTTGGTTTCTGAAGCATTGGTCCTTTTTGAGAGTGTCTGAGGCATCTAAGTGAGGCTATAATAAAGCCAGGTATGATTAAATCAATTTCCACTAGATAATCTAGAGAGATAAGGCAGGTATGAATTGAAGAGCAGGTAGCATATTGGTGGGTCCTGGGAACCACAGAAAGGCATCCAGGATAAGGAAGTGAATAGCTTGGGACAGTATAAATTACAGTCTATGAACTGCATACGAGAAGTGCTCAGTTATATAGACAAAATCTGGGGAAGACAGCAGAAGTGTTATAGTGATAGGAGGAGGAGGAGCCAGTGACAATGGCGAGACAAAAGCTAGTTAGACCCAAAACAGCCAAAGTGATCTACAGTCTCAAGAAGCTTGACTCAAGCTTCATAAAGTTCTGTGGTTCAAGTTCATTATGGTTGATGACCCTAAGAGGCTTTGCCGTTGTTCATGTGTAGAAAAACCCATTATGCAAAATGGCCTAGTCATCACATCCACATGGAGGAAGTTACATCTTAGCCATGTCAATGTGTGATTCAAAGAAGGCCTCTCTTACTCATGCAATTTCCTCCCATTATTGAGGAGCAGAAATTACTTGAGAGTAAGTCTCCTGGGAGTATATGATGTCAGTGTAGATGCTCTGTCTCATATTTCCCTTTCATAGCTGTGGCAACTATGTAGACTCATGTAGTCTATTTTGAAATATATGAAATGGGCCTAAATCTATACGTGGTAGAAAAGAATACAAGTGAAATACTTCTTCAGTGATGTGGTTGAAGGACTGTAAGAAAAGAAATAGGAGAAATATATTAAGCAAGAAGGTAATGCTATTGCCTTATCAACATCTGTAAACATCTTTAAAATATTTTAAAGCCTGTTGCCACTGGAGATCTTCTGAGATATAATGATCTGTACTTGTGCAGAGCAATCCTAAGTATGTTTACTCAGAATTCAGTTCTAATGGGTTCAGTAGGATTTACTCTCCAGACAGTGTGTTTAGGACTGCAGTCTTAGGAAGGAATCCTGTATATACTGACTCAGATTTGGTCTCACTGAACACACTGGGATTTATATCTGAGTAAAATTGCATAAAACAGGTGATATTTTAAAATATTGTTTTGGAGCAAGTGGCAATTTAATGACTGTGGTCGGGCATCGCAATAAACTGGTTTATCATGACAGAACAAGCCTAGACTACCCACACCCCTGCTCATGACCACCCTTCTCCCCATTGCAGGTTTTGCTTATGTTTTTTTATTAACTGAACTGTGTCATGTCGTTTGAAGCTGACAAATTGTGATTTATCTTCAATATGGTTTGTTTGAAACATGCCAACTTCAAACCATGACTAATGAAGCTGGCTTGTTTCAGCAAACTGCAGTATGGCTTAATCATAGTTTAGGATTCGGACAACATGCTAATCTATAGCTAACCTAAAACAAGTGGAAGCTTCTGCTCTCCTCCTTGCAGCCACACTGGACATCAGGGAACAGGGAAATGCACAAGCCCAGAGGCTGAACACAGCCATTTTTAAAAGTTATGGATATTACTAAAGCTACTGGTTTAACTGCATAAATAAAACTTATTTATTTTATTATGTCATGTAGACATAACTACCGTATTTTTTCGATTCTAAGACGCACTTTCCCCCCAATATAAACATCTCTAAAAATGGGCTGCGTCTTAGAATCGATGGCATCTTAGAATCATCTGCAAAGTGCGCCATTATCCCTCCCCCCTGCTCTCGATGCCCAGGCAGCTCAAGGGCTTGTTGAGCGCCTAAGCGGCACCACAGTCACAATGTAGGCTGGGGAATGTGTGTGGCCTGATTGGGGGCCTCAGTGACAATCCGCGGCTGCCCTGGGCCTATTTGTGCTCCCCAGAGCTAACCAGGCTCACACATGCGCCAACGGAGCTCCGAGCCCTAAGCAGGTCCCGCCCGCCGCACCACGAGCACAGCCGGCTAGGTTGGGCCCAGTGGGCATGGCTATGCGGCTCCGGCCGGGTCGGGCCTGGCGCGCGCCTCGCCTCAGACATGGGGCTGGGGTGGACGGGCAGGTGCTGCAGGGCTCGCAGCGGGTTGTGCGAGGCGGGCGGGCGCTGCCAGCTTCTCTGCCACAGCTGCGGCTGCTGGTTCTGTGCAGTGGAGGTGACGCCTGGGAGATGAGTTGCTGGGCCAGGGTGCGGGTGGGTCGCACTCCGGGACTCAGAGCTGCGCCGTTCTCACGCGACGTGTGGGAGAGGAGCCCGGGGCGCCTGTGGGGCAGGGGGGTCTCTCCACCACCGCTGGGCCAGAGGCGGCAGTGCACGTGCGGCTGGCTCCTTCATGCCTCGGGGAGTTTCCATGGCCCATCTAACCATGCCTGGAAGAGGCCCCTTACTGCAGCTGGAGCTGGCCCAAAGATGGGCGCCTCGCGAACGACCCCCTCCTGCTCCCCTTAAGAAGTGGTGGCAGCTGGTAAAGCCTCCGGGCCCTTGCACGTGCTCCCCAGTTGGCCCCCACCCCCGGTAGGTACCCTCTGCCCGGCAGGGCCCACCCCACCAGGCAATGTGGGCCTGCGACATTAGGGGTAAGTGCCTCGTTTTTGGCTTACTTTTAACCTGTCCCAGCCCTGTGGCGCCAAATCCATTGGCCCAATCAGAATTGGCCACATCTCTTCCCTTACCTGCTGCAATCCACTCCCCATGCATGGCAGAATACTTTTTCCCCATATAAATATCTCTAAAATGGGGTGCGTCTTAGAATCGATGGCGTCTTAGAATCGAAGAAATACGGTACTTTATTTAAATTTTGTATAAAGTTGACCCAAATACGCCAAATAAAATTCTTAAAGTTAAAATGCAATTATCTTAATACCTTTCAAAGCATGTTTATTTTGGTAAACTGGAGCTTTAAAAATATACAAATATTACTTTTTTGTTACAGTTTTTTTTGGTTACAGTTTTTTTTTCTTTACTTTTCTTTCATTCATGAAGTGTGTTTGTACTCTTTTGCTTTAATTCTCCTTTATAGCTTTTTGAGAGTTCTGTTCTATTTTGCAGTGATGTTCAGGATTTACGGGCATTAATCAGAGTAACATGCACTTGATCCAAAGGAGAACCGTGTGAGTGGAAAGGCATTTCTGCTCATGCAAGATGCCCCCTCCCAGTTTCTACCAAGTCCCCTTCCTGCTGCGACTCCCATACAGTGGAGGGTCTCCTGATGTTCAGAAAGGGGTGTGTGAGGAATTTGTGGATTCTGATATGAATTTACCTGATCATTCACAACTCCCAGGCTAATGTGCAGAATGGAGTGTAGTATCCTTCAGATTTCGCACTTCTCCAAATTTTGTACTACCATTTTGCTGATCAAAAGCATACGAAATGTGTAAAAAAAAGGTGGTTTAGGATAAAATACATGTAGAAATACATACTTTGGGATATTTATTTTATAACAAAATATGCTCAAAAATGATTTTTTGTTTGAATTAAAATACACAATTTGCAGACTGTTGTGGAAATAGGACAGGACAATTTTATGAATGAACACATGCAAAACATTCATAGTTCGAAAATACATTTATGAATTAGAAATACTTCTGTCCTTCCTACTTTCACTAGCAGCTTTTCAGGGGCATAGGTTTCTGCAGTGAAAATCAGGTGTCAAAACCCGTTGTACAAGCAGGGGTCTACTAACTATTTTTTGGATCCAAGTCATTTTATTCAATTATATTTCATGTCTTTGAACTGCTTTTGCAGTAGTGGGACTTTGTGTCCTCTGCTATGCAAGAGAATCTCTCCCCGCCTCCAAATCCTACTGTTGCAGAAGAGATTGGCACTGATAGTATTCATCGCCTGAATCAATTGTCTGGGTCCAATTCTGCAACGTAAAAAGAGAAAAAGAAAAGAAAACAGAAAACATGAGTGACATCTAATGTGCGTTTTCATATCTGAACTCACACAGTCTGTACACTGGAATTGTTTCTGAGCACAAATTAGCTTTTTTAAATTGGAATATATGTATGTTCATATCTAAGATAAAAATAATTCCATGTAGATAGGAAAATCATGGAATACTTCAAGGTAATTCCACTGACTTTTTTAAATATCAAACTTGTTTTTATTAGGAAAAATACTTTGACATTTGCCCAGTCATAATATAAACTTCTTTGATACCTATAGGTGTCTTGGGAAGCTAGCCAGTTTGAAGTATGAACCTTTGTCACCAGTGAAAAAGGTGTGAGCCATTTTTTAAAGATTCCTCCCCCACCCGATTTTTATTGATTTTTTTTTTAAAAAAAACACCAGAATATCATACAATTTCTTTTAGGCAGTTTTCCTCTGTAGTGATAATATGGAGTTGCATCATTTATAATGATTTTTGGTGGTTTTTTTATGCTGATTATACTTTTTCTTTCTGAATTATGATTACTGTAGTCATTGAATTTTTGCTAAAATATGGAAACTGTAACCTCTAAACATGACAGATACCTTCTCTTCTTGTTCTTTAGGGATATTCCTTTGTTGCTCCTTCTATTTTATTTAAACGGAATGCAGCCACTATAGATCCTGTTCACTTCCTGGCAGAAATTGACCGACCTGGAGTTACAAGTATTGCCAGAAGTGTTATGATGAAGGTAAACAGACCTTAACTATCTATTGAATGCCCTAATGAATAGAGTGATTCCCTGTTTTGTGATCAAAGGCTTAAAAGAACTAAAAATATTTTTTGCTTTGCGTACAAGGATTGCATTTTGGCTAATTATGGCTTATGTCGGAACTCTAGTTTGCACATGGAGGGTGGTGCCTCACTCATTCACACACAAATGTGTGTGTACACATCCACCTACCATGGCTAGTGTTTGTGCACACATCCATTTGGGGGACTCATGCATTTGAAGACACACATGTTACAAGAGTAAGTTATGTGCAGAAACAGAATCCTATATGCAGATTAACACTTTGGATGTATTTTCAAATGTACTAAAGGGTACAGTGCAAGGAAAACAGACTTGCATTTGGCACCTAGGAATGTACATAATGCTCTGGCTACGGATGCTCACAATTGTATAAGCGGCCTTCACTGTTAGTACCTGCAGTGCTGACATCAGCGGGGGGAGTTGATTCTTAGGTACTCCTTTCTCCCTCTTACCCCAACAAGTGATTAGGGTGGTCAAAGTTATTAGTGTCATCGTTCTGTTTGGTAGTAGAGTTCCTTGTGCACAGCCCATTGCTGCGCATAATGCTCTTTAGAGAGGAGTCCTGAAGTTATGGATCTGAGCCAGCAAAAAGATTCCAAATTCCTAGATTACAGAACCTCATGCACTATAATTTTAAGTAAGCAGCGACATAACTGTTGACTTTGTATACTATGTTTAGGAATAAACTGTATTTGTGAAGATGTTAATCTTCTTGTGAGTTTTGAACATTCACATATACTAGCATTGCTTGCCCGATATTCTCAATTTACACTATTGTAAGATAAATTATTTAAATTGCAGAATGCTTATGCTCCAATCCTATATGCATTTACCTGGAAATATTTAGAGTAAACATACACAGGAGTGTGCTGTTTGTGTATAAATATATTCATTCTTTTCTCAAGCAGAAAAATATGGCATAACAGGAAAAATTTATAGGCCAGTGAATAACTCTCAAGCAATGTTGTTCCTTATCTTTTGAATCTGCTCAGTAAAGGTTACTAAATGCAGTCAATTTTCCCCCCAGGACTCTCCATTTTATCTTCACTATGAGCTCGACCTGAAAGAAAAACCACTGGGAGAAGGAAGTTTTTCTATCTGTCGAAAATGCTTACACAAGAAAACTAGCCAAGAATATGCAGTAAAAATAATTAGTAAAAGGTATTAAGACAGAAAAGGCATTATTTTTATTATTTCTAATACATTTGAGCAATCAAAATGTAGTTCCGTTGTTTTTTTAAAAAAAACCCTGAGCTTCTCTTTGATATAAATATTCTCAAGGTAGCTCACACAATAAAAAAACAACAAATATGACAGGACAATAACACAATTAAAAAGCAAAAAACAGTGGATAAAACCTGGCAGCAATAAAATGTTCAGTTTAACAATTTAAAAGCTTGGGGAAATTAAAAGGGGGTTGTCTAGCACTAAAACGTAGCAAAGTTGCAGCCAGATGAGCCTCCCTGGGGAGAATTCAATAAACGTGTGCTACTGTTGAGAAGGCCCTGTCTCCTGACTCCAGTCATCAGCCACCTTACTTAAGATGACAGGGGCAGTACCAGGAGAGGTTCGGAGTATGATCTCAGCTAGTTAAAATATTAAACATTTGTTTTTGTTTTTTAAAAATATACTTGAGTCTTTAATCCAAACATTTTATTAAAAGAGTGGGCCCATTCAGACAACACCATTAACCCTGCTGGTTAAGGGTGTTTGGTTAAACAGCAGAGTTTACGGTGTCATGTGCAATGCATTTTCCTTAATCAGGTGCCTCTGCTAACCACATTATGGTCGGCTTCACTAACCCTGTTATGTAGCAGGGTTAGCAGCACTAATTTTGGCTTAAGGTGTTGTGTGAGACACACATGTGGCTAAGGGGCCGAAATCATAGAGCTAGCAGTATAGAGCTACCCTAATCGCCCAGGCCATTCTAGCCTGCAGGTTTCTTCACTGCTCCTGATTGCTGCAGTGCTAGTACCTCAAAATTGTCGACCGCACATATCAGAGTGGCTGACCCTCCCAAAATGGCGGCAAGAGTGGGATGGCGCCGCTGTGCCTTCCGTATGAATAAATCTGCTGTCATAACTCCTTGCCACTGTAAGAGTGGGGGAACAATAATTCTGAATAGCAAACAGTGTTTGAGCCACAGAACACTGGAATCACTGGCTTCAAGGGCCGCGTTATACAACTAATGGCTGCTAACTGTAGAGATGGAACTAAAATGGCAGGCGCAACTGCTGGCTTTCTTACCGCAAGGACTGCTGGGATATGGGGCGGAGCATTCGGAGGATTCAGGTACTCATCTAACAGGTTTGTGGTTAGCATGTGGTTAAGGGAACCGGGAACCAGACAGGGTTAATGGTATCTTGGGCGACTGTTCTGCACAGTTAAGCTAACCACATCACCCTCAGTGTTGTCTGAATGGGCTCACTCTTTTTCTTTTCTAAAGTGATGCTTTTGTTAACCAAATTGCTTCCTTGTTTGGAATACAGCTAAATGAAATGATGCTCAGAAATTTGTTCCAACTTGACCATATAAGTGCGTGGATCATAACGATTCATCATTGTTTATATCCAGAGAAACCTGTTGGTGATACTTCAAAACTTGAATTAAGAGGATAAAAACAGATTATCACATTTGTAGTTCCACAGTTATCTCTGTTAAATTGTTATAGGGTGACTTTTTAATTTTCCAGGCTAGAAGCCAACACTCAGAGAGAAATAACAGCTTTAAAACTCTGTGAAGGACATCCTAATGTTGTGAAGCTGCATGAAGTTTTTCATGATCAGGTATTTCAAGTAGTAAATATTGTAGAACAAGTTGTTTACACATTGACTAAACATAGTTTACACACAACGTTTACTTTAGTTACATTTGCACTAAATAACTTAAGGGAGACAAACCAGATAAGCTGGTACTTTCTTATTTGGCCTGCTATTAAATTCACAAAAGTTTAAAGATGTAAAGAACCTGGGCTTACAGGTCACTGATTTTAGGTTCGGTTTGCCATTTTTAGCTGCAGTTTGCAAACGATTAAAGGCATGCCAAATGAAAATAAATCAAAAAGTTTACAAACAAGAAAGGATCCAATACCGCCATTATGCCTGTGCTTATTTTGTTGTGCCAACAGAACCCACGCTATAAGCATTTCCTAAAGCAAATCTGAAAATGAGCCGAAACACTTGTTTCTGGGACAGGACAAGTCAACAGAGCTCCTTTCTGCCAGCTGTGCTGATCTGTCCCATTCTGGAAACAGCTCATTTCTGATTGTTTTAGGAATTGCTAGCTTCCCACTGCGTTAGCAGTACGTTTTGCTGGCACACGTGCAGTGTTGGATACTGCCCCATATATTAAACAATATTAGTATATGGAACCTACCATTGCTCATATTTTATTAAGTGCTATGTCAGCATGTTGAATGAGTGAGGACAAGTTATTGTAACTTCATTATCCTACTTTTCTTCATCTATTCAAATAATTTAGTGATTCCCAAACTGTGTGTTGGGAGACACTAAATGTGCTGTGAGAGAAAAGTTAATGTGCTGTCAAAAAATGATCGCTTAAGTAAAATATAAGTTCCCTGTGAATCCATCCACCTACGGAAGAGGCTGCCATTGTGTGTCTTATTTATCTACTGTTCTGGCATCGCCTGCTTCCAATGAGCTTCTGGGATGGGTAGACATATCTACTTCAGGGGTGATTGGATAATTCAATCACTTTCAATGAAGAGATGCAGAAGAACTTTTCCTCAGAGGATGCATACGAAGAACAGTGACTCATGCAGAAAAAAACGTGGGGCCCTGGGGGCAAGTAATTTTTACACGCTCTAAAGGTAAACCTCTCCTGGAGTTTGAGTGAGGCACGCTTCCAATTTTAATTTGGACTTGAACGACTGATAATTGGACAAAATAATGAAATAATTGCAATAATCGGATGTAATGATATGCTAGGTACATTGCTTCCTGTCATTTGCTGTTTTGTCTAGTTCCCCCTTTAATTAGCTCTTCCACTGACTCCTACATATCTAATTTAACCGAATAGTAAATAAGTATATTTATTGGTTATTCCTATGCATTTTGAAATACATTTTCTAAAAAGCGTTTGCATGCAAATATATTGTTTCTAGCTCCACACATTTCTCGTACTGGAACTGCTGAAAGGGGGAGAATTACTTGAACGCATCCAGCAAAAGAAACACTTCAGTGAAACTGAAGCTAGTTATATCATGCGCAGACTTGTTTCAGCCGTGAGCCATATGCATGATGTAGGAGTAGTCCACAGAGACTTAAAACCTGAGGTATGATCTCGGGGGAATGAGCATATTTTATGAACATTGACTCATACCCCTCCCTCCTTTACCAGCCCTTTTGTTCTACTTAGTTTGCCTTTTTTATGTCTGTGTGTGTTTGCATTGATAAAATTAAATAAAAATATTAGTTAAAATGGAGATATTGATATGAACAACTTGTTGTAATATTAAAGTTTTCTTATAAGTATTGTGGTAGTGCTTTCTTCTCATTAGGATGGGGTTATAAATTGTGATTTATTAATTGAGAATGAAATATAACATCTTTTCCCCAGCTAAATTATTTCAATAATAACTTTGCACCCTGCCTCTTCTTTGTGGTCCCATTAAAATTAGGCTTGTCGGCCACTTGCTTTGTCACCTCAAGCTGCCTTGAGGGCCAGTATAGCTGCCTTGAGACCCAATATTGGGAAAAAGGCAGGATACAAATAAATATGATGATGATTGATGATGATGATGATAGTAATCACCTTATGAATACCTACTGCCAGAGATGGCCCTTTCCATAATACTGTAAAGGGAAACTATTTAGATTCCGCTCATAATGAAGATGTAATCATAGACAGGACTTGTGATGAGGTGGTCAATGTTAAATTGGAAGCATAAAAAAGATCACTTAACCTTCCTAATATTTTCCTGTTTCTTCTTATAATTATTTATTCAATTTTGAATAGTTAAATATTTTCTATGATCTTTTCTAGAGAATGAACTCTTAGCTTTATAGTTCTTAGATCTAAGTCAGTTGAGCTATTCCTATGATATTTTCACAAATCTAATAATGTGGATGTTTTATTTTTATGCTTGCTTGCCTGCTTCTTTCCACCAAATTGTGTTTCTTTTTTATTTTCCATTCTTGGTTATTAGACTTTGACTCTGATGATCAGACATATATGTATTTTAGAAAATTGTCTCCTAGGCACATAAAGTATAATCTGTAGTTTTCTCAGGTATAAGCTAAATATATTCATATAAATTTCACTGTTACACCCTATTGTAATTAGAAGTTTATATTGATAGCACAGCTTGCAAAACTCTAATTTTAATGGTTCTTCTTTATTTTCAGAACTTATTATTCACAGATGAAAGTGATAATTCAGAAATAAAAATAATTGATTTTGGATTTGCCCGTTTAAAACCACCTGACAATCAGCCTCTTAAGACACCATGTTTTACCCTTCATTATGCTGCTCCAGAGCTCTTAAATCATAATGGTTATGATGAATCATGTGATCTCTGGAGTTTGGGAGTCATTTTGGTAAGCTAGGTGCTCATTTTATTCTGCATTTTTAAATTACTGGCCAGGCATTTTGGTCTAACTACTAATGGAAAAAATGAACTGTACAAATTAATGCCCAGAACTAATGTTTGAGTAGAATAGGTCTCTTACTGGACCTATACATATATAATACTTCAAATCATGGGTAATCAGAAAACATGATTAGACTTTAATCAGTATTAGTTTCTGTTCTGACATATTCCTTAAACTGTGGTTAATATAGTTGGGGAACATGTTATCTTTTAACTGGTTTCTACTCTCTTAAGCATGGTTGAGTTAGCGTTATCTCTGTATCTTGCATTGTTACAAAAATAACATCAAAAAGGTAGTGCATTTGATGACGGAGATTTTTTTTATCATATGGTTCCAAACAACTGAAATGTAACTATTCTGTAACTTCTTAAAATACTGTTTTGTTTAAATTGTGTAGATGTGTAAAAATTATCCTGCTCCCCCACCCCCCGCAAAGTTGCTAAGCTAAGGGTGCAAATTTATGCATGATTTGACTGGGAAAAAGTCCTTCAAATCTCAGTATTCCTCAGCCATTATGGCTGGCTGGGGAATGTTGGGAGTTGTAGGACTTTTTTAGGATTGTACCCTAAGTGTAGAAAAAACACACAGCCTACACTTGGGCAATACTTTTACTCAGACCAGTCAAAGTCCTACAAAAAATTGTGAAAGCTTTCAAGTTCTGTTGTTTGCACAAGCATTTGTGGTCTTTGCCTGGTCCTAATAAACATTTTGTCCCAACTGTGGATTTTTCCCCTCGTGGACCAGTCTGTAAATTGTTGGCAACATTTTAAATGTAAGTATGTGTTTGTGTGCATGTGTGACACCCACACGTTTGAATATGTACATATCACTGATTTAGTATTTTTCTTTTCTGAAAAGTATACAATGCTCTCAGGACAAGTACCCTTCCAATCACAAAATAAAAATATAACGTGCACAAACGCATTGGAAATTATGAAGAAAATTAAAAGAGGGGAGTTTTCTTTTGAAGGAGATGCTTGGAAGAATGTTTCTCAGGAAGCCAAAGATTTGATACAAGGTATACATTGACCAATCACTTCCTTATCGAGTTCTAAATCATTCCAGCAGCAGCTAGTCATTTGATTTTTGAAATTTCTTAAAATGAAATTTTTGTAGGAGGTTTATACATCTCCATAGTAAAACTGGTTCCTTTAACCCTAATCTAGTATGTTCACAATCTTATTCAAACAGGCTCTATAGATTCAGCACTTCCACACCAAATTTCCAATTTGAATTTTAAGTGTAATTTTTTTTTTTAAAAAAAAAGTTGGTTTGGTGAGGGAAGCTTCTGAAGACAAAATAGTTTGAAAAATGTTGGAGTACATGCACTTCTGGATTTCAGCCACTGTGATGATCTGATTTCCTAGATAGTAAAAAAATGTTTTCATGCAGTTTCTACAAATGCACAATATATGCAAATTGTTGTGAACGTTATATTTTAAATGTCTTAAATATCCATAATTAATTATTTATACAATCCTAAAATTTCTAAACTTTGTCAGTATATACCCATAAATTAGATTATCAAAGCAGTTCATTTTTGTTTAGAAATGAAAGTTAAATAAAGCCTGTTAAAAAGATAAATAATGGTTCATTGATATAAGAATATCCAATAATTTTTTATTAGGACTTCTTACAGTGGATCCAAATAAGAGAATTAAAATGACCAGTTTGAGATACAATGAATGGCTTCAAGATGGTAGCCAACTGTCATCCAACCCGTTAATGACTCCAGACAATTTAGGATCTTCAGGAACTGCTGTACACACCTATGTCAAAGCAACCTTTAACGTAAGCTCTAAACATTAAACCATGTGCTTCTTCTGTAACTTGTTTATTTTTGAAGTAAGATGCCCTTTAGGTACATATACATTCAACAATATTTAGTGCTTTACCTCAAACTGGGGGGTACTGCTGTTTTCTTTCTCAGTCCAATGGGCTTCCAGAACTGATGAAACTCTGTTTGAAAAGGGAATACTGTGTGAGGAGAGGAGGAAGAGAAATGGAGGAGTTTCACTGAAAGCTACTGTGCTACTGCTCCGATTGTGAACTCTTGAGATGTTGAGTCCCTGGTGGGGTGTTGCAGAAATTGGATTCAAATGAGTTCAGATTTCTATGAATCACAACTGCAGATTCTGCAGCAGACTGGCTATTTCTGAGTCTCATGAATTCTGCAGACTTTTTCGCTGGTGGTATGGGGCATTTTTGCTAATTCGTATTAGAGCTAATGTGCTAATTAATGTGCATTTGCACAAGCGTGAATTTGCACTCATGCAAATTAGCACAAGTAGAATGAAATTCTTGTTTAAAAATCTGATTCTGTCAATAAGCAGATGATAGAATGAAAGATACCTGACAGTCTGTGAAACGTAGAAGGAGCAGATTGAACAAAATCCATACATCTCTAGTCCCTCGTTTCTTGCCAACATTTGGATGTCTTGAGGGTAATTCTCTCCACTTATAAAATCCTTCCTGTTTACTTGCTCTACTGATTCAAGCCAGAGCTGCCTTTGCACGTCAGTCGACTCTGCAGACTACTAAGAAGATTATAAGGTGGAAGGAAATGAGTATAAGAAATGGCATTGTTCTCTGTACATTTAGCAAATGATAAAAATACACTAAAAGGGAACATGCAATGAAAGAAACAGAAAATATGGATTTAAACTTTCATCTTTTTATTCCAAAATCCTCTTCCTTCACTTAAAATCCAGTGTTCCTTAATCCCTTCCTCTCCTCCTAACATGCTACTTAAAATGATTTTTTTTAAAATTAAACTAAATCTTATTCCATGCTTAGCTCTCATCCCACTGTATTCTCAACTTAGCTTCTCTCCAGGGCATTGTGGGAAATTTCAATGACAGCTCGGAGTGTTGCTGCCATCACCACCACCAAATACTCCTGCCAGGGGGCCCATCATAGTGAACTTTATCACAGGGGAGCCTGAGATCTGGAACAGGCCAGGATGCTAATGTGGCTTTCAGGAGGAGACTGAGCTGGGCTTGATGTTTATCATGTGGAGAGCCTACTTCTCTTCCTGTTGTTATGATAGCTACCATTTGAGAAACTTCCATTGTTTACTACAACCTCCAACTTCTAAAATAGAAATCATGTGTACATAAACATTTTATGTATTGTAAAAGTCTTTGGGCCTTATACCCACTTATTGTAGTCACTGCTCCCTTTATGTAATAAATATATCCTCCAGTTATTCAATGTTGTAGCCTGCAGCAATATTAAATGGAATATTTGTGTTCGGAATTCAATTGAGTCTTACTGTTTTAAATAGTTTTGAGTTCTTTGCAATGTAATTGTTTAGAGAAATTATTTTTAATATTTTTTGTTTTTAAATGGCTACAAGAACTGAATCTAGTTTAAATGCACAGTATTGTATTTTCCTTTTTAACTAGGCCTTTAACAAGTACAAAAGGGAAGGTTTTTGCCTTCAGAACGTTGACAAGGCACCACTTGCAAAAAGAAGGAAGATGAAAAAGACAAGCACAAGTACAGAGACTCGCAGCAGTTCCAGTGAAAGTTCTCATTCTTCCTCCTCTCATTCTCATGGTAAAACTACCCCTACAAAGACATTGCAGCCAACAAATCCCACAGACAGCAATAATCCAGAAAGCATCTTCCAGTTCTCTGACTGAAAAATTAGAGACATTTGCTCTGGAAAAGAATAATTAAATTGTTATAAACCTGCTTACATATGTGTTCCTTTGAACACAATAATGTTTATTCCTTTTAATAACTCCTGTTTTGGCATACATTATTACAAATTTCCCTTTCTAATTTTCCACTGTGGCTATAGCCAGAATCAAAATTCAAAAATATGAGTTCAGAAACCATTTTTGTGGAAAGAATTTTGGTAAATCATCCCTAAACCTTTATTTTAAGCTGTTAATAAACAAAGGCCATAGTCTAATGAGGTAATGCTGCACATGCAAGAACTTGGCCAATAAATAAATCCTACAAGTCCCCAGAACTCCATTTACTAGCAATGACAGCCCTGGGTGCATGCAAACTTCTTATTGATGTTTGCTTTTCTTTGGAAATGTCTAGACATTAGAAGGATGAGAAAATGAGGTGACCAGTGTTGAAACACTGGGCAGGATCGAAAATATCTACATCCACATATGCAGAAGCCATTTTCCATGTGCAGGAAGCCTTGCACAAGGAAAATCAAGCCACATCCAAAGATCTTCAGCATGTGAAATGGATGCGCCAGCCCTTGTTCAAGACTTATGCAACAATTTAACTAGTGCAAGGGCTTGGTGAGTAGTATGCAGAATTGTATGATTTCATCTTCTACTCTTTTGGCTATTGCCCTTTTTTTAGTTTGGAAGACTCTTGGTTTTTTTTAATAGCTTCATAAAATTGAATGCTTGCCCTTAAGCATTCAGTACTAAAAAAGTGTAAAAGTTTTCTGAAAAAAGATATATTTATCTTAATATATTTATGCCTAGGTTTTAAAAATAAAAAATAGTTTCTCTTAAGTGAGAATTCTATCTTCCTGTTACCATGTGGGTCCAAAAGCTAAGCATGCTGCGATATATAATAAATTTGATAATTTGCTATCTAGTTGTAGCGTAAAAGCATTTGCATGGTTTGGTGCATTTATAATTGCATTTGATGAGTAACTGAATAATGCAATGAGTGCTTCTCAGAGATGCTGTGTAACTTTCTGTAGTAACTTCAGTAAGAATTGAAAGCTTATTGCACCATTCAGCTGTTCAATATTAAACTTTCGTTTTCTTGCCATTGTTTTCATACCTATGCGCAATACTCTTCAGATTTCTCCCCATGTCACATTGGGGTAGTTTAACTATAAACCATTTATGCACTGAGAAAACTAAAGGGATGTTTTATCAAACACTGTGCTTCACATCTATACACTGTGTTTTACTACAGTTAGTTATTTCCTGCTGTAGTTGTATTATATATGGGATAATAAATGTGACTCTTACTGATGCAATTTAAATGGTAATATCTTACATTGTAAAGCATAATTTATCAACAAATGCAGATCACTTCTGCAGCTCATGTGCTCCAGTCGTGCAAAAAGTCATTGAATAGTCCTGTTGTGAATTCAATGAGGCAATTTGTGTAAAGTTTAGCTCATACATAGAAGTTTGCATGATCAGAGTCCAACTAGCAGGTTTTAAGATTACCTTGCTGCATTGTAGAATAAACTAAACCCAAATCCTATGCAAAAAAGAAAAGAAAATAGGAACTGTTTTTCTATATATGGCTTGTTTACATTATTGCATCTATTGTCAGTGTTTGAGAAATCTAGTGCAGATTTGTCTATGGAAACTGAATGAACAAAATTCTGGAAAGAGCATGTTTCTATGTATTGACATTTTCAGCAGGATCGAGATAACAAGTAGCCTAGGAAGTATTTTTGGTCTGACTTACTAGTTCTTGTCAGCATCCATGGCATCTAGTTTTCATTTAGAGGGAAAGTATGATTCTAGCCCTTGTTATTGTAGAAGTGATCTTGAAAAAGTAGAGACAGAAATTAAAAGGCCTGTAATCAAGACACCAGATGTGCAGTGTGATTTTATGCATGTTTACTCAGAAGTAAGACCCACTGAGTTCAGTGAAGCCTACTACCTAGCAAAGGTACATAGGATATTGGCCTTAATTGTTTTGATTCCTGAGGTTGCTAAAGTGACATGGCTCAATCCTTTTTATGTGTAGACAGACAAAAGGTCCTACAATTCCCAGCATGCCGGGGCTTGCTGTAAGTTGTAGGATTTTTTTCTGCTTAAACATGAATAGGATTGCACCCTTAATAATTTTAAATTCTAATTTGAGCTTTTTTTTCTTTTCTTACAATGAGGTTTTTGTTTTTTAATTCTAAGAGATATACAGCACAGAATTAACACAGCTTCTCCACCAGATGTGCCTTGGCTTCCACACTGTGTCCAGGAACTTAAATTATGCCTGCATTCTATGTGTGTAACTATGGACAGGACAGAAGCTTGCGTTAATTACTTCTTTAAAAATGTAATTCAGCTGAAAAGACTTATGATATTTTTCTGTTATGGCCCAGGTGTTGAAGTAGTTGCACACGTTTGAGTCTGAGGGTTTCACAATATAATAATACAAATAAATTAGCCTGCAATCCTGTGCACATTTACTTAGGTGTAAGACCCATTGAACTCAATGGGATTTACTTCTGAATACTTATGCATGGGATTATGCTGTTAATTTAATATTTTGGCATAAATTACAGCACAAATTCTAAGCTGATGGAAATTTTAAGGGTTGTACTGTTTACATTGTCTTGATCTTTATATTTTATAGTTCTATATGATGACAGCACAAACAACTTAAGGTACCTTAGTTAAGATATACAATACTATGCCAGCATTTAATTCAGATTCACTCGAATCTTTATTTGAGAATATTGCCTACATAATAAAATACTTTCCCTCTGATGAAAAGAATGAAATTTTCCCTCTAATAAATTTGTCAAGATTTTGTAGGTAGCACTAATGAACAGATGCAAGTTAGTGTTCGGTAAATTACACAAATTACACATGTCTTGCTATACTTTTTTCCATTTTACTATGAAGATTGAATAAAGTATCTTCCTTTTAAATAAAAAAGTCAGTGGTTCAGTAGATTAAATTACAATGTAGTGAACCCTGCTTTAAATTCATATGTAGTTTAAATTAATTCTTTTCAAAATCTAGTCCCTTTGGGTGAAATCCAAATAAATGGTGTTTTTTATTAGAATAGCATCATTAATCTTTGTTAGAACTTCATTAAATGCACAGAGTAAAGTAATGATTTAATTTTTCTCAGGAAAAGGGAGAGTTTGTTTATATTTCCATAGTCTCTTGCACAGGCAGCTATCGTGAAAGCTCACTGAGCTATTTTTTTGTACTACTGGGGAGCAGACTTTATTTGATACAGGCATTAGTGAATGCAGTGTACAACTTTTATTGTTAGTATGGTTTTATTCAAAAGTACTTATGATTTTAAAATATTTAATGTGCACAATATATAATTTTGTCTGTCACTTTTTGTACAGCTATAACATGTCATCTGGAAAAACTAGTACAGTGATAACAATTAGAAATTAACTGAAGCAGATGCAGTTGTGTTGTCAAAAATGCATTTATCGTAGTGTAACATATTGCTCACAACCAGTTTCACTTATTAAATAAAAATCTTGTTGATAGAGTGAATAGTATAAGAACAAGAGAGACTAGCTTATCACCTGAACTTGTTTAGTGCTCTGTCCTGCTGGCATCAGGACAGGATAGCAGGAGATGCTGGATATCGCCTCCTGTCCACAGTGTAGCACTACTGGGGACAAAGGCCCTTTCTACACCTAAGGATTTTCCCAGGAAAATGGAGGGCTCATCCCTGCCTGCTCCCGGGATCCCCTGTGTGACATTTGCATGCACAGGGATGATCCCTGGAAAAAAGGCAGGTGTAGAAACGGCCAAAGCTGTTGTTAGCCCCCTTGTGTGGCATTGTAAGGGTTAACTGAATCATCTAGACACAAGTCTGGTTAGTGCAATATTGTTCTGGTGGGTTTTTTTCTTCACGGAACAAGTTTTTGCCTTGATCAGTGGAGTGAAGCTCAGATACCTTTGGCAGGAATAGGATTCTGCTACTGCTGCCACAGCGGTGCTTGAACTGCCATAAGCTAAGCATCTTTTAAGATTAAGATACCAATTTTCAATATGGATTTATTTCAAAAAATTGTAGGTCCAGAAAAGATGAAGATAATTCATTCCAGTTCTTCATAGTGACCTAGGATCCTTCCATCTTCAGTAATTGTTCATTAAATTATGATGGACCTGGAAAGAGATGCATCAAGAAATATATTATGGGTTGGATCCAGGCTTAGGCATACTTCGAGTAGACTTAAGTTGTTACTGATTTAAGTCCTATTTGTTTCAATAGATCTGCTGTTACTACGTCTAGATCCAACTCTCTGCTTGGTATACATGTAAAGTAAGTAGTAGTTCTTCTTCGTGGTCTCTGTGCATCACACATATGGGCTCTGCGCCTGCGCGAAGCCCCGCTTCGGGAATCTTCTATAGCTAAAAGGCATTTTGGGTGGGAACCCCTCCCCCTCTACTGCGCATATGCAGAGGGGTTCCCGCCCAGATTCCCTCAGTTCTTCTTCGACCGTCTCAGCGACAGCCTCGTCGGGAACTCTCTTAAACAAACAAACAAACAAACAAATAGCTAAGGCTTACCTTTATTTTTCCTCTCAACTCTCTCCTTCTCCTATATATCCTTTCCTATAAAAAAAAAAAAAAAAAAAATTGTAGTTAGAAAAACTTTTCTCTTTACCTTTTGCTTTTTCTCTCATTCGCCCGCATGGGCCCCAAGGCCCCGTTTAAAAAGTGTGGCCGTTGCGGCACGAAGCTGCCCCCGTCCGATGGGCACAATTTTTGTGTAATTTGCCTCGGAGAAGGGCACAAGGTGGACAGTTGTCCCTATTGCCAGGCATTTTCAAAGCTCACAAGACGTCACAGAGCGGACAAACTGCGGGCTGAGCTGTGGGAAAGGGCACTCAGGGCGGTGGATAAACCAGCCATGGCACAAGAACAGCCATCCGTGCCTCCAGCTCCCGTCCAGCCGACTGTAAGTCGAGCTGACTGGCCCCGACAAGACGCGCCTGCCACGCCAGGACGCTCACTTGCTGCCCAGGTAGCAAAAAAACTGGCAAAGAAGGTCAAAACGCCGAAATCGTCCGACAAATCAAAGACTAAGAAGAAGTCTAAACTTCACCGACACGATGTCGAAAGAAGACACGATATCGAAAAAAGACCATTGACTTCAACAGATCTTCCTCTACCACCATCAGCATCGATGACGCAAACTATACCTAGACAGCCGCCCTCGACAGCCGACCCTGTAACCGTACTTACACCAAGGCAACCGCCTTCGATGATCGACCCCGTAACCGTAGCCTCGCTGTCGGAAGGGGAAATAAGGGATGCGTCCTCTGTGCGCAGTAGAGACCACCCTCATCAGCCAACACAGTTGCCTATTGATCTGCCGGCTTCCGAACATCGTAGATCACAGGATCGCAATCGACCATCGAGTCGATATCGGTCACCAGAATCTGTACAGTCATTTGATTCTCGATATCGTGAACACACCCGCTACTACAAAGATAGACGCCGCTCCAGATCCCCCTTGAGGGACTGGGAAAGGGAGTCTCAATGGTCTTTGCCTCCTAGCCATACCTACAGTTACGCAGACCTGAGGGAGTTAGAGGATCGATACCATCGATCATCCCCTCGACATCGACCATCGACTACGGTATCTGCACCTGAGCCTGCAGCAAATTTAGGCTCAAACCGATTACCAACGAAAAACAGAACCATACGAAGTCCGCTTCATCCTACTGAAACGGTAACCCTCGATAATCAACAGTTTGATATTCAAACTATTCAAGTTCAATCGTCGGACCACTCTGTAGAGGACTATTGCTCAGATTCAACACCGGCTCCATCTCCGGCCCCTTCAATACCCTCGCCTGACTCCATAGTTGAGGCACAAGGTGCGGTCTCTCCTTCGGACGGCCTAGGACATTTTGCCGACGTAATCCAAAGGATGGCTCAATCCTTGGGCATTGACACAAGGCAAGCATTCGAAAAGCCTACCGACATGGTGTTTGAGGCCATCTATACTGAGGCCACTACACCAATAGCCATTCCCTTTCTCTCTACATTAGCAAAGTCAGTGAAAGAACATTGGAAAGACCCCGCGGCACTTCAACCTTCTTCGAAAAGGCTTGACAACATGTATAGAGTGTTGGAAAAAGATGCACAATTCTTGTTCACGCATCCTCAACCTAATTCGATTATCGTTGAGTCGGCGCAAGGACATTCGCAGAGGACTCATACAGCGCCAGTTGATAAGGAAGGAAGGCGGCTTGACCTAATGGGTCGTAGGGCTTACTCCACAGCAGCCCTAAGCCTTAAGATAGCTAACTATCAGGCGACGATGTCAAGGTACCAGCTTTTCTTGTGGGAAAAGATGATGTCCCTCTGTGAAAATCTGGGAGATGATCAGAGGGAATTAGCACGTATATTCCATGCTGAGGCAACTCGGATGGCTCGTCAGCAGATAGCGACAGCCAAACATCAGTCTGATTGCGGAGCAAAAGCAATGGTGGGAGCAGTGGCATTGCGAAGACATGCCTGGTTGAGATCGGCGGGTCTATCCCAAGAGGCCAGAACACGCATTGAAAGTCTCCCATTCGACGGATCAGGCCTCTTTAATTCCACTACTGATGAGGCAATGGACACTGTGCAGAAAGCAAGAACGACTGCCAGAAAAATGGGAATTGGGCAAGGACAACAAAACCAATTCTTTAAACCAAGAAAATGGTTTAGACCTGACAACAGAGCACCACGATATCAGGCTGACAGGCCACAACAGAGACAATTCCCACCTACACAACAGGGACGGAGACAACCCCCTGCATCTAAGTCCAGGTTCCAACGCCGTAAGCAGGACTACCAACGAAACCGGCGCCTTTGACTTGATGTTTGTACACAACACCATCGCCCCCTTCGGCAACCGTCTATCGATAGCGTTCAACACCTGGTTGAAAATAACAACAGACAACTGGGTTCTCTCGATAGTCGAGAAAGGTTACAATATAGAATTCGATTCCGTACCACCAACAGGTCATCTAAGAAGAACTATACCATCGATCCCCTTACGAAAGGAAGTTCAATCGTTGATACAAAAGGGAGCCATACAACCGGTGCCAAGGGAACAACTGCACCAGGGTTTCTACTCCCGGTACTTCACAGTACCGAAGAGCGATGGAGGAATTCGCCCCATTTTGGACCTAAGGGACGTAAATTATTACATCACACCGAAAAAATTTCGGATGGTCTCCCTCCAAAATATACTACCACTCCTAACGAAACATTCATGGTTCGCATCCATCGACTTAAAGGATGCGTACTTCCACATAGCAATCCACCCAGACAGTCAACGGTTCCTCCGCTTCATCATCGGAGACCAAGCCTTCCAATATCGCGTGCTGCCCTTCGGCTTATCGACAGCACCGAGGGTATTCACGAAGTGCATTGCCGTGGTGTGCGCCCACCTCAGAAAGTGGGGGATTCAAGTTCACCCCTATATAGACGACTGGCTGGTAGTAGCGGAATCGAAACGTACCCTTCAATACCACATCTCCTTCATTCAGGACCTATTAAGCCAACTAGGTCTACTAATAAATACAGAAAAATCAGTTCTCTCCCCAACCAAAAGAATAAAATATATAGGAGCGATCCTAGACTCCACCACCACCAGAGCATACTTACCCATAGAAAGAGCGACTTCCATAGCAACCCTAACAAATCGGGTAAGGAAACAACAAATCGTAACAGCTCACACAGTGCAGAGATTGCTGGGGTTAATGGCGTCAACCACCATGGTGCTTTCCCTCGCAAAACTAAAGATGAGAACCTTGCAAATGTGGTTCATCAAAAACTTCAATCCCTTAAGAAACGCAAGGAAGACTATACTATCTATACCACCAAATGTCATCAAGTCTTTGAAGTGGTGGGAAAGCCTTCACAACCTGACAGAGGGAGTACCCTTCCAGCTCCCCTCTCCGACTGTAGCGATCACAACAGACGCTTCACCGAACGGTTGGGGAGCACATCTCGATTCTCTGCAAGTACAGGGTTCATGGACATCGAAGGAAAAGAAGAGACATATAAACTACCTCGAACTCTTGGCAGTACAGAAAGCCCTCATAGCATTCGAAAGTCACATAATCCACAAACATATACAAGTAATATCCGACAATACAACAACAGTATTCTATCTAAACAAACAAGGGGGAACCAAATCACCCCCTCTAATAAAACTCACCATGCACATCTGGGAATGGTGCACCCGACGTCAAGTATCCTTAACTGCAGTTCACATCGCAGGGATAGACAATCAGTTAGCGGACGACCTCAGCAGACATGCGTCGCTTGTTCACGAGTGGAGTATTCATCCCACGATCATCGAACAAATCTTTCGAACCTGGGGAAGACCACAAATAGACCTATTTGCCACGCAACACAATGCAATCTGCAAACTCTTCTGCAGCAGGGCAGGGATAGGGAAGAAGTCATTAGGGGATGCATTCCTCTACAAATGGAACCATTCTCTCCTTTATATGTTCCCACCTTTTCCTCTCATAACGAGAATATTGGCCAAGATTGTGCAGGACAATGCGAATTGCATAATTCTGACGCCTTGGTGGCCCAGACAGAATTGGTTCGCAACGCTACTGAACCGATCTCAAGGCCTTTACTGGAACCTGCCAACGAGGAAAGATCTACTCTCTCAACACAGGGGCCAAATCCTCCATCCGGACATACATACACTCCACATGACAGCGTGGAGGTTACTTCCCCAATACTGAATGCTGACATGGCCAGGATTCAGGGGGTGTTAGATGCAGCATTAAAACCATCCACGAGACTAAATTACAACAGGAAGTGGGCTGCATTCAGTTCCTTCGCACTAGAAAATAAGTTTCCCCCCAAATCTTGTTCCATTCATCAGGTCCTGTCTTTTTTGTTACAGTTAGTTGACAGGGGTCTGAAGGTTACTTCATTAAGGGTTTACATAGCAGCAATCTCCTTTTTTCACGATTGCGTTGAAGGTTTTAAAGTATTTTCACACCCGACACTCAAACAGTTTTTGAAGGGTGTATTAAACTTAAACCCACCTGTAAGGACATTTTCTCCTTCCTGGAGCCTATCAGTGGTACTGCATGCACTATCGAGACCACCGTTTGAGCCTTTGGCAACCACTGATCTACGCCTTCTTACGTTAAAAGTCATTTTCCTAGTAGCAATAACTTCGGCGAGAAGAGCGAGCGAACTCTGTGCCCTAAGAATTGATGAGCCATACCTTGTTTTCCACCTTGACAAGGTGGTGCTCCGTCCTGACATCCAGTTCCTACCAAAGGTTGTGTCACCTTTTCATGTTAATCAAGACATTATCCTACCAGCGTTCTTCCAATCTCCAACCACTACATTGGAAAAAACTCTCCACTCACTAGATGTGAGAAGAGCTCTTGCTTTTTACAGGGATCGTACCTCCTCATTCCGGAAAACACAACGTTTATTTATTTGTCATGCAGGGGTTAAAAAAGGACAGGCTGTATCATCGCAAAGACTCTCTGCTTGGCTAGTTCAGTGTATAACCCTGTCATATCAGCTACAAAAGCTGGAACCCCCAAAATCGATCAAGGGGCATTCCACCAGAGCTGTCTCTACGTCATCTGCCTTTCATCGTGGTGTTACCATCCCAGAAATATGCAAGGCAGCGACATGGGCCCGACCTATGACGTTCGTGTCACATTACAAGCTGGACGTCAGGTCAAGAGCTGACTGCTCTTTTGGCAGAGCAGTTTTGTCATCACTATTTGCCTAAGGACACCAACCCTCCTCCGGTGAGTAAAAGCTTGCTAGTCGCCCATATGTGTGATGCACAGAGACCACGAAGAAGAAGGACAGGTTGCTTACCTGTAACTGTGGTTCTTCGAGTGGTCATCTGTGCAGTCACACAACCCACCCACCTGGCTCCCCTCTTGGTGTCCAACAATTATTACTAATCATTATCAAGTAGTGTCTTTTAGGTACACCTGAAGGTGTCGAAATTCCTCAGACGAGGCCTCAGGGTCTCAGAAGAACTGAGGGAATCTGGGCGGGAACCCCTCTGCATATGCGCAGTAGAGGGGGAGGGGTTCCCGCCCAAAATGCCTTTTAGCTATAGAAGATTCCCGAAGCGGGGCTTCGCGCAGGCGCAGAGCCCATATGTGTGACTGCACAGATGACCACTCGAAGAACCACAGTTACAGGTAAGCAACCTGTCCGTCTAATCAAATAACTGCAAATAGTTAAAGGAAGCTGATAGATTCTGGCACATCATGTTTTTATTTCAGAGAAAAAGTTTTAATATATTTAGGTAGAAAATGGTTTCTTGAGTACACATAATAACAATGTAATTCAGATAAGTCAAAAGAGGATAGAATGAGAATCCCAGAATATAGTATTTGTTATGATTAGTGAAATTACTTCTACCAAAACAAGAAGTATTGCCATTCAGTTAAATGGATGACTAAATATATTATTTTCTTAAATGTGTTTATCTTACATAGCTACAAAAATGCTAGTACCATTGCATTGTGATATGTAACAGCATTGTTATAATAGTTAATTGAGTGCTGATTGTTTATCTCAATTAGTTTCCCCCCTAATTTCCCCCCTAAACTCAATTAGTTTCCCCTTCACCATTCAATATTCTTGATTTTTATACAAGAGTACCCCGATCCTATATCTAATTGAATGTTATGTTCAATTTAACTGAAATCAGTGAGTTTATTTATATATGAAGCTGCCTTTATATTGAGCTGGTCCATCTAGCCCAGTCCTTTCTACTATATTCTGATCTGCAGCAGCTCTCAAAGATTTGAAACAGCCTTCCCCTACCTGGTACCCTCCAGTTATTTTGGTCTTCAGGTCCCATCAGCCCCACACAGCATGGCAATGGTCAGCAATGCTGGGAGTTCTAGTCCAAAAGATCTGGAGGGTACCAGGGTTGTATCCAATGTTAATTCTATTTAGAGCAGGCCCATTGAAGTGAATGGGACCTAAGTTAGTAATGACTAACTTACGTCTCATTTATTTTAATAGGTCTAGTCTAAGCAGGACTAACATTGGTACAGCCCCAGGTTAGAGAAAGTAGATCTAACGCAAAGATCTTTCCCAGTCCTGCTACTTGAAATCTCTTTAACTTGAGTTAGGAACCCTCCCTTTCTAAATAAGTGTGGTTTTCGATCAAGGTGTCAGTAAGTCAGTTGTAACACTATAATATGTATGATTTTACCAAAAGGCATGAAATGAAGTGTGCATATAAATAGGAAATGAAAAGTAACATGAACACAATGTATATTAAATATTCAGTGATACATTTTTAGAAGTTTAGGAAAATGCATATTTTTAAAATACTTAGGCCTTAGCTAGACCTACCTTTTATTCCATGATGGAGGAGGGAAGATATCGCGATGTGATTATTGTGAGATCCCTCCTCCATTTACACGTGAGCCATGATGACCTCAGGAGGATAGGCGTCGTGCCCACCATTTTAATTTTTTTTAAAGCAACAGGAGCGTACGAGCCCTGAAAGGTAAGTTTTTTAAAAATAATAATTTAATTTCCCCACTCCCCCTCACCATACCCCCAATGGGTGCAGCTCCCAGCCCTGTGTGAGGAATCGCACGGAGCTGGGTCAAGCCGCGGCAACGGGCCACACGTTCCGCGGTCTTGGGCTCAGCCTGACACCGCAGAAAAAACGAGCGCAAAGTGTAGGGCTCTATCCTGGGGCAAGGGAGGGATGATCCCTCCCTGATCCTGGGATCTCCTGTGCGTCATGTGGACGCACAGGGATGATCCTGGGGTTTGCCCCGGGATAAAGCCCCGTCTAGTTAAGGCCTTAGTTTTGTCATGTTTTTAAATCCAAGAAATTTTGGTTATGGGTCTTAACTAATTTCATTTATATAATTGTCTTCTTATAATAGCCACTTCTCTCTGCTGCGTCTCTCTGTGAGCGATAGCTCAGTCTTGGCAAACATCATGACATATTATTTATGTAAGAAGCAGGATATGGCCTATATGGACCCAAGTAATAATTTCATGGCTCTGGTTTTTCCATCTAAATTAAGCAGGAGAGGCTCTGTGCCTGTCTAGCAAGTATGTACTCACCTACTCTCTCTTTGGTTTAAAGTTTTATGAGGTTGCAGTTGTGCAGTGGATTGATAGATATGAGTCAGCTGCTAGTTTGTTAGCCAAAGAGGGACATTTAAGGGGGTCACAGAATGGCCTTGGAGTCTTTTCTCTCCCCATAATAAGTACATTAATATCATACAGTTCCTTTTTTGTATCTCATTGACATAACTTGAGATTTTGCAACAGGCAGGGAGGCATAGTTAAAGTAAACAGGCTGGAACACCTGCAAAATGTCTGGAAACCTAAAGTGCTAAAATGGATGGAAGGATGGAAAAGCCATGCTTTTTACTAGTAAGCCTCCAGATGGTTTTAGGATTACAGATCCCATCATCCCTGACAATTGGCCATGCAGGCTAGGGTGACATAAGTTTGTTCAAAAGCATCTGGAGAGCCACATGTTGCCCACCTCTGCAATAAGGATTGTCTAAGGGCTGCAGTCATCCACTTAATCTGCCTCACACTATTCTTTTTTCAGCCAGTATACTACACCCCAGCTATGCTGAGTGCACTGAATCCCTGTAATCTGACTGCCTAGTTTGTTGGATAATTCATGCAATATGTTATAGTCATGTCTTCATCCCAGTTCAGTGGCAGTTCTACCCAATCCCTCAAATGCCAACTTTGTACTTTGTCTTATATCAGTGCAGAATATGGACTGGTGTAAAGAAATAACTAAGGGCGCAATTCTATCTGCAAAATTGGCTGCTTCCAGAGTGGGAGGCTGCGGATTATCCAGTGCCAAACTCTCTTATGCCCCCCACCCCCCCGACACTGTCTGGTGGGCATAAGATTGCTTTCTAAGGGTGCAATCCTATGTATGTTTAGACAGGAAAAAATCCCACATGCATCCCACTTTTTAAAACTTATTTTGGTGGGGAAAGTAAACATGGCAAATGAACAATGCTGTTTTTGTTTCTACACTGTGGAAGAACATACATACAACCCACTTTTAAAAATCTAATATAAGTTTACAATAAAGGCAAGGTAATTAGGGATGTGAGTGTCACATTAGCAGTATCCATTAGGTGCTTGTGACATCTTTACAGTCCCATTCCTCCAAAAACTTCCAGCAATAATGGAAATACTCACTAGGGGAATAATTGCATTTTTCCAGAAAAATACTGCAGTGTGCGTGCTGGAAAAATAAAATATCCCTATAATAAAAGTACTGTCATAAGAGATGAAATCTGTTCCCAAGCAACAACAATATCAATTATTTAATGCCTTGAAAAACTCTTTGTCCTAGAATTTCATTTAAGATGGGATTCTGTGATTAACATTTAGGGAGCTAGTTGATATGTTTTGATTGGTAAGGAATATTTTTCTTTTTTCTAGAGGTAAACTTTATGCATACCCATTGCTGCTGCATTGTCATTATCAACCCTTCAAGGCTTTGCTTCCTGGGTGCTTAAATTCTAACAGTTGTTTACTGTCTAAAATAGCAGAGTACATAACCATTCCCATTTAGCAAGGAAAATCATTTGAGTAGGCAGTATAGGTAGAGATGCCCCATCATACCATGATACTCACTGCACTGCCTAGACACTTTTTTCCTTTTCTTTTTCCTGCAGATGGGATATAAGCATTTTAATATCACCTTGTTCTTTGAGGCCATTGATATAATCTCTTAAGTTTGAGTGATCATGTTTCAGTTTCATTTAAAGATAGACAGAGGACTCTGAAATTGGAACTCTCTCTCTATTCTGTGCCCTGTTGGCAAGAGCCAGTCAGGGCAGGAAGATTTTGCCTCCCATTCCTTCTTAAAACAGTGAAAACAAACTCATCTAGACCGGCCTCTAAGCCTGTCTCGCTGACTTAGTGGTGGTGGGTGGTGACAGAGATGCTGTAGGATTCTTGGATCCCAACCCCCTTTCTGACCTCTTTTCTAATATCTTTAGAGGTCACTGTTGTAGGTGCTTTCCACAGCAGGGGTGGGAGGGTGGCCTGATGTTGGATTCTCCTCCCTGAAGTTGTATGAGTGTCTACGGCTTTGGGAAGGGGAATCTGACATACCCTATGGTCCCTTGGATGCACTCCCAGGGACTATATGATTGCACTGTCCATCTTCTTATACAGATGTCTTCACTAACTTGTCTGTATCATTTCCTGGCTCCCTTTTCCTCAGAAAACTTGGTTTAGGCTATCCCTATAGTGTGACTCCAAAATTTTATTCTGTTGAATTTCGTTCTGTTACATCCACCTGCATGGATTGTGTAGCAGGTCAGGTTAATTAGAGTTTGGTATTGTGAATGCTTTGAATTTAAGGGGAATTTTTTTTTTTGTTAAATCAGAAGAATAAGAATTGGAGGGAAATAATAGGTACAATAGGAGAGATTTAGGGCTCATCTATACCAAGCTGGATATTCCACCATGAAAGCAGTATATAAAAGGCAGGAGCCCTACATCCAGCTCGGTGTAGATTAGCCCATAGTCTCTTAGGATAGGATTTTTATTTTTTAAGGATTGCACACAAGAAAAGAAATACCTTGACATATCTAAATTATTTTTACATGTGTAACTTTGGGCACAATTTTCTTGAGTACTATTGAAAATAAACACTTTTTCTCTCTGTATTATAAAGTGGGATGTTTCTCACAAATTTTCTTTCCTTTAACAAATCCCTCCTTATCATTGGTGAGTTTTTAGCTCTTTATTACTGAGAGGACTTAAATATAGCTCTGGAATAGTACTGATTGCCACAGAGTTAGCCATTTTCTAAATTACTAGCAAATAGATAAACATATATGAAATACACTAAATATAATATGCAGTTGAAATCCACAAGACACAATCCCCTAGTGTATTGTGGTAAATATAATGAAGCAGTGTAAGATAGTGAGCCTAAGTTCTAGAGATATGATGGTTCTGTACATGAATTGTTTTACATCCCATTATAAAGTGTGTAGTATTGGTGTTGTTTCCAAAATGAGGTTATTGCACAAGTCCAAAGTCTATTAACGTTGGAATCAATGTAGGTGCTTTACATACTTGAGTGACAGCAGTAGGCGACTTCAATAGCAGATTGACTTGATGAGAAATGACTGAGTAAATTCCCCACTGTACTGATCCATTGTCAAGTGGTCTGGAGATGAGGCTGAAACACCTAAACAAAACCCACCCCTCTACTCAGTATTCTCTAGCAACAATAATCTGCTATTGAGAGGCAAGACAGGGTAATGGGTCCTGGATTGAGCTCGTAGCTCCATTCTGTCCCTACCTGAGAAGTGAATAACATGCATAGATCTTTTGCTGTATGCATATATTGAATCTAGGAATACAGCCAGATACTCTAGTTCAATAAAATGCTTTACAAATATGAGTTAGGTGATGTCAGGCTGTTTTTAAATAAGTAATTCTTCCCATTTTGGGTACAAAAGCAGCTTTCACCATTGGACTGAGTTTAGGATCAGGATTTCCTTTGCTGTTGGCCTCTCTAATCAATCTGCTGGCTTCTTTTAACTTTGTTACTGTTCTGTATGATCAGAACAGAGGTGCATATGGAAAATCTGGTAATTCAGCAGATGCATTCTATTGGCCTTTTGCAAACATTTTAAACTTGAGACTTGGTTTATTATATTATGGGCAACTGTGAATAGAATTACAGAAACATAGCAAAAAGGGACAGGAAATAGCACAAAGTGCATTTAAAAGTACTGAGAAAGCTGGAAACTTGACAGGATTGCATTGTGAGGTACATCCTTTTGCTTTGCTTAAGGAACTATTTTTAAACATTTAATTGTAGATCAGATAAGTATGGTGTTCGTCATTTTCACAACAAATTTACTTGTTTTGTACTCCTCAACACTCTCAACTGATATTTTTAATGTGTATTTCCTTTGTATGTTATCTCTTTCTATTTGTGAAGTTCTTAATAGTATATAACATTTCGGGAAATACAATAGAAGCTAATCTATTAAAAGATAAAATATCTTTTCTTAAATATGCAGACTTTGTACCATGACAGCTTTTTAATTATTAATTTACTGGTTCTTACTGGTTATATAAAAAGGTTTTCTTTTAATGCAAATCTAATATATACAATAAAGACTTTTATTCAAGCTTTTTCCCGAAGTGTAATATTTATATCGTTTATATGCAAACTATTAATAATAGTTTAAAATGTTTCATTCTAGCTGGGCTAGAACATAAATGTTAACTTATTGTGTAATGTGGAACATAGGCTCCTTTAGAATTATTTTGATGAAATTAAAGTGTCTATGTATTCCCCTACTCCCTGTGATTGTGTGTGTAAAATATATATAATCCATACACACATACACACACACACAAATTCATATATTAAACTGCATTAATATTTTTGGATGATTTATTGTTACAGTTGACACTGCCGTTCACCAATTCCTGAATACATAAATTAAGGGATTTTATATTATTTGTCAGCATTGGCAGGTATTTGTGTAAATGTTAACAAAGATGCATGCTTTTTATATGTCTTTTAATTTGCTCGCTAGTTATTTAGCAAGTCCTGAATGAGTTGTATCAACTTCAGAAAGAAGCAAAGTTGAAACTTGCATTTGTTGAAAAAAGTATATTATCTTAAATCCTGGGGTTTGGTGAAATATTTTGTGTGTGGATTTACATTTTAAAAGCACTAAGGGCTTACATTGTGTATATGTTCAAATATATTTGTTCTACTCTCAAAAAATAAACTTGTCTGTGTACAAAGTTCTACATGTGTTATTTTCATTGTTGACCATGTATTGCTCTTCATAATGTACACTTCACCAAAATACGGGCATTCATTACTCTTCAGGGGGACTCCTTGGGCTCTAGAGGCTTCAATTATGATTCCATACTTTTGAAGGTCTTGCTATGAACTATTCCAATATGTCTTTGGCTGATATGGGAACTACAGCTCCAATCCTTTACAAAGATATACAGTGTAGAGATATAGACTGTATCTCTTGCTCTCCTATATATTCCTAGTTTTGTAATTTTCCTATGTTTCCTGTGAAGCTTATAGACTGGGTTCAGATAATGAACCATGATGCGTGCCAGGATGCATATCCAAACCTTGCTCAGAGTTGTCATGTTGTGCGAACCCAGTGAGTGTGGTTTATGAGAGGATTGTTCAAACAGATTATGGGTTATGCAATGTTTATTTAACCCTCACATAACCCTTGCTCACCAAATTCACATGATCTGACATATTCAAAATAGTGGCTGTACACATTATAACCTCACCATGGGTTATTTAATTTGCAAAATGTGATGTTGCATAAGTAGTGAACATGCCCATAAAAATGGATATTTCAAAATGGTTTATATTTAAAATATGAACATCTCAGTTTTTTTAAAATACACATCCTCAATTAAAACATTTAAAATCAGAACTAATGATTAACACAAGCAGTCAGGAGAGGCTTAGGTGAAAAGTTATCTTTAACTGGCGCCTAAAACATAGCATAGTTGGTGTTTCCTGCATACTAAGGGATTAGGACATTCCACAAATGTCTCTGTGGTGCCACCATGGAGAATGCCTGCTTTTTGGTTGCTGCCAGATGTCAATCCTCAGGTTGTAATGCAACCAGCAAGCTATCCTCCAGTGGTCTTAGAACAGGCCTATATCAGGGAAGGCATTCTATCAGGTAACCTGGTCCCAAGTTGTTCAGAGCTTTATATGCTAGCAACTAAACCTTAGCCATGGCTCACTGGTTAACAGGTAGTCAATGCAGTTGCTTCAACATTAGTGTAATACGTTCACTGCCAGGTGTCTTAGTCAGCATCCTGCCCACTGCATTCTGCATCAGCTACAGCTTCCAGCCCAAGCAAAAGGCTATCCCTACATAATGAGCATTGCAGTAATAAGTTGTAAGATTATCAATATGTGGACAACAATGGCAAGGCTATCCCTGCCCAAGAAAGGGCATAGCTGGCAGACCAAACAAAGCTGGTAATAGGTGCTCCTTGCCTCAGAAGACATTTGGGCTTCTAAAGATGACAATGAATCAAGGAGCACCCCGAAACAATATACTTATTCTTTCTGAGAACCTCAGCCAGAACAGGTAAACTCCCCAATTTCCCATACATGGACAGATTTGTACAACCACTTCAATATTGGATCCTTGCCCCTCTTGGCTTATAAGAACTGGCAGGAAAGGAACAGCTGGCTGGGCCATTGAGGTGATAAATGCCTCCTTGACGGGATGGCTCTGGGCTGCCTCGAAGAACTTTGCCCAGGAAAGGAACGTTTGCCACTGGCCAAAAATTATTAAGATTTTTCAGGTCCAGCTAGGCTTTTTTCAGGAGTGGTCCTCCCTGGACCTGGAAAATTTTAAATAACTACAGGCCAGTGGCAAATGTTCCTTTCCTGGGCAAGGTTCTTAAGAGGCTGGCTGCTAACCAGCTCCAGACACTCTTGGATGAGACTGATTACCTAGATCTGGCTAGTGCAGGAAATTTGGTCAGAAAAGGAGCAGGGCTACCTGCCATTTTGAAAAACGGGCAGGGTTTAGAGTTTGATATGACGTAACTCTTCACTACTTATCCTGCTTTATGAAAAACAAGCATAGCTCTGATTATGACAATAGAGACATATGGCTGCCCCCATCCCCTCTGGAAACATGTGGCATCAGCCATTTTGGATCAAACATCCTTTGGTACTGTACTTTAATGGAAAATAGCGACACATGTCTACTTTACTAAACTGACAATATATTTCCCTTACATAGAAATGTGCAAGAAGGAATGCATGCAACCTCCATGTGTATTTTTAATGGCTTCCACTGTATATTGCAACTCAAAGGCTGTTGTTGTGTGGGTGGGTTGTCTCTCAGGAATTAGGGAATCCCACAATCTCCAAGATTAGATGCTTGAATTAATAACTTTAGCAAACTGCTAACAACAGAATTTTCATTTGGAAGTCAAATAATCCCAACCATCCTCTTTGTAAATGGCACCCCATGGTTCTGGAAACCCACCCCCCTCCAATGTAGGACCTTTACCAAATCTTAGTGGTTCTTAAAGCATGTCTATCTTGAAGGGGTGGTTAGAAACATTGTGACCTTTATTTTTTATTTTTTTTATAGAAAGCTTACTCCCCTCCCCTTCAGTGCTGCCACCATAACACCCCACCATAACAAGTCTGTCTCATTGTAATGAGGTTTCCCCCTCCATTGCATTTGTACAAGGATCAGGGCTAGTACAATGGTAACACAAAGGCAGAAAATACTCTGTTGTTTAAAGGGGGGATGATAATCCACACCTTAGTTAAAAGGCTAGCTTTGCATGTATTCTCTGAAAAGAATATTATGTTCACTGTACATTAAAGATAAACAAAGGTATTGTAGGGTAAGATTTTTATGGCTCAAACCTACCTCATCAGATACATACACTGAGGTTGGTAAACATATATGTATATACATGACACGGGTAGAGAGGGAAAAAGTTTTCCTTAGAGGGACCAACAGCCCAAGAAAATGTAAGAAATAATGGCTGGTAAAGTATGTTACCGTATTTCTTCGATTGTAAGACGCCATCGATTGTAAGACGCACACTAATTTCAGTACCACCAACAGAAAAAAAACCCCTAAGACACACCCGCGATTCTTAGACGCACCCCGTTTTTAGAGATGTTTATATGGGGAAAAAAGTGCGTCTTAGAATCGAAGAAATAGGGTATTCGTTATGCTCAGAGCATAAACCAACTAGCAGCCCCTAGTGGCTACTGGTGATAAATTAGCTGAGCTATGCTAATGTATGGCCAGTGGCTGCTGGAATAGATGCATTCCTCTGATTTGATCTTGCATTTGTTTGTACTCTGCATAGAATATGTCATACCTATTATAGTCCTTTTTCCCAAGTGGCGCATGTGCTTTACAAATCCCTACTGTGGACACACAGTAGGGATTTGCACACACAGCTAGATCCGCTGTGCAGAACAAGCAAGAGTCTGCAGTATTCTCTGTCCAACAGAGCAGCGCTTGTGATTCCCAATCTAAGCACTACTCTAATATGAACTGGAAATAGAGCAGGTGTGGGCGTGATTCAAGAAAGGTGATGTCATTCTTAAATGCTGCTTTGCTTTTTCTTTGGAGGGCTGTTGGAGACGAGTCCTTCTACCCATTATTCATAGTTGCCCTTGGATTAGATTTACACTTCGTAAGTTCTTAAGTGTGTATTTTTCAAAATATATTTCGACTCTGAAAAAGAAAATAGAAAGTGGCAAATGGAACCCACAACAAAATATTCAGTGTTCCAGACATCCCGGGTTTCTGCTCTCCCATCTGGTGACTGACCGTTACTCTGACTCTTAGCCTAACCTACTTTGCAGGATAAAATGGAAAGGAGGCGCCTATTTGAAGGCCTACTCCATGGCAATACGGGCAGCAAAGAAATTATTCTTTTCTGTCACTATTGTGTCTGCAAAGAGCTGTCCAGCGGAACTGTTTCAAGTGGTCAGGGGCCTGTTACATACTGGCCCCCAAGAGGAGTATTCAGACCTTTTGACAGCCCACTGTGACCAATTTGCCCAGCACTTTGCAGACAAAATCTCTCAGATCCGCTCTGACTTGGATGCTATAGTTGATACAGACCCAGTGGAGGTAACTTTAGCAGCTGCTTGTCCAGTATTATTGGATACTTTTCAATCTGTACAGCCTGATGATGTGGACAGGATCCTTGGAGAGGTGAGAACCACCACATGTATGCTAGATCCTTGCCATTCCTGGCTTATAAAAGCAGCCAGAGGAGGACTGGCTGAGTGGGCAAGTGGAGTGGTCAATGCCTCCCTTCGCGAAGGCGGAGTGCCAACCTGCTTGAAGGAGGCAGTGGTAAGATCTACATTGAAAAAGGCCTCCTTGAATCTCACCATATTGGATAATTACCGGCGGCCAGTCTCCAATATTCCATTCTTGGGCAAGGTATTAGAGCGTGTGGTGGCCTCCCAACTCCAGGGATTCCTGGATGAGAGGGATTATCTAGATCTGTTTCAATCTGGCTTCAGACCTGGTTATGGGACAGAAACAGCTTTGGTCGCCTTGGTGGATGCCTATGCCGGGAACTGGACAGAGGGAGTGTGTCCCTGCTGGTTCTGCTGGACCTCTCAGTGGGGTTCGATACTTAAATCAGTCATCACTAACTAAAATCCCATTCATTTCAAGGGATCTGCTTTAATTAAGATTTAGGTAGGTTTTTACCTTAAATATTTTTAGATATGCATTTTCAGTCTTTTAAGATGTCACAAAGACACTGCAAAGAAACTTCTACCCCTTTGGAAAGAATCGTTGAAACAATTACCAACAGGTGTGTGTGTGTGTGTGTGTGTGTGTGTGTGTGTGTGTGTGTGTGTGTTTGCTTGTTCATTGACAGGCTGCTATGTCCACATTTCCCACTATACTCTGTTCATTTTAATTCCTGTAGGCTATATATTCGTGAGTCTTGTGGAGAAAGGAGATTAGAGGCAGTATCAGCGAGAGCAGCCTATCGCTACCGCCCTCGCTCCGGCTCGTCCGCCTTTTCCCGCCCAAGCAGCCGGTCGGAGACGCTCTCTCGCCTTCTCTCCCTCCGCCCACCGCCGCCCCCACCACATCCCGCCGGCTGCCGATAGGTGGCGCTGCAGCTAGCGGCGTTCAGCGCCCCTCCGGTTCCCGTTCCGGGGCCGCAGCCCGGCTCGTTCCGCCGCTGAAAAGGCGCCCGTCGCTACTGTTGCTGCGGCCGCCGCCGCCGCCGCGCCCCCTCCCCCGGCCCCCGCCGGGCCTCCTCCCGCCATGGCCACCAAGAAAGGGGGCTCGCGGCTGGAGACCGAGATCGAGAGGTGCCGCTCCGAGTGCCAGTGGGAGAAGATCCCTGAGCTCGTCAAGCAGCTCTCGGCCAAGCTCATCGCTAACGGTGCGGCCCGCCGGGTGGGAAGGGGAGGGAAGCGAAGCCGGGGTGGGAACCGGACCCTTCGCCGACCAGGGCTGGAGCCGCAGGTGCAGCGGGGGCGGGCGGAGGCAAGTGCCGTTAAGGCGGCGGGAGGCAGAGTTTCCCTGAGTAGAGAGAACCGCGGCGAGTCAGCTGGATCCCAAAGCGTCTTTCAAGCCGGCCGTTAGCCCTGCTTGTTTATATGTGAGGTAACACTAGGTAAACACGTGAGCGCCTCTGAGCATGTGTAGAATGCCCCCGCCCTCCACTGAGCAATAGGAGTCGCCCACCGGCCTTTTCAGGTCTGGTGTTAAAGGTAGAGCGTAAGGGCTTCCAGGTCAGAGGGGAAGGCGCTGTTTACAAGTCTTTCTCCTCCACCCCCAAATTAAGCACAGGGTCCAAAGAGGACGTGGCGGTGAATTGTTAAATTGAGAGATGCCAGAGCGCCCTTCCATTTTAACAATCCTCTCCTGGAGGCCATGAATGGTGTCTAACCACTACGTACAGGTGCATGCTGTGTGGTTGTAAAATGTTGTGGAATAGCAATCCGCACATGCCCCCGTGTCATTCTTCTTTACCATTTCATAAATTTCCCTAACAGTTGTTCAGAGGCTGAGTCTTGGCATATGTATTTAAAAAAAACTTCCATGGCTAAACCTGTGGTAAACCCAGATTCGGCTTTGCAGAGCATTGTAAGGGATTAGGTGATGCTTGTTTCCCTGTCTGATGCAGTAATAACCTCTGCTTTGTTTTATATATGTGTGGGTGAAGTTGATCATTGACATGTTTCCCTTCAGGTCTGGCATTATAGTGCTGAAATGGTACAGGGTTTAAATCTATTCGGGGGGGGGGGCCCAAGGACTTCGGTCAGATGCTTGGGCTAGCTCCCCCTGGAGTATGAAACAATACTATAGAAAATAACACATTTGAATGTCTGTAGAGAAATCTTGTCTTCAGTGAGTAAGCAGAGTAGTGCCTGCATAATCTATTAAGGAAAAGAGAGTGTCTTCATCAATGAGTTGCCATGACCAGCTCACGTCTAGTATTAGGGCAAATTGCTTGTACATCAGAGGACGTGGTTTCTACTGTCTTTCAATTTAGAAATTGCAGGCTTGTTTACATAGCCCCAAGAGCATGTTCAATAGGTACAGTAGCTATTTTCTCTTGATCTGTTCAGGTTGGTGGGAATTCCAGATGGAAGATTTATCAGATATATACTGGAAACTTACAGGCTGCAGAGGGGATGACTGTTGGTCCAAATGGCAAACCTGGTGGGTTATTGGGGTCAAGTCAGCACAGATGTCTCTGTACAAATAAGGTGATGTCTAGAATGTATTCTGCAAAACCATGTTCCACTTTGTTTACATTCATTTTCACCCAATGAGAAGGTGTGTCTGGATGAAACACTTTCTGTTAATTTTGGCTGGCCCTATAAATGGTTTTCTTGTTTGAGAACTTGATTTCAGAATATCACTAATACTAAAAACCTGAAAAATGTTCATATTTGAAGAGCAAGAGCTGTATAATAGTATAAATGAGGCCCAGCATTGGGCAAAAGGCGGGATGCAAATAATAATAATAATAATAATTTATGAGACCTGGAATAGGAAGACATGTATGTAGAGTTGTAGGGAACATTTTATAGGTTATACTGCTAGGCCCCATTTAAGTAAATTCATCTGTCTGGCTTAGTCACTGTGATATTGCAATGTTCTTGTTCACTTACCATGAGGAAACAAGGGTAACTTTGTTCCTCTTTTATGTCTTGGAGAATGTTTGCCAGAAAGCAAAATATGGAACACTCTGTGCACAGAGTTTGATCTGAGCTATGGGGTAAGGTGATATTTCTTGCTGTGAATTGAACCATAGGATAGGAGAGTTGGGCATTTGACCAGTCGAAAAAGATTTAGTCAAATAATGGTACTGCATTTTTAAGGCCTTAACAGAACAACAACAAAGCAGGTAATTGGCAACAGGTTTGATACATATGGTGATTACAAAGACAGATGAGATAGCTTTTAACAATGACTCTGTTCAGATGACCCGGTAAGCCATGGTGGTTAAGCATTTTGAGCTAAACATTATGGCTTAGCATGTTGTGTGAACCATGACTTAGCGTGTCGTGTGAATCATTCCTAACTATGGTGGCTACATAACCATGGTTTAAACACGCTCACAAACCATTTGCTGCAAAAGGGTTAGTTTCCTAACCATGGTTTAGTGTGTTATCTGAATAGGCCCAATGATATTAACTTTAAAAAAGATCATGAATTATTTTTTTCATTTACTTTAAATTTATATTCCACTCTTCCTTCAATGAGCTCATATGTAGCCCCTTTCTCTGTCTTTGTTACCTTGTGAGTTAACTGAGACTGACGGATGGATGACTGGCTCAACATCACTTTGTAACCTTCATGGTCGAAGGAGGATTAGAGCCTGGTTCTTCGTAGTCAAACTATTCACTATGCCAGCATTCCCTAGCCTGATACCTTCTGGATGTGTTGGATTGCAACTCCCATCATTCCCATTCATCATGGCCAGTAGGCAGTGGTCTTTGCCACTGATGACTATTTGTGTTCCTTCTTTGAGATGCCTGCAGTTATATCAGGGAGATGCTTTGCCATGCTTCTAAGGTTTGCCCAACTGCTTCAGTACCGGGGGCAAGCTGCCTGACCTCCTACCCTTGTTAACAAATCACACCATAATGGAATTAATGAAGTAGGCTGCCATGTACACAGTGGCATTTTCCAAATATTTGAAATTTGCCTTCTCAGTTGAATCAGTGTGTCATGCCCATAGGTTAGGACAGGGATGGGCAGAAGGTAGATCTCCAGATGTTTTAGTCTTCCACTTGCAGGCCCCCCTGCTAGCATGGCCAGTGGGAGTGGAAGTCAGAAACATCTGGAGATCTACCTTCTGCCCACCTCTTGGCTAGGATATATTGTTTTGTGCAGTTGTAAGTCTTAATTGTGGCAAATAAAAATCTCACTCTTAATGTAGTGTTTGCTGTTCTGAGCTGAATTATGAGAAAGTCTTTAGCTACTGTGAACATTTGTGGTGTAATACTTTCCTTCCGTAGTACAGTGGCTTTCAAACTGTATTACAGGGCACCCTGGGGTTCCTCAAAGAGAAGTGCGGTGATACCAGACAAATCATCCCTTGTGTGCAGCTGTAGGAGTGTTTTACAGGACAGTTTCAGTTCAAATAGAGCAACAGGGAGGCCTGATAATGCGCCTAGCCAGTGCCTGAACTATTTCCAGAATCCTAGAACAATTTCTAGAATCCTTTCAACACGCTTGGATGATTCAGAACTTTGGGTGGATGTGATATAGGTTATCTAGTGGTATAGAGTCCCCTTGAGTAGCAGCGGGCAGGAAGTAGATCTTAAATTATTTCGGACTTCTACTCCCACAAGCCTCTGCCAACATGGCGAATTGTCAGAAATGCTAGAAGTTGAAGTCCAAAACATCTGGAGATCTACTTTCTGCCCACCCGTGCTTTTGAGGGTGTCTTGATGAATTTTAGTGCTTTAGTTTGGTTGTGCCACTGTCATGCTGTAAAGAATGGTTATGTAATAGTGTGTAGTGTGTGTTGCCCAGACATTTTGGCTCAAGAATCCATTTTGATTCCGGAAGCTACAGGCTGAAAAGCTGCCAAGAACATTGTTAGTAAAGCTCTGGACTGCCACATAGGTATAGGAGCCATAATGTGTGCCTGCTTCCTCCTTGATTAAAGGGAGTTGTTCCATGTAACTTTGGGAACATTCAAATGACACCACCCAGCTGACCCATCAGAGTACCTTTGAATTAGCCAATCAAAAGCTTTGGCAGAAAATTTTATCCAACCCAGAAGCATCCCCAACTCCCTGGCAGATCAGCAAGGTCAGGCACTACCTTGGCAGTGGACATCCTTGATGGACACCTCTTGTTTTGGATATTGTACACTGCTCTGATAGTTTGCTAGATTTTGAAGTAAATTTCTTGAGCTTTCTGTTAATTTGCTAGTTCCAAACATTTCCCCCATTGTTTAGAATTTGGGTAGTTGTCATTCATTCTTTTTGTTTGAGCATCCCTCATGCTGATGTCCCAGCTCTGAGAATAACACAAGGTCTTACTATCGTTATCATTACTATCAAGAATCAAAGTCCTTTGGTTTTCCTTTCCTCTGAAGTAAGGTAATCAAGTGGAACTTGCTTTTGAGTAAACATTCTTAGGATCAAGCTACAGTCTTAAGTGTGCATACTTGAAAGTCCTACTGAAATCAGTGTTTAAGCATGATTAGGAATCGGCTGTGTAAGCCATAAAAATGTATTGTCCGTGATGGAATAAACTTTTGCAGTTATCACTTGAATAAAACTACAAAACCTCTATTAAAATTATTTTTGAAAACAAGAAAGCTTTAATAAAACTGTGGGTTTTGCACGTACACATACACACTCACAAACTTTGACTGATAATCAAGGAGTACAGTGCCTACTATTGAACATTTCAAATTGCAGTCATAGTTGTGCTCACAATGATACCTTGTATTAAATGTAGGGCTCAAGAGAAAGTGTTGAGAACCTGGAGATATTATTGAGCAGAAACCAAGAGAAGCCTGAATGAAGTTCTTATTGTTTTAGGATGACTTTGCCACCAAATCTTTGCCCATCTTCATGTATACATGTTTCCTCTCCTCCCACCCCCCCCACCCCACCACCCATAAGTTCTTCTTTACTTCTTGCACCTCACTATCTGACAATGGTTTTAAAACAAAAAAGTAACAAACATTGACTATGTGAATCTGAAAGTATATCCATTTTCCTCGATTGTGTGAGTTTGGTATTTTGGGTGTCAATGTGGTTTGGTTTAGTGATGAGTTCCAGACCATATGTTATTAGCAGTCCTGTTTGCAGTAGAGTATCAAGAGCTTTTCTGTCACCAGTGATTCTCATACCAATGGCTTTAAGGGATTTAACATTTTAGAGGGCATTTGAGTTGCCACATTTATCCTGTAGCAAAGCACTCGGAGGTATTCCAGTACTGCTCTCCATTTATTCATGATATCCCTCTAGGCATTCTTTTAATTAAGCTTCTCTATTTATATTGTGGAGTAAGGGGACATGGGGTAATGAGAATTATTTGAAAAAAACTGGAGTAAGGTGCATTCTGCCAGTGGCTATTATGGTTCAAAAGGAACATGATTGACATGCAGTCCTAAACATATTAATTTGAAAGCCCATAGTACTGTCCAAAAAATAAATTGCTTCATGGAGCGAACAAATATTATTGCCAGGATTCTGAGTTTGCTCTTGCTGATGGGAGCCACAGACTTCCCTGCCAATGCAAGTAGGGAAGGTGACTTCCTTCCTTATGCAACCTCTTGTGCCACTGAAAATCTGCTCTGGAGGGTTGAAGAATCCTTTGGAACAGTGATGGGGGAAGGGGAAATTCGAAAGAATTGCCTCCCCTGAACGTGCCAGAGGAATCCTCTGCTAGCCCTCTCCGTGAATTAGGCACCTAATTAGGATCCAAGCTAATGTATTTATGTATACAAAGCATATTGGATAATATTAGAAGGTTGGAAACTGGAAGGATTTGATGTACAGAAAAGATAAACTCTTGTGGTAGAAAAGCTATCAGAGAAATCATTTTATTGAACTGCTGTAAGAGATGAAGCAAGCAAAGGGAGTCTTTGAAGGGACAGAATTTAGGGCTGCCTTGCATTTTTTTTTGAAGTTTACACTTAAAGATGTAAAATGTAATTGCAGTAAACAAGTGCTTGCAAATATATACCATACACTTGTTAGGGAATTGTGACTGGCTAAAACTCTCTTTTGCAGCAAACTTGGATTTGCCTTTGCATAATTTTTAAATGGTCACAACCAGAAGGAATCAACTGCTTGTTTTAGATATGGTTGTTCCAATTGTGCACATACCTAACTTTAGTCATGGGGAAAATGGCTTGCTTTCATTGTAACCTCCCTGGTTATTGTGAGGATACAATTATAAATATATCTTGTAAAGTCCCCTGAGCAATTTATTATCCCCTGTAAACTCCCCTGAAACAATTAAAAAAATATTCCAGAGAAGACTTAAATGGGCAATTACGTTGAAAATGCTGGTCACTTACAGAAGGATTATGCCTTGTTCAGATGTTACAGGAAACCTTGGTTTTCTGCTCTAAGAATGAGCTGCAGTGAACCTTGGCCCTCAGGCTCTTCTTCCATTGCCTCCATGAAAAGGAGATTGTAAACTTCCACTTCTGGTTTTAAAGTAAACTAACCATAATCCCTCATGGCATCTGAACTTAGTGGTTTGTTTTTATGATGGCTAGTGGGAACAAGCCAAGATCAAACCATGGTTTGAGATCCTGGCTTGTTCTCAAACCATAGTTTGAACTAAACATGGTTCCTTAACTTTGGACTTAATTGGAAACTGCCATTAGGTTAAAATGGGTTAGGTTATTTTTTTAAAAAAACAACCCAGATGCTTTCAATCTCCTTGGAAGCCATAGCATATCTACTGTTTAAGCCACCCTTGAGTTACACACAATTTTCCTAACCCCCTTTGACCACACACATGTCCCTATGTTAGTCACTTGTGACACATTGCCAGCCTGAAAGGGAGAAACAATCAACTTGCTTCCAGTTTACAAAAGTTTCCCTGCCTGGAGGCACTTCATATTTGCCTGAGGGCCAAAGAACATAATACACACAGATACTGATAACTTCATCCCATTGCCCCCTTTGAAACTGGAAAAGCTGTTTCTGGAGGGACAATTGGGACTGGAGAAGTGTATGTGGTACTTAATTCTTTCTTGTCCACTGTTTCTCTGCTTCAAATTGCTCTCCTGTGTGACTCCCTCCCCCAAGGTTTCACTTTTAAACCCTTAGAAGGGAAAAAGCCAGTGGGAGAGCAATGGAATGACCCCAGAATAGTTGTTTTTAATGATATTGCTGTATTTATGCTTTTACATTTTTGTATATTTGTTTTTAATGTTCACTGTTTTTAATTTTTCTAAACCGCCTAGAGAGCTTTGACTATGGGGCGGTATATAAATCTAATAAATAAATTCCAGTTCTTCACTCGAAGAGATTTTTCTCATTTCAAAAGGAGTGCACCTGTATTATGAGCATCCGTGTGTAATGTCTCTTCTGGCCCTCAGAAGTACCAAGCAAAGTGCTATCAAATTTGCTTTACCTGGTGAGTTTGCAATAATCTGCATACTCTTTGCAGTTTCCTCTATATGAATGGAAGGGCACCTAATTAGGATCCAAGCTAATGTATTTATATATACAAAGTATATTGGATAATATTAGAAGGTTGGAGACTGGAAGGATTTATATATGCCATGCAGCAGTTTCTTGTAGCACAATGGCCTGGTTCAGATGTATGTTGTCTGCTTCATAAATCATCCATTCTGTAAATTTCCTTGTAAATACAGATAAATTGTAATGCGTGCTCAGTAACTACACTTTTTTCCAAGCTAAACAATCCCAGTTGTTGTAACCTTCTCTTGTAGGCGAGATAATCCTGCCCCTTGATCCTTTTTGTTGCCCCTTTCTGCACTTTTTTCCAGCTCTGCAATACCATTTTTTAGATGTGGTGACCAGAACTTTACACCGTATTCTTTGGTGCAACATAGATGTGTATAAATGTAATCTGATATTGGCAATTTTATTTTCAATTCCTGTTCTAGTGATGGCTAACATGGAATTTGCCTTTTTTACAGCTGCCACAACTGGGTAGACATTTTCTTTGAGCTGTCTGCCACAACCCCAAGATCTATTTCTTGGTTGGTCACTACTAGCTCAGATCCCATCTGGTTATACTTGGTTGGGATTTTTTGACCCAAAGTATATCACTTTACGCTTGCCCAAAGACGTTTTGCCTTGGGCTCCAAAATGTCTTGGGTTATCTTTGAGTTTGTTTTGTACACTCCAAGTGGGATAAAATCCTCTTCTGATGCCTTGTATATAGAAATAGATGAAGCTGCCTTGCACTGGGTCAGGCCATTGCTCTGTCTAGCCCAGTACTGTCTATTCCCACCTTTCTTAACCTGGTGCCCTTCAGATATTTTGGGTCTGTAGCCCCTAGCATTCCTGACCATTGGCCATACTGTCTGGGGCTGATGAGCGTTGAAGTTCAAAACATCTGGAGGACACCAGGTTCAGAAACTCTGGTCCACTCTGACTGGAAGTGGCTTTCTAAGGCCTCTGTCAGAAGTCTTTCCAACCCTTGCTACAAATATCTAACTGAAGATGTCAAAACTTGAACCTGGGATGTTGTGGTGGAGCAAAGCATTGTGCTATGACTCTTTCTCAAATAGGGTTTGTTCCATCTATGAATCCAGAAGTTCTTGCATGTGTAGTGGCAATCATACCACCTAGATTCCCCAGTTAATTAGCTTTTTCACTTCACTAGACACTACTGGATAGACCATTCTGGTTCCACTAGCTCTTCTGCCACTGCTGCTCTTCTCACCCCATCCTGCCACTCCAGCCCACCTTATGTGTATGGCAATATATTGGGTAGGTCGGAATAGCCCTAAAATCTTTTGTCCCGGGAAGGAGAAAAATACAGAGGAATTCTGTATTTATTGAGAATTTTATGAAAAAAGTAGGGATATGGCCATCAACATTCATCTTAATCTGTAATTCTTATTAACTAAGCACCAAAATCAGGCAAAATCTATTTCCTTTGCTGCCTAGCTCATGCCATAATCTTCTAAAGGATTCCAGTTTCTTTCTGCTAAATAGCATTCTTGTATTATGAAGCATTTATGCAGCTCTCTTAGCAACTAATCACATAAATAGTCTGTTCCACAGTATGTTATTTTTTAATGTTATAAAATCATGGATTTGTTCTTCCTCCTTAACTCTTTCCCTCTCATACGAAATGATATTCAAGTAATTCAGAATTGCAAGCAGGTATTCAGTAATCTATGCACTGAAGATACTTACATGTTTTCTTATTTCTGTTTCCAACTATTCTTCTCCCAAGAAGAGAGAACTGCATTTCCTTATCTCTTCCTCTGTACTAGGCCTATACTATGTCACTGTCTGCATCCTGTTTTTCTTTACTTAATACTCTTGTTTTCGTTTTGTTCTTATCGACAATAGAGATCTCTAATGCTTTTTTCTTCTCATCTCAGTCCTCAAGTTAAGAGTTGTTCTTCTTCTTCATGCTGTGCAGTGCTAGAGAAATTAACTTGTCCTGGAAGAGGGATGGCAATATTGTTAATCAAGCATTATGTAGGGATGAAATGTCACTAGTAGAGATGCTTCTTTCCCTCCCCCACCCCATTGTCATTGCAATCAGCACTTCTAGAGCATTGCTAAAACTTGGGAATGGGCAGGTTAACTTGTTGGTTTCCTGTGCTATTAAATAATGGGTTTCCTAATTTATTATTATTATTATTTATCTATATAGCACCATCAGTGTACATGGTGCTGTACAGAGTAAAACAGTAAATAGCAAGACCCTGCCGCATAGGCTTACAATCTGCTATTCTATAAGTATTTGGTTTTAATTAATTAGTTCTATATTCAAAGAAACTTGTTGGTTCCAAAGTACTCAATGTGTGTGATGGGCTAAGAAGTATTTTTAAGTAAATAAAGCAAATGGAATCTCGACAGAAATCTTGTCAGTCCTGTGCTCCATGATTCATAACAGCCAACTTGGATTTATGTTTTGTGCCTTCTGTTAACACGATAAATGGTAAAATATCATCTGTGGATGGATTTATACTATGATCATATCAAATAAGTTTCATAGCATATTCTATCTAGATTAATAATTCAGGCTTTTTGCTGATTACCTGCAGATATTTACAGTTTATCATCTAATAATGCTGAATATTGAAAAGGAGGAATATTTTTGAGTGAAAAATATTAATGAAAAGCACACACATTACAGTTCCAGAACTGAGCTGGGATATTTATTTTGTGTGCGAAATGTATTAAGTACTATCTAATGAACTACAGTCTTACCTATTGCATCAGCTCTGCTTGTAACACACACACACACACACACACACACACACACACACACACTTTTCTCTGCAAAGATTCAACATTCTTCCACGTCTCTGAAAAATGTGTGTACAGCCTGAGACGAAGACTTTTTAAAATATAATAAAAAAGAGAGCCATTATCAAGACAAATCATTGTCTCAAAATGGAAATAACCCTCTTCAAACTGTCTCAAGTCCAAATTAAATATTTACAATCCAGCTGCATGTAAAGATAGTTTGCTAGATGCTTCTCTTTTATAAAGTGCCTCTGGAATGGCACAATTTATAGTGTGGAATGTGATAGGATGTAGGACTTGACCCTTTCACCTCCAGCCCATTTTGCTCTGAAACACTTCCCAAATTGCCTTTGTTCCACTGGTGTTCAGGGCTCATGTTAGCCTGTTCATTCTAAAAGGGTCATTGCTGCATGTGTTGCATATACTGTATTTTAATGTATTTGTTTGTGAGTCACCGAGAGAACATTTGTTAGGGGATAGCTATATAAGTACAGTAATAAATAAAATGAAGATAAAAATAAATACACAGGTTTTGAAATTTAAGGGAGAGGGAATTTCATGGAACAATGGGCATGCAGGGAATGGTTCAAACACCTTCTGCTCCTGCCCACATCAGCTACAAATCTCCCCCCTCTTGAAGGCACTTTGAAAGGGAGAAGCAAGGAATGGATTAAAGTTACTTTCAGCTGTGTTGTAAGATTTAGTTCGGGCCCCGTGAGCTATGAATATCGGAATAGTTTTCTGCTAGATCTGTCCTCATTTTCACTGGTACATTCCTAGAGCCCACATCATACGATGTGTTCTTGTTGAACATACATTGTTTTTCGCTTGGGCAAAGTGGTTATTAAAAAATCCTTAGTATTCCTTATGGTCCAGAGAGAGATAGTTTCGACTATGTTAACAGAATCAGTAGAACATCACTTGCCTTAACATTCCAGTAATATATATCAGCAGCGGCTCCCATTACCCCAGTAATTATTGCACAGCAGAATGTCTTAGGGCTATGATGCACACTGTTAACGAGAGATGGATTTATGGCTTTGTTTACCCACAAATCAGACAGGAGTTTGCTGAATGTGTCTGTCCTAGATTCCTGGCAAGTAAGCATGAGCATAAATCTTTCTGGTCTTACCAATTTCATTAAGCGAGCATTCGCATTGTAGACAGGTGAAGTGCTCGAAGTGTCTTTCAGCTGTGTGTGGCTACAGACAGTTATCTAAGATTGTTTGTGTGCTCGGTAATGGATGAATCAAACTAAGTCAAGATCATTCCATTTTTTCTGTTCAGATATACTTAAAACAATTCTACTGGTACAGCAGGCGGCTTTGTCACTAAAATAAATAAATAAAATTGCTATAGGGTTATGTATGCCTATTTCCATAGTCTCTAAAGGTATTGTTCTTTATTATTTATAAAGCACCTAAATTTTTCTGAATGCTGTATAAAGATTAAAAACCAGTCCCTGGCTACAGGCTCACAATCTAATAAAATTGATATATATGGAAAAATGAATGGGAAGAGGAAAGCAAGCAAATTCAGGTACCAATGCTTGTCTAGAAGAATAAAAGGAGGCTAAATATATATAAAAAGGCTAAATATAATCAATATGGGCTATGGTCAATACAGATCTCTAAGCCTGGCATATTGTTGTAGGATTTTTCTACTAGAAAAATATACTGCAATAATTTTTGGGGGGGGGGGGCAGTGGTAAGAATGTGCAGGAAATATGTGGAATGAAGAGGCAATGGGTGACCAACCCATGAGCATGTATTTACAACATTTTCTAGGTCCACACGCATAACAGTAGCCTGCCAGAACTTTTAGGACAGGAAAAGCGACTTCTAGTGGGGGCAGTTAGGAGTGGAGAACTACAAGGGAGAAACTTCTAGTATTGTTTTTTCTGTTCTAAAGGGCCATTAAGCCACCATTGTACTAGTTCTATGTGCAGCATGTTATCTGGGCTGGGGAATAAAGTGCTCTGTTCAGAGAAATGTTTTCTATCATAAGTGTAGCTATGGAGATGAATGTACTTCGAACACTCTTGGAAATAAGTGTTGCAGAGTTGGGATTTTGAGGAGGGAGTTGAGTTTAATCAGCCATTAAGGCATTTTTACCAATGAGTGTTTCCACTCTCATGCCTGTAGGCTTTCTGTGTCAACTTATGGTAGTGTCTGGTGCCAGTAAAATATGCAAGCCATCTATCTGCTTAATAATTTTGCCTCTCTCAATAGATGACATGGGAGAGCTCCTCCTTGGAGAATCCAAGCTAGAAATCTTTCTGAAGGAGAACCCTCTTAAGCAGGGTGCTAGTCCCTGTGGTCCCCGGCCAAAGTTAACTGAAGTCAGGAAGCATCTCACTGCAGCACTTGACCGAGGAAACCTAAAGGTACTTGCCATTTCTAAAGTAATGGCTGGAAATTAATGGCGTGCTTGGAATTTTAGTAAGCACGTAATGCCAAAAGCTTGATGCTGTCATTTAGAATTTTGAAATATCTTTTCATTCCTGTGTTTGTGCTCTGTAGAATTAGATACATTTTCAATTATTTTGCATTTCATATCACTTTTAAAATATTTACAGTGGCTGTTTGGTGTGCAATAATTGTCTTTTACTACATTTTATTACAGCATCATTCCAATTCTTATACATTATCCATCTATCAAACCAACCTTTCGCAGCATTCCATCATAGTCACCCAGTATTACAGCTCAGTCGTACAGCCCTCTCCAGCTTGGTGCCCTCCAAATGTTTTGGTCCAAATTAACTCCTTTTAAAGCTTGGGCTCATTCTGAGCTCAAGGTCTTATCAGGAACACAATGAGGATTCTGTTTCCCCCTTCTTTACTCCCTTCCCCCAATTACCTAGTGATGGCTTCCTTAGGCAGCAATAGCATTGTGGATGCCAGTACCTATAGTAAATGTAGACTCCTAGGTCTTAATTCATGGAGAGGCCACTTGGCTAACTGAGCTGTTTGGTTCAAATCCTTTGAAATCGTTTGGTGAATTTTGGTAAGCCTTCTTTCCTGGTCTTGTTTCACTTAGGGAAAACATTAATTAATTTTATTTACTGCCCAAGAGGGCGCTACTGCAGAGATGGATGCTAACAGATTTTAAATAATTTGTACTTTTACAACACAGACTACAAGTTACTGGATGTAGCCGATAGCTCTTCCTGTGAACTTACCAAAAGATGGCTGGTGCAGATGGCCAGTAGCTGTATTTCAGCAGCAGCTATATTCATTCCCCCACCCTTCCAGAGCAATATCTGGTGTCACACAGCTGACTGTCTTGACCATGTAATGTGTGTGTCTAGCACTGCTTGCCACACTTACAGCTTGGATGCTGTGTGCGTGCGTGGATTTTTTTATCCCTTTGTATGTGCAGGACTTCTAAAGGCAGTTTGCATGTGGAAACTCATCTTCACACATGGATTGCACTTGTTAGAATGGGGCATAAAAGTGCTATTTAGATGGTGATGACAAAGAATTTTGATGGCAATGATGGTTCTTTTGGGGAAAATGTTTATTATTTCAGGCTCTCTTCTCTAGTATGATTTTTTTTAATACTCATTGTAACTACTTTTTATAGATGTATCTTTGCTTCAAGGTTAATTCTCCAGGGAGTTTCTTTGATTGGAATTAAAAATATAAAAGTAAATTTTATTAGCTTAGCCTTTCCAATTGTAACAATTCCTTCTTTTTACACCATGAAACTATATGTCAATTGTACTCTTAACATATTTTTTTCTGTCTAAACACAACCCTATGTAAGAATGCTGGCAATACTTTGTTGTCTTGGGTTAAATATCAACAGTTTCCCTTTATTTCTTCTTTCTAGCCAGAGTTTTTACAAGAAGCCAACTTAGTTATGGCCAAATTAAATTATGTGGAAGGTGATTACAAAGAAGCTCTTAATACGTATGCTAGGGTGGGCATTGATGATTTACAGCTTATAGCTGTACCTCCTTATCGGCTGAGGATGATTGCTGAAGCATATTCTACCAAAGGTAAGATGGTTTTCAGTGTATTTGTTATTTGCTTTCAGATAAAATATATTGCACTTCTGACCAAATTGAACCTGGATGACACTATATTGTAGTGTAGGCTTTGCAGTAAGTGGAGATAGAAGGCTAGCAAACTAGGTTGATATGCATGCAGCTGCCTAGGTCAGAGTTTGTACCTTTTTAATATAACCTTCGTTTTCCCCATTCACTCAAATTACACCTCCCTTGGTTCCAAAAATCAAGCAAGCTGCGACCTATGCAAAAACTGCTCACCCAGATGGTCTTCTTGTGTAAGTAGTGTAATGTAAGTGCTACAGAATCAGGCAAGATCCTGCCTTCACTTCAATGAACTGCTACGTTATTTTTTGTGATTTTTCTTGCTTACAGAAGAGGCTGTACAGTCTTATGTGAGTTTGTAGCTCTGATGTTACACTGTTCATGTGAGTAGACGGCTCATATGAGCATTTGTCCTGCTGTCAGTTTAATGTCAGAACAGACCCAGAAATAATTTTGGCAAACATATTGAAAGTAGTTTGAAGGAATATGAACTGCAACCTGAAAATGAATTGAATCATACGTAAGGTTTTCCTTTAAAAATATTTCAGTAAAGTTCTGGATCTCAGATTCTGTTTTTTTAAAATACATTGATTAATATGTATATGTATGTTATGGAAGAAAGAACAAGCATCACAACTACATCTTGATAAAACTACTGATTTGTATGGTAAGGATTGATTTTGATTGTGGGTTTGGGGCATAACTAAATAATTTTACTTACTTCCAGAAATAGGCATGGATAGATTGCTTGAAAAAGTAAATTGTCTAATCAACTCTTCATCTTGTGATTTTGGAATATACCCCAGATCCCTAGCAAAAATATTGAAACAAAGATGACACATGTACATTTTCAAGTCTTCCTGTTGTTATTTTATGAGGAATATTGGAAGACCTCAAATAACACATTTTTGGACTAAGTTTCCCATGCCAAAATGTTTCCTTGCATATTCTTAACGTCGTACTGTATTACTATGAACCCCATCTAGAAGGTAAATAAAGGTGAAGGTAGATTTCAGTCTTTCCCCTAGCCATCTGTGATACTGTGCAGTGCTGGCGTAGTTTCTGTAGGTGGCAGTGTTGACTCAATGTCAAGATGTGTTCTTCACTGCGTGCATAACACAAAGCTGGGTCAGTGTTTTGAGAACACAGCAGTTTATGTTCATTGGGGTTTAGAATTTTCTACGCTTGGCTGCTTTTGGTAGCATTTGGAATTGCTTCTTTTGTCTGGAAGAGTAAACATATGCCATCTATGTGGCTTGTTTCCCTTCAGAAAGAGCAAACTCAGTGGCTGCACTGACAACAGATTCTGAATAATTTCTAAAATTAATCTGACGAAGAGATGCATAACCTTCCAGCAGTTGTGTACCCTGCAGAACGTAATTCAAGTGCCTAGTCATGTAGCGGTGAAGGGATTTTGCTGCCTAGCATGGTAGAACAGTAGGATTCTTGATACACTTCCAATATAATAGAAGTACGAATTGGAGTGGACAGGTGGAGAATAAAAAAAATTAAATATATTTTTAATGCCTCTGATCTCTAAACAGATTAAAAGAAAGAACAGTTCTCAAAAGGACTGTTCAGAGGAATGGACTGATTACTTTTCCAGCCAAGTTGATGTTGCAGAGCAGTGTAGGTCGGGTTGGAAATCTACTTTCTCTTTTACTTGCAACACCCCCAAAAGCCCATGGTTCTTGTAAGTCATGAGGGTTCCCCCTCCCCCCCCCCCCCGTTGGCCAAAGGGAGGTTTCCAGGAAAGTCTGCTCCTTAATATAAAGACCCAAAATGCTGCTGTCAAAAATAGGGCACCCATCTCCGTAACACAATTGGACCATATAGGTGTGGATTGCTGGGTGTGGAAGTGAAAACACAGTGACAGCTGACTGCTTGGCACTGTTTGGATGTGATGAGGCCAGTTCCTTTTCACTTTTTAGTTCATTTGAAGGGTTTTTTTTTAAATTGTGGTTGAGCTTACATTGTTCCTAGGATCTGCCCATGCCCTCTCTAGAGGCCTACTTCATATCACAAGAACTTGAACATCTATTGCAGCCTTACATATGTTAGTTAGGAGGAAACTGCTGTACCCTGCCCTGTGCTCCTCCTCCCCTGGTGTTTTCTGGCCTTTCCACCACTGCCTGCTAATCAACCCCACCACTTGTCATGGACTAGGACTATGAACACTTGTCCTCAGAGGATCTCAGCCCCTTGAGTTTACAGTTCAGAGAGAGGTTTTGGTTCCGGAAAGGCATCACAGGGTTTCCAGCTCCCCAAGTCCCAGTTCCCAGAAAGATCCTGGGTGCCAGCTCCTCTACATCCAGAGATTGCCATCTTTGGACGCAGGGGCTCCAGCCATGAGAGCAGTTGCAGCTTGAGGCTGCTAAAATAGGCCGGGTCTCTTTAAGGGACAAAGTCTCAATCAGTGAAGAGGTGGAGCCAACCAGCCTAAATGCAACCAAACTCTTATTTTAGGCTCAGTCTTGATCTACTCCTGTTGGAGCAACATACAGACAATACAGACATATTTTCCTCAGGCCCAGCAGCATTCTGTGGTGCTGATCTCTTCCCATCTTACTTCCCTGAAAAAGCTGACATGACATGACTCTTGCTAAAGATCTGCCCCATAACAGAACCCAGCAACCTAGACTACAAAGCAGAACTTCGACAGAGCCCATGGCCTGAACCAATACAGAGCTGTGATGTTGTACCTAGCAGCTGGAATAATAGCATAGTGGTTGCAATGGGACTAGTTTTTCCCATCTTCCTTCCAGCTTAAAAGGCCTGTACCTTTTTACTACACTTCGCTTTCTCATTTGAATACAATGAGGAAATTTTTACTTAGTTTCATGTCACTACATGTTTGCTATCTCATGTTTTAGAGCTACTATGTGAGATTAAAAGGCTTATTTTATTGCCAAAAATAAAATTAGCTTATTAAGTGCTGAAATCTTTTTTTAACGCTCCACCCCCATTTTGTTTTGACAGCTTCAATGTGCTATTGGAGTCTAGTGGACTTTTTAAAATCTTTGCTGGAAATAAAGATCTGATTTGATATCAAAGCGACTCCGGCTCAAGTGGGAAAAAAGTTTTTTATTGATATTGCAATTAGCTGTTGGGGTACATTAGACCCCATAATGTTAACAGAAGAGAAAGTAAAGCAAAATGCCTAGGGCTTATAGTAAATTATGGAAGACCAATTCTTTTCAACTTGTTCATAAATGATCTGGAATTAGGAGTGAGCAGTGAAGTGGCTGAGTTTGCCGACAACACCAAATTACTTAAGGTTGTTAAAACACAAAGGGATTGTGAAGAGCTCCAAAGGGATCTCTCCAAGCTGGGAGAGTGGGCATCCAAATGGCAGATGCAGTTCAGTGTAAGCTTGTTCCAGCTTGTTCCTGCTTGTTCATCCCTGGCTGATGGCTGGTTGGCCACTGTGTGAACAGAGTGCTGGACTAAATGGACCCTTGGTCTGATCCAGCATGGCTCTTCTTAAGTTCTTAAGCAAGTGTAAGGTGATGCATGTTGGGGCAAACGCCCCCAACTTCAAGTATAACCTAATGGGATCTGAGCTGGTGGTGACCAAACAAGAAACAGATCTTGGGATTGTGGTGAACAAACTCCATGTTAGGCATTATTATTATTATTATTATTATTATTATTATTATTATTATTATTATTTATTACATTTATATACTGCCCCACAGCCGAAGCTTTCTTTATAGAAAAACGAATTGAGAATAAAACTGCTAGTATCATACTGCCTTTATACAAATCTATGGTGCGACCACACTTAGAATACTGTGTACAGTTCTGGTCACCACACCTAAAAAAGATATCATAGAGCTGGCAAAAGTGCAGAAAATGGCAAGTAAAATGTTTAAGGGGCTGGAACACCTCCCTTATAAGGGAAGGTTACGACAACTCGGATTGTATAGCTTGGAAAAAAGGAGGCTAAGGGGAGAAATGATAGAGGTATACAAAATTATGCATGGTATGGAGAATGTGGATTGGGAGACATTTTTATCCCTCTCTCAAAATACTAGAACCCGGGGTCATCCCATGAAGCTGATTGGTGGGAGATTCAGGACAAATAAAAGGAAGTACTTCTTCATAGTTAAATTATGGCATTTGCTACCACAGGATGTAATGATGGCCACCAATTTGGATGGCTTTAGAAAGGGGTTGGATAAATTCCTGGAGGAGAAGTTTATCAATGGCTACTAGCCCTGATGGTTATGTGCTACCTCCAGTATCTGAGGCAGCAAGCCTGTGTGCACCAGTTGATGGGGAACATGGATGGGAGGGTGCTATTGCACCGTGTCCTGCTTTGTTGGTCCCTGGTTGACAGCTGGGTGGCCACTGTGTGAACAGAATGCTGGACTAGATGGACCCTTGGTCTGATCCAGCAGGGCACTTCTTATGTTCCTACATTCTTAAGTTGCCCAATATACTCCAATAGCCTAATGGGTGTTTCTCCCCGCAAATAACATTACAAATAAGAGACTAAGGCCATAGCTAGACCTAAGGTTTATCCCTGGATCGTCCAGGGGTCAAACCTGTTCATCTAGGTGACACACAGGGGATCCAGTGCTCAGGCAGGGGCAAACCCTGGATGATCCCAGGATAAACCTTAGGTCTAGCTGTGGCCTAAGAGTCTGCCCCTACTCATGTGTTTTCTCAACAGAGTTGCAGTGTGCCTTCTCTATTAGATGCAACAGTGTACTCTTCGAACACATGTAGGGTTCAGTCCTATGCATGTGTAGACAGAAAAAAAGTCCTACAATTCCCAGCATTCTTTGTCTGTAGTTTTGCCCTTCATTGCGTTATTGTTTTCTATGCTTGGTCAATGAAAAGAGGCCGACTTAGCACCAAATTATTTTCTTAAATTAAAATGTCTTTGGTTTCAGGTCTTTGTCTAGAAAAGTTGCCAATTTCTTCTTCAACAAGTAACCTCCATGCAGATCGTGAACAAGAAATCATTATGTGCTATGAGAAGGCTGGAGATATAGCCCTTCTGTACCTCCAGGAGATAGAAAGGGTAAGCTGGGATAGTAAGTCCAGGTGAAACAACTGATCTTCTTTATTCCATCATACCTATAGTATGGCATCACTGACACTTTAATAAAACTTTAATTTAGAGCTTTGCATAATTCACTATTTGTGGAGACATTTACTGAAGCTTAAATAATCTGTTATTTGATTTCTCTATGCTTTATTTTAGCAAAGCCCAGGTCCCTTATGCTATTTGCCAGATATAGGATATCCCATTATTTGTTGGAACTGAGCAGCTCATATTGATGGCTAATTTCTTTAGGCACTCCAGTTGAAAATAATCCAACATCATGTGCTGTTCAGCACTTTCTGTTCAGAATGCTGTGACTCTTTATCACTGTCTCAAGGTTATGACTGTATAGGTTGCATAATACACAGGAAAACCTCCTTAGAGTTCACCAAAAAATGTACCAAGAACGTGGTGGTGAACATGTTGAAGCTTTAATGAAAGCTGACATTCCGTAGCAGCTTATTGGTTGTATAATCGCTAAACTAGAACACAGAATTGGGGTTCACAACTCATGGGCTTTATATTCTTTGTGTTTCATTTTCCCAAGCTGTAAAATGGGCTTCAGAGGAATTTACTGTATCTTCGCCTGTTTTTAAAACTCTGAAATTCTCTAAAGCTAGCTTTGAAATCCATTCTTTTCTCAGTTGTCACAGCAGCTGTTAGCACTCGTTCAAACAATTGATGTTGAGATTGTTGCTATTTCTATTATAGTATCTGTCTGCCTTTTGCGAGATGGCCACAAGGCAGCTTATAGATAAAACACTAAAGTACAATAAAAATACAACAACCATACAAACAGTATAGTAAAAACAGTAAAACACCGGGGCCAGCAAGTAAAAGCAGCCCAGATAAAAGCAGCAAACTAGGCCATTGAATGGGATTTCCCTAACACTAAAAGCAATAAAAGGCGTGGGGAAATAGAGTGGACATTGCCTGGTAGCAAAGCAAAAGTACCTGGTGGCCATGACCAGGGAGGGAATTCCATAATTTGGGCACCACCACAGAAAGGGCCCTCTTTCTGTTTAAACACTAAACGCAGGGGCACCCATTGAAGGGTGTCTGATGAGAATCTCCATTAGAGGGCAGATTTGTGTGGGAGAAGCTAAGGTTATTGCGATATCCTGCTGATTCAATAAGTGCTTTCTTATTGATATACTGTATTTCTTCGATTGTAAGACGCCATCGATTGTAAGATGCACACTAATTTCAGTACCACCAACAGAAAAAAAAAACCCTAAGACACACTCGCGATTCTAAGGTGCACCCCGTTTTTAGAGATGTTTATACGGGGAAAAAAGTGTGTCTTGGAATTGAAGAAATACGGTATTTAGAATGTACTTCTGCATGGATTGATATAGAGCAACTTTTGCACCTGTGTCTTTGGGTTTGCCTTTCTCTGTATGGTACCTCCAGCCAAGCAGAGAAATGCATCAACAGGGGGATACCTTGGATGTTTTTAATCACACAACTGCATAATTAAAGCAAGCTACATTTCCCCCCCAGCAGTTTTCTTGATGAAGATGAGTTGTAGCTGTGGTATCCTTTGTGAACCGCCCAGAGAGCTTCGGCTATTGAGCGGTATAAAAATGTAATAAATAAATAAATGTGCCTTTTAAGTAATAACCAGTGCTTTGAATTGAAGTACTCAGAAACTGGAAGCCAATACTGATTTAACAATATTGGAGTTGTATGCTCCAAAAAGAAGGCCTCTGGCAAAAACCGGCCCTATTTTGTATCAGCTGAAATTTCTGAACACTTTTCAAAGCCCAAGTGATTCCATAACATGGACCACCTTTTACCAACTTTGCCTGGTAAATCAGCTGCCCCCATTCCAGGACAGAGCTAGCTTAGCTGTGATCCATGCACTGGTAACCTTGAGACTAGACTATTGTAGTGCTCTCTGTGTGGGGCTGGTTCGGAGACAGTCATTCAGTCTGAGTCAGTTTGATAATAACTAACAGGCGCAGGTTTAACTTATTTTAGAAGTTTCTAAGGGGTGGTATGTTCGGCTCACAAGAACAACGTAATGAAAAGTCAATGGCACACTATGGTATAGTGTTGATTGTAGTGCAGCTAGGTAATTTTTGACACTAGGCATAATGATTTTATGGCGGGGTGGTGGTGGTTAGATGTTAATGTGTATGACTTCAGTTGTGAAGTACACAATTAACATTTCTCTTCTCTTGATCCATGTTTCATGCTTTATAACTGCTTCTCCATTCCTAAAATAATAGATCTAAACCAATAACAAAACATCTGTTTGGGAAACCTGATTTTAAAAAAAGAGAAAAAAGATGGCCACCAATTTGAATGGCTTTAAAAGGGGGTTGGATAAATTCCTAGAGGACAAGGCTGTCAATGGCTACTAGCCCTGATGGCTATGTGCTACCTTCAGTATCTGAGGCAGTAAGCCTATATCCAGCAGTTTCTGGGGAACATGGGTGGGAGGGTGCTATTGCACCGTGTCCTGCTTTGTTGATCCATGGTTGACAGCTGGTTATCCACTGTGTGAACAGAGTGCTGGACTAGATGGACCGTCAGTCTGATCCACCATGGCACTTCTTATTAACTAGTGACATCAGCCCTGGTAGCCCAGGTGCTGATGCCAGGGGTGTTTTTTGCTGCTCCCATTAGTTGCCACTCATTTGGTGGCCATTTCCCCCCTGCCCCCAGGGTGGTGGGCTCCGAACTCAGTTCAGAGATCTAGCCCTACGCTATACCACTGAATGTTGAGGACATGTTAAAAGATGAAACTGATGAAGAGCATTAATATGTGTGTTGATTTGGGCAAAGGAGCTGGTGTTGGGAAAGATAGTACTTGGGTGTGTTTTATTTATTTATTTGTGTGATCTTGTAGATAATAATTGCCAATATGCAGAACAGAAGCCCTAAGCCAGGGCCTGCGGCACATGAACAAGAACTTGGATATTTTTTAGAAACAGGACTTCAGAGAGCCCATGTCTTGTACTTCAAAAATGGGTAAGCATTGGTTTAATATTCCCTTTCACTTGAAAAAAAAATGCTAAAAAGTGAACTAGATGAGCCTTGGGCAATGTCTTACCTTAAATGTATAGGTGTTTTGAAATTATTAACTTTTATTTTACAGTAAATTTTCCCTTGTGTTTAATTATTTGAATTATTTAGTATATGTTTGGGGAATATAATATTTTACAGATACCTTTAAAATTTCAAAATTTTGTGCAGAAGTTTTAATCAAAAAGAATACTAGAAAAAAGAAAGAACTGTTGATTTTATTTTTTTCCAAATCTCTTCAGTTACCACTTATTTTAACATTGTGCTGCAGGATAAACGTGCATGAAGACCAACAGTATGTATATGTGTATTTCCATTTGTGATTACTCATTAGATCCTTGTAGACTGTGCATGAGAGGTCATCCATAATTTGTGATAACCCTTTCTAAGAATAGTCTACTAAAGATAGGTGTATAAAAACCTCCAAACTCTGCAGAAAATGAAGAAAGGAATTCAAGCCTCTGTTCATTTTTAAAGGCTTCAAAACTTGGTGCACTAGGTTTTAGATTAGTTTGCTACTCTCCTCTCCCCAGCCTCCCAAGTATGTGGTTATAATAACCTTTCATATTCAAATAAGCATCTGTAGGAATAGTGGAACGTCTTGCTGTGTTGGTATACTGAGTTTTGGTGTAAAGCTCGTAGCTGAGAAAAAGCACTCCAAGTTTTGAAACTGTTACAGTTGGGTTAGCATGTAATTGCTTATTTGGTTTTATAGGTTCCATTATTAGTGTTTTGAGAAACTATTTGGATTAATGCATGATCCCTGAGTTGTACTGTAATTCTGCTACCATTACTTAATTGGAAGAAAAATGGAATGTTAAGATTTCATTTTTCGAGTATCCTAGTGATCAGGTGGGAGCAGGACGGAAATGTTGTGCCTGTACTGTAATTCCTATTTTCAGTGGAAAATATTGAAAAAGAATGAGCTACAGAATGCATGCTCCTTAAACTTTGAATAGTACAAATATATGAATTGTCATATTTAAGTAGACAAATTATTTATGTAGTTTGCCTTTAGGCCCAGTGGGTTAATAACAATGAACCAGTGTTATGCCATTAAGGTTAAAGTTCAAGAAATTTGTAACAGGAAGTCGATATACTTCCCACTGAGTCAATTTCTTCCTAGGTGTAATCAATTAATGCCTGGCTTATGACCTGAAAAATATTGTATTGAAGCCACATCACTTGCATGACATGAAGATTTCATACTGGTGCTTACTTCCAAAATAGTCATGAATACGGGCTTTTCAACATTCAGTTTTCATTGTGAAAGTAATTTGGTGCAATCCCATGTGAAAAATAAATAAATTTAGAAGTGGCTTGTAGATACGTTTATATGTAGGACTAAGATTGGGCACTTGACCAATCAAAGAAGATTTGACTGTCAAATATTGTCAACTAACAGTCAGATTGTTGCCACACTTGCTTGGCTCATGTGTCTCTGCACATGTCTGCAAACAACTGGAATAGGCTCTTCTGAAACAGAAATGACTGGGGGGATATTTAATTCAAATGTACTAGGGGAACCATTTCCCACTGTGCCCTTCCTCTGTTCTGCCAGAGGACAGGCCCTTGTCTGTTTAGTAAAGCAGGCCTGGAACTAGCACTCTGGATGGTTTAGTTGTGGATAGTGGAGTGCCTATATAAAGTACTGAAGTGGGGAACAGAGATGAGATCAGAGCTTTTCAGAAACGATTATTTATTGAGAAAACGTAACAAAACAACAATTAAATAGTTAACTATTTAAGGTTTCCCAGGAACAGGGAGAGAAGGACAGGTTGAGAATTTGTCACATGTTTTCTGAAGAAATGGCTTCTGAAGAGGAACAATGGGAAATTTGCAGGAAAAGAGATTTACAGGGCAATCTTACACATGTCTATTCAGAAGTAACTCCTATTGAGTTCAGTGGTCTTACTTCCAGGTAAGTGCATATAGGATTGCAACCTTAGAGATGTGTTCTGTTTGAACAGTGGAGAAGGGGGCAAAGATCTAAGGGTACAAGGGTGGACACTCAGGTAGGAGCTCACAAACTTTGGGAATAAGAGCTGAAGAAAGGGGGAACAAAAATGAGATTTATGGGAAAAGAGGGCAGGCAAGAACTTAAGGAAATTCTGGTGTGCAAGGGCATATATAGACTTGGCTGGAAAGCAGTGAGGTAGGCTACAAAAGGCAATTTCCAAGTGTGACCCCAAAGAATGATTGCTTTCCTATTTAAGAAAGATGTTTAGGCAGAAGTGGATTTATAGTATCCATATATATATAGCACCCTTCTTAGTACTTTTGGTGGCCAATTCAATAGGGTCATACAGTGAGGCTGATTAGATTAGAATCCACGCCGAAAGCTTTAGCATTTATGATCTCATGAGGTTCCATACTAGCTGAATAGGAGGTGGGCACCATTCCCATGCCATGTCAATAGAGGATCTTGTAGGGAAATTTTCAAGCTTTGATTTGTCCTTATTAGCTATATCTCTGTTAGCTTACCTTCCCAAAATGGAACCTTTTGAGCCCAGGCACCTGTGAAGAGATACATAAAATGTCGGGGTAATCACTGAACTTAAGTGTGCTGTAAAATACAGACTCACAGTGATAGCAGAGTATACAGCGGCTCTTAACTATGAACACAGCAAAGACTCAAAAATATAAGGCAGAGATTTTTGTTTGTAGTGTACAAAAATAAATACTTTACTGGCATAAAATAATTAGTTATGGCAAGACAATGTACAATTCAATACTCACACATGGTCACAAGATATACAGCTTACAACAGGCTTCACAGCAACAAGAGTGATATTTAATCTGGTTACAGTGATTCCAAACACTCTTTATATACACTTCTCAGTACAAATGATGCAATACATAATTGGCACTAATAGAAAAATTAACACTATGTCATAGTCCAATTATTCCATCAAGCCCATCTGCAAAGTTGACCTTTCAGTGATTGTCTTTTGCTGACTCCACACTTTATCCAGGATTTGCAGAATCGTCCAGAAATATGGAAAAAGGAAAAACAGAGTCTAGTCTAGGACTTAACATAAAATAGTTTCCAAATCTTGTCTCCACCAACAAAGTACTGTTAAATACTTCAAAAAACAACAAACAAGACAATAATCAACAGTTTGGATACTAATTACTAAAAATGAAGTAGATAGCGGTTATTGTGAAAATGTAATAATTATTTTTATTACATTTTTATTATGCCCTCCCCCCACTAAGAGCTCAGGAGTGCATAGTTCCCTTCCCCATTGTCTTCTCACAACAGCTAGTGTAGTAGATTAGGCTGAGTATGTGTGACTGGTCCAATGTCACCTTATGAGCTTTATGGCTAGGTGTGGGTTTGAACCTGGGTCTCTCTGGGCTTAGCCTTACCTGGATCATTATGGTGGTGTTGTGCTATATCCTACTTTCATAGTGCCTATTAAAAAATAGAACAAATAAAAGTGGCCATAAAATGGTGCCAACTGCAGAGGTTGTAATGAATATGTGTTGAGCTACATAGGTTCACTTTCCCAATACATTACTGTTCACATCAAAACACCACCCTTTTAAACAGATGGAGGAGTACTGCCAAAGATAGCTATAGCTGTGGAGATTGTGCTACTATTCCACTCTTCTAAAACAAAACGTCAGACTTTCTGCTCTCTGAGAAAAGATGGATGAAAATACAGAATGACAATGATTTGATGGTGTCAGGATCAGGCTTGTTCTCCCTAGTGTGGGGGAAAGGGTTTCGGGGTCTGAATCAGACTCAGAATCTGGAGGAGGAGGAGGAGGAGGAGGACCAGAATATTTGCCAAAACAGGAGAGGAGATTCTCCAAGATTCTTCGGGAGTCAAGGATGAATCTTCTCAGGAGCTTATTGGTCATGATGCTGAAGACTCAGAGACCACCCTCCTCCTGGCCCTGGGAACTCAGCCTCTGTTGGAGGGGGAGGAGACAGAGTTGACAGATCCCATAGTTCGCCGCAGGGTCAAGTGGGCAGAGTAGAGAGGAGGTGGGTGGTCCCTTAGGGTAGCCACTTTCTAGAACAGTGGTTTCCAAACTTTTTCAGGTAACCACCCCCTTGGTTCCACAAACTCATGCCCAGTGCCCACTGGGAGTCCAATGGGGTCGGGGAGGGAGGGCGGAGGGGTTAACGGTGGTGGCAATCCCCACGCCAAGGAGCGCCCGGCGGGGTCAAAATGCTGCTGCAAGAGAACGCATGTGCTTAAAAAGCAGGTCAATCACAGCAGTATCCTAAGTTTAAAAAAAACCCCAAAACCCTCCATTTTTTGCAAACCTCTGCTAGGAAGAGGCACTCCGAGGAGGGCCTTAGATGATGAGTGTAGTATATTTGGGTAGGGTCATGCTGGGAGAGGTGCTCCATCAGCCCAAGTTGTCCGGAGCTGTGCTGCCAACAAGACCCTCCTCAATCCACACATGTATTAATATTGTTTAAGAAGAGTCCTTTTAACAGTGAATTGAAATGTTTCAGAAGCACCAAAACACTAATAAAGAGACATACCTTGCTTGGTGTGCCCTCCCACCCCGGCTGCAAACAGAGGCGTTCGCTCTCTTTTCGCTCCCTCCCTCAGCAAGCCTGGGGTGGGTGCTTCCCATTTAAAGGGGTCGCACTAATCTGGATCCTGCTGGTCTGGGTGCCCGGGCTGAGCAGTGGAGGAGCTGAGCTGAGGAGCTGAGAATGAAAAAGGCGCCAGGATTGAAATAGATCAAGCTACTTGTACATGCAGTGGAATTACCATTGCATAATGTGTGAAGTAATCATTAGTGTATGCTGAGAGACAGACCTAAATAAAATAATAATAATAATAATAATAATAATAATAATAATAATAATAACAACAACAACAACAACCCGCCTCTCCCTCTGGATACTTCACCAGTGGTAGGTAGTTGAAAATGTGCATTGACTGTAGAGCGATATTTAAAAGCATTAAATGGTGGGTTTTGTTAAGACAGGATATTCTTCCAGATTGCTCACAGAATTAGGGCAAAGTTGTTTGTCCTGGACAAGTGCATGCTCGACATGTTATTTTCTATCCGTTGACCTATATGTATGATAGTGTCCTCAGTGTATTGATCACAACTGCTAAGTATATACGTGTGTATATGCAAGAGAAGAGAGGCCACAAACTAATTCGAATATATGTAAGGATCTCTCATCTGTAGAAAAGATAGACCTAGAAACTGGTATATGTTATGCAGTGTTGCTTATTGAAGTAGAACAATCACATTTAAGATGGCCCAACTGCTCCAGTTAATCTTTCCCATTATTAACTATATCTACAAAGGTTTTGTTTTAAACAAAAATGTTGAACTCCTTTTAGAGACACCACTGGAAATTTCAAGGTCCATTATCTTGTAGATAAACTGAAACAAAAAGAGCATTTAGGATAGACACGAAAAGGCAATTACCCTTCCAAAATCTGACCCCATTTTATGCTCAAATATAACATGCAAGTTTCTTACAAGTCAAATTGTCATTAATATCTTTTCCCAAAAATAAGAGACAAATGACAATGTTGTAAATAATGTGTTTTACGTGGAAATGGAGGACTATCTTTTGTGTAAGAAGAAGTAGACTATTTTAAATATAAAAATATGTTGAGGGACAACTAAAGAAATTATTCATATGAATTAACTTTTTGGTTGGTTATCCAGCTGACTCTTTTGCCTCATCCTTACTGTAGTTTGAAAGAAGAGATGTAAACATTTTGGACCTCTACAACTACAGCACACTTCAATAGAAACCATCAATGCATTCTATGAAGTGTTCTGATATTAATAATTAGACACCTGAATTACTTTGGGCATGATCCTTCTCCGCTTCAGAGAACAGTGTACATGTATAAATGAATTGCTGCAGGACTTAATAGAATCCTGTTCTCTCTTCCCCCCAACACCAGAGCAGTTCAGGAAATGGGAAATCCTTTTCACCCCCTCTTAACTTCCAGTGACCAAAGAGGGAACCTGGATAGACATAAGAGAATATGGGAGGGCACCCATGGACTACCTGTTTCCTGGACTGTCCTGGCCCACTGCTCCTGCATATACTGGGGAAAAGATAAATGGGAACTCCATGCACAGGTGATGCACATGAGGCCAGAAGAAGTTTGTGTCAATAATAAAATAATCATCCAAATACTATTTGCAATTACAGTGACATAAGTAACAATGTATAAACCACTTTATACTTTGGGCATGTATTAAGGGCTCAAGGAAGGAGATGGAATGTATTGTTTTATCTCTTGCAAACTACTCTTCACTGGCATTTCTCTCTTGTTTTGCCTTTCTCCTTTAATTAATTTGGAATCTCTCCCTGCAAAGATCATCCTTCTGTCTCATTGCTATGATCATATGATTCTTTTGTTTTATATCTCTGGATTGGCTCTTTTTTAGACTGGTTTAATAACTACGGAGTAAATCTGTGATTTTCACTTGCTTTTATGGATAGTGTTTTTATTAAACCCTTGAGTGAACAGAAAAATATGTCTAAATGGAAGGGGATGTAACATCCCCTTAGACATTCAGGTAAGATGAACTGTCAGAAATACTTAGTTTTGCATTCCTAAGACCACTTGTACAATGTCATGTGTTCTCAGTGCTGTCTGAAGCGCTGACTTTGGAACAGAATACCAATGAGACATTGCTATACTATAACATCAAGCTGTTTTACCATGGATCTCTGCATTGTGTTGAATGCTGTATTAAGCATTTCTGCTAAAAAAGCAAACAAACAAAAGCCCCTTTCATTACAGTTGTTTTTCTCATTCTAGTTCTTTAAACAAAGTTCATGCTCAGTTTGATTTCTCAATATTGGTGCGATTGATAGTTTGAACCTGTAAATTTGTTTTATTGTTGTTGTGCAGAGCTCCGTTACATTGTATGTGTCTTGTATTGGTTGACAATAAGAACTTAGTTTGGGTTTGTCTACAAAGGCTGTAAAGTATCCAGATGTAAGCCAAATCAGTGGAGCAATTTAAAAACAGAGCCTTCATTTTATTTTGCATAGGATGGTTTTAGACTAATGTACTCTGTATGGAAGGTGCTAAAAACTTACTCACAGCTCTGACTGTAAGGATAGATGGTAGGACTACACCCTCTGATTATATGGTAAGTGGAATGATCTTCCACCCTGTAAAGATTTCCAAGCAGGGTTTGTACATCAGAGCCAGCCTGGGGAGATGTTCCCATTCACTCCTTCTGTCTCAGAAGTGAAGTCTCCTTCTCTTCCTTTCTTGGAACTAATAGTCATTTTGCATTACATGATCACCAGTGAAAGTTATGATTACCTTGGATCCTGTGGAAACTGTGGTTTGGAAACCCATTTTGAGCCTGTTTTGCAAATATCTGGTTTGCAGGAGATGCTGGTTTGCATTAACCGTAGTTTGTGTGTGCATGCAATGTGAAACTACAGCTAGCGGTGATGGGGAGGGAGGACGTAATTACAGAGATGGGAGGAAGAGAGGAGAAGCATCTGAACCTGGGGCCAGCTCCCAATTTGAAAACTATGATTTGCAAGGGATGCAGTATTGTACCTGTGCTGTCACCTTTTCTCTCAGCATTGAATTTGTTCCTTCATTCTGACCTTTTGAAAAGTGCCTGAAAGCATCTCTATTCCGCTAGTGCTTTTAGAGGTCCATTCCGCTTAAATGCAACTTTTCTTTCTATGCCCATTTTCTTTTCTGAAAGATACTTTTTAGTGTAGTTTTATTGATTTTCATTATATTTTTACTGTATTTTTACCGTATTTTGTGAAGTAGTCCAAATACCTTATTTAAAATACTGTACTGTATAGCTTATAATAGGCTCTCAAGTTGATGATGGCGATACATAAAAGCAACCAGATGTCCTTTTTGTAGCTAATTAACTGCCAGTAAGATTTTATTTTTAATTACTGGGTGAGACAGCTGTGTCATTTTGTTGAAAGCTTTCTGATTGTAGTTTATTCAGGCTTTAAAGTAAGGATGGGTGCTCTGGCTGTACTCACCTCTCTACTATTTAGTAATTAAATTTACATCCAGCCTTTCAACTAAAAATAAAAAAGTGTTTGATATATGCTATTGCTGCTTGTCTTTGAATTTAGGCGGTACTTAAAATGGAGGTGCCTGGAGCCACCTGAGGTGCCAAGGTTTTCCTGGGACTTCTATTTAATTTATATCACCTTTCTACTAAAAATGCATTTGTACATTTAGGGTACAAAATGTACCACCCCACTTTTCAAAAGGGCTATGCAAAAATATCTAATCCCCCAATGATTCCAATGAAACAAAATTACTTCTCAAGGAACTTGATATAACCAGGGATGATTCCAGACCCTGTAGTGTGAAGCCAAGTGGTGAGTAGGGGGTAGAGTGTACCATCTTCTGGTATAAAAGAACAAAATTAGGTTCTGCTTGTTGGACCACTGTTAAGATGAGTTAGACTGATGAGCATTAGGGGCAGGGCCTTCTCAGTAGTGGTCTGTACGTGACAAGATATCCTCTCAACTGATGTAGGATTCAAAAAGACTTAAAAATCCACATGTTTAAAATGGCTTTTGGTTGCTGTGTTTGGATATGCTGTTATTCAGTTGTTTTACTGCTGTGGCTTGGAAATGGTTTTATGCAGGGTGTGTGTCTGGGTGTGTGTGTGTGTGTGAGAGAGAGAGAGAGAGAGAGAGAGAGAGAGAGAGAATTTAAAATTGTAAAGTTTTATTAATAAAGATATATTACATTGAATTTTATAGTTATAGTGTTAGCTGCCTTAGGTAAACATAGTTCTGAAAGGTGTCCTTTGAATATTTTAAATAAACAAGGGAATCAGAGTTTAGAGACATTTAAAAGATGTGAAAGTTGAAAAATAAATAAAACACAAGGGTCGCTAAAACCTAGTGTTACAACTTCAAACATCCCTAGCTGCATGGGCAGGGGTGTCGAACTTAAGGTCTGGGGGTCAAATCCGGCCCTCCTGGGGTCCTGATCTGGCCCTCGAGGTTTCCCTAGATGACCCCACCCCTTTTCCTGGCCCCACCTCCTTTCTCCCAGCAACCAATTGTTTGGTGGTATCCTGGCTTTTGTGCAGATCCCCGTCCTCCCTGCCATTTCTAAAAGGTTGAAATACTTCTCCTACGACTTAGTTACAGGCATTAAGAGCTCTAAGCTAAAATATGCCGGAATTTTGGCCCTGCCCCTTTTGCCTCTGGCCCCACCCACCACTGGAATGCAGCCTTTGAAATGGAATTCAGCGCTTGGCCTGAAAGAGGTTTAGCATCCCTGTTCTAGCTAGTGCACACTCAGGCTTCAGTTGCAGAGATTTTTTTTTTCAAAACCTAAACTATCTTCAGCAAGAAGAACTTGCTGTCCTTTCCAGAAGAGAACTTTAAACTCACCATTTCTCTCTCACACATTCCTTTAAAAAGGGAATGCTTCCTACAGATGGAAAGCTGTGTTTCCATTGACTGGGTAGAAAGGGCGTCTTACCCAACCCCAGGGGAGGATTGACAATCTAGGCCATTTGAGGTTAGAGGTCTAAATTCCAATCTAAGAAGGGTAAGCTAATACACTGCCTGCTATGCAAATTCATTTTGTATATGTGACTAGGCTGCTTCCAGGAAGTTAACCCTTTCATATCAGTTAGTAGGGCATATCCAAAGGATGGAAAAGAGTGAATATATTTGAGATTTATATGAGAATTATGTGACCAAACACTCATCTGAGCAAGGTGCTGTTCTTTTAGAAAAATAAGACTGTGTACCAAATTTAAAGGGTATAGTTCAGGTTTTCCACACCCAGGTCCTTTTCCTGCAGTGGCAGCCTAGCACATGGATTAGGTCCTTGCTGTTATCCAAGAAGGCCTCTGGGTTCAAGTCATGTTGCAGCACTGGTTGGTTTCTGTGCATTGCTCTCTTCTTTTCTTTGTCGTCCTTAAATAAGCTTGTGCAAAATGCAGCAGCCAGATTGATAACAGGAACCAGAAGGTTCAAACATATTAGAGATTCTGGCCAGCTTGCATTGGCTGCCTGTATGTTTCTGAGCCCAATTCAAGGTGCTGGTTTTAACTTATAAAGCCTTACACGGCTGGGGACCACAATACCTGATGGAACGCGTCTCCCGACATGAACCTACCTGTACATTACGCTCAACATCTAAGGTCCTCCTCCGAGTGCCTACTCCGAGGGAAGCTCAGAGGATGGCAACAAGGGAGAGGGCCTTTTCAGTGGTGCCCCCCCCTCAATTTTGGAATAATCTTCCTGATGAGGCTTGCCTGGTGCCAACATTGTTATCTTTTTGGCACCAGGTCAAGACTTTTCTCTTCTCCCAGGCAGTTAACATATGCTGAGTTTTTAACTGAGCCCAGAATAGTTGTGTTAAATGGATATTGTTGTTTTTATGCTTTTGTTGGTTTAAATTTTTTGTATATTTGTTTTTAATGCTCACTGTTTTTAACTTTTGTAACCCCCCCAGAGAGCTTATTTTAAATAAATAATACATGGTTTAATTTGTTTTAAATTGTGTATATTTATTGTTTTATACTGTATGTTTTTATCTGTACGCCACCCTGAGATCTTAGTGATATAGGGCGGGATATAAATATTTTAAATAAATTAATAAATATAAAGGTAATAAATAAAGTTTTAATCATGTATGGTATGTTTTTAATCAATTTTTAATGTGTATTTTATATCATGTTTTTATATTGTTTGTTTTATACTTTGAACGGTTTTAGTTTTTGTGAACCGCCCAGGGAGCTTCGGCTGTTGGGTGGTATAACAATGCAAATAATAATAATAATAATAATAATAATAATAATAATAATAATAAAATAGTCAGTAGCCTTTAAAACAGAAGGAAGACAATTGCACGAGTGATCCACATGGTGCTGAGCTATATTTCAGGATCTGCCCATCTTAACTACAAGGGGCAGTTGCTTCTTTCCCCTGGCAATTGGACCACTGTTAAATTGCAAGGTTAAAGTAATGATGTATACCTCAGGTTTCCCCGACCTGGTGCCCTCTAGATGTGTTGGACTAGCACTCCCAGCATGCCGCAGCTTGCATTTTAAATACAATATTTTAAATAAATGAAACAAATAAATATATGCAAATATTCTCTGTAGAAGGGTCCACAAATTTTGAGAGCCAGTGAAAATTACTTCTCTCCACGACCCTGCCCATTTTCCGACTTCAGGGAGGGGCAGGAGTCTTCTTACATTGAACTTTGCTCCTAGCTTCAAGCCTGGGTGAATGTTGGGAGCTCATCTATATTGAACGGAGCTTCAGAGGTGCTTTGTGCTCCTTGGCAGTGCAGGATGGTTTCAGGAACAATCCCTGCTCTGCTCCAAACTCACATACTGCAGAGGGGAGAGGCTGTCATCTGGCCATGTTAAGCATGCTGAGTTAATATTTAGAACCCACCCTTGTGGATTTTTTGTTTAGAAAAAGAAGCACTGTTGTCATATATTATGAAATATATGAAAATGTTAAATGGCTTTAACTTGTGTTTTACCATTCAAGGGCATACATTTGTACAGGTGTTAATCTCAAACGAATTGCTAAGCTTTGTAAATTTGCGGTTTAAAAAAATCTTACTTTTTTTAAAAGTGTCAATTCCCACCTTATGATGCTAGTTTCTGGCATAGAAATCCTTATTTGTAAGCAGTGAGCCTCTTTTCATTATACGTTGTGGGGTCTTGCAGTGGTTAGTGTGAAAACATGCTCACTGATTCACAGCTTCCTTTATAAGGAAAATTAATTAGCATGGAGTTTGTTTATCTGGCGTGCCAGATTTCCTGAACATTCCTGCAATAAAAACCTCTTAAACTAACCTTTGTCCTGGTAGTTAACGGTGCTACGTTTGTGACTATGCTTGTTGCAAGCTCATGTTAAGGGAACTGAATTCTACAGTTACAAACAGAAATTTTATTGGATGTCCAAGGGTACAAAAAGGGACAACATGACAGCATGGTGTGCCTCTTCTTTAAAATGCAATTCTAGCTATCCTCAATTTCTGTTGCCAAGCTACAAACTGCATTCTACTCTCCTCGATCCAAAATATCTAAAAATACCAATTGTGTGGGATGATAAAGCAGCACAGGGATGCAGTTTGGAGTACATGGATGTCCTGAAGCCAAATGTTTGATTCCAAAAGTACATCCTAAATTAGAGAATGTTTGCTCCTATATACTGTAGTTTATGAACTGTGGTCTTTTAAGAATCAGTTCAATTTCTATAGCCATTATAGACGTGTTTTTGAAAAGAAGTATTCTTATAGAACATCCCTTTTATGATATGCCATATCCTATTAAAATCTTTTCTAGAACTGATAGCACATCTTACGCATTAAAGTATTTCCATTACGTCTTAGGGTGATGCAGAACCCAGACTGGCATGATCGAAAACCAGTAGTTCAAGGAACTGTGAGCTTAATCACAGTTAATGTATGGGCAGTTCATCACCATCCATGAAACTTTAAAGTTTAATCTCCTCCATACCAAAGCAACTTAAAACTAGTGATCAGTTGCTATGGGATGTGGAGGAAGCCGAAACAGGAGCAGTATAGCAGCACCATAGGACCTTTCCAGTGTTATCTCTGCAGTATAGAAGTTGCTGCAGTGTATCTCCTTCCTGTGCCACTCTGTTTTGGGAAGAAATGACGCCATTACAACCTACACTAGTGTTGTCTTTCCCAGAAGATAGGCCAGTTAGGATGCTGGAAGAAGTCACCCCTCCCACATGAACTGGGGTATCTGATATCGGAACGGCACAGGAAGGTGACCTCCTGTGGCGGTTCCCATATGCTGACGTAATGTTGGAAGAGGCCTTTAGCTTTTCCGCACTGCTCATAAACGAATTTGCTGATGCTTAGTTTCATTTTAGGGATTTATTTGTAGCAGTGAGAGAAACAGCAGCTGCCAAAATACCACAGCAGAGTATAGGAGGTAATGGCTGAACAGAGGAACTATAGAAAGGTGGAATCCACAAAGTATTATAACTGCACTCAGATGAATGCAGCTCTCCCTGTAAAAGGAGAAGCTAAAAAAATATGGAGTTTAGTTTAGGAGGGAGCAAGGATGAACATAACTTAGTCTCAGCCTTGTTTCAAAACCCTTTGTATCTAGTTTCAGTGTACTTGCTATGATGTAGAAAATGTTGGAAGAACTAGCAAGCCCTGAATGTTAACTACATTTGCGATCACTGAGGTCCTTTCTACACCTAAGGATTTTCCCAGGAAAATGGAGGGATCGTCCCTGGCTGCTCCCGGGATCCCCTGTGTGTCATTTGGATGCACACACAGGGATGATCCCGAGACGATCCCGGGGGAAAAGGCAGGTGTAGAAACAGTCTGTGTATACGTATCTTAACTACACAAATTGGTGTTCTCTTTACTGAACTGGCTTTGTTACATGGATAATATTTCACCTTTCTTCAATCGTGCTTAAGGTCTAGGGCCCCCTACCAGATCCAGTCCTGCTGAGCTTCAGCAAAGTTGTTGCATTATGTGAATACAGATCTGGCTCCTAAGCCTTTATTTCATCTTTCATTCTTTCTTCTCACCTTCCAAATCTTGAACATATATATTACTGCTATTTTTCTAAGGCATTTTTAAAGTTTTTGGCCCCTGAAGATCGAGTTTATTATTAATTAATGAAAATTTTACTGAACATCTTGTGTACTTTCATTGGAAATAAAGTAGAAACCACTGCTAATGTTGATGTATTCTCCCTTTCCTGAAATAATAGGCTTCTAAATGTGTTCTGGAGGGGTTTGTTTTTGCCTCAGGAATTAAAGTCTGAACAATCCAGAAATCACCCCGGAAGAATTGCCCTAATTATACATATGCATACAGTGGGAATAAAGTCAGCAGATTTAAACTCGAGGAAATGTTATTTAAACTGGTGGCCAGGGTTCAAAGATAATTAAACCAGTCCAAGCAGTTACTCTTTAAAAATGCATTTTTAACTTACTGTGCATGTTAAAAATGCATTGAATTAATTCCAGTTTTAGACAGGTTACACCATCTACATTTTAAAAATGAAATAGTGTGTGTAGAATAATACTATATGGGGGAATTAAACACTTGGTGCTACATGAGTTGATCAGGGTAGGATAAATAGCATTTGATGAAAACAAAGGTGAGTAGGGCATATCAGTAGTTGATGATAGAATTAAGAAAGAAATATGAGTTGCACCAACTCATACAGGCAGACCTCAACTGACTATCCATTTGTTTCCTCTGTACTCTGCTGCAATTAATCCATATATGAGAATGAACAGGAAAATAGCTCCCCAAATTGAGCTTCATTGAAGGGGTTAACTACATGTTAACAGCATACCATACCTTTTAAAACATATCCTAGATCCAAAATACTGTTAATCTCTTTGAAACGTTGATTTGACATCTGTATTCAAATAAATCATAATGCTGGCTTATACACCATTTTGGGTGCTGAGGAAAATGAGGATTGCAGTTTTTGGTTCTCCTGTTTCCAAAACAGGTGTTTTGTTTTGTTTTGTTTTTGCAAATGCATTGTAACTTCAAGAGGGATGAATTTAAAACCCAGAGAAGTGGCCGGTGCTTGCCCAGCACTTTCTGGTCTAAATTGCCTCCCCAAGCCATTTACCCTGTCCGCAGGGCTTCAAATGTGTGACTATGCTTGAAAGATGGGGAATGGCTGGTGTGCATGCGTACTCCTTGGGATGGACAAATCTGACCATTTTTATTCCTCTCAATTTCTCATTTTCTGAATCATAAGTTCAGTTCCTTCCAAGTCTGCATCAGTTTGAGATTTTTAAAAAGTCTGTGTGAAAAAATTCATACAATTCCGCCCCCCCCACATCTCATGATATACGCATTTCTACAATCAATTTCCCCCAATATAAGCATTTTGTATGTATTGTCCAGTATTTGAGGCAATAAGCCTGTGTGCACCAGTTACTGGGGAACATGGGTGGCGGGGTGCTGTTGCACCATGTCCTACTTGTTTATCCCTGGCTGATGGCTGCTTGGCCACTGTGTGAGCAGAGTCCTGGACTAGATGGATCCTTGGTCAGATCCAGCATAGCTCTTCTTACGTTCTTATGTTCTTATTGGAGAACTGCTTCACAAACCTTGGAGAAATATGGATATCTAATTATAACTGTGTTTCGGTTTGCATATTGATTTGGAAACTGCAAATTAGTTAAGTTTGTATTAAATGTGAACCAAATGTATTTCTCTCCCATCCTTATCTACTAGTTGGTCTAATGTTAACTGGAGATGCCAGGGGGTGAACCTGGGCCCTTCTGTGTGTAAGTTACCACTGCTTTGTAGCTAATCCCTTAACAAACTATTAAGCTGCAATTTTTGTTGTTGGCTTCTTTTTTTAAAAATTGTTTTGCTTAGCATCCAGAAAAGTCTATAAGCCAATAGGTTTCAACTGTGACATCTTTAAAAGGGGGCATCCATGATGTTCTTTGGAGTTTTCTAGAATAAGGAACAACCCTTTAAAATAGACCGTTGACATTAAAGACAACTTTTGTTTAAATGTAATTATTGAACTGGCACTCATTTACTTATATCACGCTAGCTTATGAGGGGGAAAGTTCTATGTGGCTTGACATAATTAATGTTTCGCTAAACTTGAACTGCATCTCTACTCTTTTGCTTTGGTTCACCCTTTCCATTGCTTGGTTTTTCCCCCTCATCCCTTGATATGCAGCATTGGAAGGTATAGGAAGTTAGAACAGAAAAGCGAACTACAAAAAAATAGGAATATAGACTAAGTGGGAAGATGTTTGGCAGATTAATTTCATTAGCATTATTTTATAAGTGGAACATTTCAGTCTAATAATTTGAAATTATTATGCAACTCTGCATTAAGAAGTTTAATAAAGCAATGCAGAGGCATTGCTAAAGGAAATAATGTCAGTCCTGACACTGTGCCAAAGTGCACTGCACTGCATTTTTTTTAGCAGTCCTGGCAAGACTGCTGATTAACTAACTTGTAATGCATTTTAATCTCACATCATTGCACGGCCAGGGTCACAGGTGCCCTGGCATAATATAAATCATTACTTACTATGCTGGAATGTAATTGTCTCAGCCAAGTAGAATAAAAGTGCTGAGCCATTAACTGATGTGGAATTGTGGATTCCCCCCCCCCGCCGCCCTGCACCTAGAATTATGCAACTGCACCATTTAGATACCTGTCTGATTTGCTAAAATAACTATAATAGTTATAATCAATATAGTTATTTGTGTCATTTGGGCATCCCACTTTTCTCATTTGGCACAAACGTTTATTAGAATGAGCACAGGGAATTTGCACAATTAGTTATTTTCTCAAAAATTCCAAGAAATTTTATTCTTTCTTAGATTATCTATTTGTGTCAGCAACATTTATTTCCCCCTTTGCTTTCTTTCAAATAACGCAGGCAAATTATAGTATAAAATTAATGTATATATTTACTTATTTTAACATATTTACCTAGAAACCAATCAGTTACGTAGTACAACCCTTTAAAAATACGTCATAATTGATTATCCTAAAATGGCATATATTTGCTAGTGTGGTATAGTGATTAGAGTAAGACTGGATCCAGATATCGACTCAGCCACAAATCTCACTGGGTAACTTTGGGCCAGACACTATCCTTCAGCCTAAGTTACTTCGCAGGTTGCTATAAAGATAAAATGCAGAGAAAGGAGACATGTATGCTGACTTGAACTCCTTGGAGGAGTTATAAAAGTTATAAGTAAATAAATCAGAAACTAGTAAATGACAATTCATTTTAATCTAATACAGAATAGATCCTTAGCTTGGGCCTGGTAGGAATCCCAGTGGGAGCCAGGAAGGAGATGTTTAGTATTCGATCTCTGTTTCTCTGAAATATTAACTCTGCGGTATTTGGCAGAGCAAAATAATGTATCCTTTTTTTTACCTTAATGATTAAGGATGCAATACTTTACACCTGGGAGTAAACGCCACTGAACTCATTGGGACTTCTGAGTGGACATACATACAATTGCCCTGTAAATGAACTAGGAGAGGTTGCCTGATAGTACGTCCTTTCAAGGGAACGAGAAAATGCAGTACTTGGAGTCTGTGCTCACACTTCTGCATGGTAATCTCATGGCATGAGCAGCAGTGTATTTGCACAGTAAAGCACATGGCTGTGCTCCTATCCGCACCAAGTCCTGCTGTATCGGAGAAATGGAAAACGAGTTGAGGGTCTCATACTTTCTCTCACCCCTGCTACTAGCTGCAAGTCAAAGGCCATCGTTGAAGTCCATGCTGTATAAGGGAACTGTGCAGAACATCCAGTTGCCTTCTCTTCGCAAATAGGATGTGCAGCAGAAGGATCAGTCTTTAGCTGCCTTAGCTTTAATAGTTAAATGGAAAGACAAAGCCGCTAGAGTGGATTCATTTAATCATTGATTTGAATCACTGGGGGGGGGGGGAAGGGAGACCAACTTAATCATTGATTTAAATCAGGTTTCCTATTTTGAATGACACATGCTTCCTGAACTAGCATGCATGTTATCAGGTAACAATTAAAATATATTGGTTTGCAATTAAATAATACATTTATGCAGTTTAAGAGCATCATCCAGAACCTTTGGTTATGCAGCTCACAGGCATTCCTCAATTGTATCTTCTTATAGACAAGAGACAGATTCTGTTTGGCTCTTTACATCAGTGTTTAGCAAGGTCAGGAGAGCCCAAGGTTGACCAGAGTGGCTCTGCTGATCTCTTTTCCAAGGGAGGGTTGCTGGGTGGTAATGAGGGAGCAGAGCACAAAATAGACATGTTCTGCTCCCTCCAGACATCCCTCCCATTGGAAAATGGGACATTGTCCTTAAAGGCTCCCTTGGGCAACTTCCTAGGGGGAAATTGTGCTGTTTTCTTCTAGAATTTGTCTCATTGGGAAGTGGGGGAGTCAACCCAGAAGTCTCCAGATCACCACTGGTCTTCTAGGTCATATTGTGAGAGAGGGGGCACCTGGAAGTAGTAGAAGTAGTAGCAACTTTTTCTTGCTTCGGCCATTTTAAAGGAACATAATTGAGTTGCAGAGACAAAGTCCTCTGGAGTGATCTTAATTTTCCGCGGGAGGGGTGCTGGAGGAATTGCACCTTGAGATTCATTTGGTCTCTCTGCCAGCATAAATCTTCTTGTTAATGCCAGTAGCAGGAGGACAAGAAGCAGCAAAAGTTGCAGCTGTTGTGATGGGAATGGGAAACTGAAGTTGTGGTGCTCAAACTCCACAGTATCATGGAACCAGCTTTTGCACTCTTTGCATACACAGAAGAATTCTAAACGTGATCGGTTAATTGAAGGCTAATTTCGCAATCCTGCATACACTTATTTGAAAGTTATTCCTACGGAACAAATTAGGGCTTAACATCCAAGTATACATGTTGCAAGTGCTGAGAACTTTCCATAAGCAAGGAGCAGTGTGTATTGAGTAAACTCAATGAACTGAAAAGTAAATGCCCATGCTGCTTGATCAGTTAGTCATACATATTTATATTTTGAGATTGGAACATGTTATAGACCTTGAAATGTTGGATAGTATAAGATCATGGGCTTCATGGACAGTTCTAGTTATATATAATAGCATCTCCTGGATACTAGTGCCCGTGATTCTAGTGCCAGTCCCCACGTTCAGTACAAAGCTCGTATAAAAATATGCTACATGAGACTACATTCCAATAAATGGGTGATTAGTACATATATATTTAAATTTAAATTTTATTATATACATTTAAAGGGTGAAATGGCAAGGAAAATAAATAGCAGACATATGTAAAGCAGCAGACCTGGATACAGGAATAGTGTGGGATAATCTACCTCCATTTATGGATTATGCCGAACCTTTCATAGAATCATAGAATCATAGAATATCAGAGTTGGAAGGGGCCTACAAGGCCATCGAGTCCAACCCCCTGCTCAATGCAGGAATCCACCCTAAAGCATCCCTGACACATGGTTGTCCAGCTGCCTCTTGAATGCCTCTAGTGTGGGAGAGCCCACAACCTCCCTAGGTAACTGCTCTAACAGTCAGGAAGTTTTTCCTGATGTCCAGCCGGAATCTGGCTTCCTTTAACTTGAGCCCGTTATTCCGTGTCCTGCACTCTGGGAGGATCGAGAAGAGATCCTGGCCCTCCTCTGTGTGACAACCTTTTAAGTATTTGAAGAGTGCTATCAAGTCTCCCCTCAATCTTCTCTTCTCCAGGCTAAACATGCCCAGTTCTTTCAGTCTCTCTTCATAGGGCTTTGTTTCCAGACCCCTGATCATTCTGGTTGCCCTCCTCTGAACACGCTCCAGCTTGTCTGCGTCCTTCTTGAATTGTGGAGCCCAGAACTGGACGCAGTACTCTAGATGAGGCCTAACCAGGGCCGAATAGAGAGGAACCAGTACCTCACGTGATTTGGAAGCTATATTTCTATTAATGCAGCCCAAAATAGCATTTGCCTTTCTTGCAGCCGTATCGCACTGTTGGCTCATATTCAGCTTGCAGTCTACAACAATTCCAAGATTCTTCTCGTTTGTAGTATTACTGAGCCAAGTATCCCCCATCTTGTAACTGTGCATTTGGTTTCTATTTCCTAAATGTAGAACTTGGCATTTATCCCTATTAAATTTCATCCTGTTCAGTGCCTTACAGAAGAAGTCACGACATTTAGACAAACTGAAGTTAAACGTTCAAAGTTGCATAACTGCAGCTTTATTGCAAAGCCCAATGGCCAGCATTGCTACCTCCCAATCCTGTTCCCTAGCTGCAAAGTGTTGCTTTTTATGTTGCTGTTTCTCAGACTCATTTGATTTTAGACAGATTTCTTTTAATGTGGATTGAGACATGCACTTCTTGCGCTCATTCAGTCCCTCATTTATTTCCCTTTATTTAGAATATTGGGAAGTGCTTTTTTATTGGAGGAAGAAATGTTGAGATATTTCTTCTCACGGGATGAAAATAAAGTGTATTAATGGGTGTGATACCCTTCTGCTTAGCCCCTTGCCTGTAATATAAACCCTGTAGTATTTCCGGGGAGTGGGGTGATGATGGTGAAAAGTTGAATTTGAACTGTTTTCAGTGTATATTGAAGGTTTGTAAGCTGTTTGTCATCCAGTTTTTCACTTTTCCATTTTGTGCTTCAGTCTCATGGTTATTTTACTTTTGCAGGCAGGGACAGCTTTAGATTTGACTAGATTTACTTCCTGAAAAATTTCAATAGCAAGACAACAAAAACTGCTTTGGTGCCCAGAGACTAGTTAGTCATAATGTGGGCAGCAGCCTACTTCAGACTAATTTAAGCTATGAATGCTCAAATGACAACAGTCCATTTGGCCTTCCAGGTGTCTTTTCAGTAACATACACTTTGTATTTTGGTTTTGAAACTAAACTGTATTTTTATGGTGTTGGATCTGGACTCGCTCTTCCATGAATGGGAGTGCTCCTTCTGTAAACAAAGGGCCCAAGATCCAGTGGAAGCTCCCTGCTGCAGTAAAGGGTGGGAGACGTGCAATCCCCAGTGCTGTTCTGGAGGGCCCCCCAGGAAATGGCAGTGGAAGGCACTGTCTCTAGAAGGTTCATCTCATGGGTGAACTTCCACTCCTGCGTAGCCTAAATCCAACTCGTAATCTGAAGTAAAGCTTTATTTGATCTTTACAAATGGGGATAAAGAATGAGATGTTTTAAATGAAGTTTAACAAATGGAAAAAGCTGCTACTTTATTATATCACAAATTTTAAAAATTAAAATATTAGCTGGAAATGTTGCTGAATTCTATGTATACGTACAGGAATTTGACAAGAGGTGTCGGTAGATTTAGAGAGATTCTAAGAGCTGTTGAAACAAGAACTACACAAAATCTACGCATGGTAAGTTTTCTTAACTACAATTAAATAATATCCTGTAATGTAGATATTAACTATTAATGCTGTAATCCTATATATGCTTACTTGGGAGTGAGCCCCATCAAACACAGTGGGACTTACTTTTACCTAAACATGCATAGGATTGTGATGTAGTAATGCTCTGTGCAGTGTAGTGTGGTGACAGTTGCCATAATTAGAAGATAAAAAGATTATTTTATTTAAATTATTTAAATCTTTATTGTTTTTAAATTTTTTAAAATGTTTTTAATTTTACTGTGGGTTTAATTTTAACTTTTGTAAATTTATATTTATATGTTTTAATTGTACATGTTTTAATCTTGTGAACTGCCTTGAGTCCCAGTACTGGGAAAAGGGCAGGATATAAATTATTATTATTATTATTATTATTATTATTATTAATAATAATACAGAATTAGCAGTTAATACACATTTGTTCAAAATTAAAATCTGAGTAAATAATAGAGAAGAAAGTTGACTGGTATGTCTTGGGCTGGTTTGCTCATAATGCTAAATATATGAGCAGGAATGAGCCCGAGCTAAGCTTTTGGCTTGTATATTCCGTGTCTAACCTTTCCTGTTCCCATGAGATCAGGAGGAGAACATCTCTAGTGTTTAGCTTTGCTTTTAGAGAATCCTGGCCTCTTATGTACGAAGCAGAGATTATGGTTTTAAAACAACCTCTAATTAGTCAAACAAGCTGGTTTGTTTTTGATGTTGGCTTGTTTAGAAGTTCTGCTTGCTGTGTGGGAGAAGGATCAAGGAGTGCACAAGCCCCGAGGTTTCATTTGGACTTGTTCCTGCTTCTATATGTAGCATTAAACCATGACTTTTTTATTTATTGCATTTCTATACCACCCAACAGCCGATGCTCTTTTGATCCAGCTGTTAGAATTTTGACAAGTGGGGCCTGTACAAAATGTTGCACTATGGAATGATCCTGATCAGGTTTCCAGTCACTCCATTCTGTTTCTTCTCTTCTATTTTTTGTGTTGTATGCACCCAACAATCAGTCAGCATTCTGTGCTCACAGTACATGTACAGCCTCCCTAAGTGGGGGGGGAGTGTTTTGGGGTGTCCCCCACACTTTTGCAAACCTTGGGCATTGTCCAAGTCTCTTGTGTATGGATGGTGACCTTTTGGCTACATAAGTATTGCTACTCAGAGAATTAGTATACATGATTTTATCTGCAGCTATATGAAACTTTTGGTGATTCTGTTGGTAAATTTGTTTTTTAGGGTGCATTTTATTCTGTGTTTTATATTATACTGATGCTTTATGTAACGAAACAGTACATAAAAGAATGATGATAATAATAATAATAATAATAATAATAATAATAAATATATACTTTGAGAGCATATTTGCTTGTTGTAATAAAGTTATATATTGCAACAATATTTATAGTAATAGCTTCTTTTCTTAAACGTTCATGGGCAGAATTGTATGTAACTTTACTAATGTGCCTGATTCTGGTTTTGTACACTTGGTTAAAATGTTTTTCCTTGTTAAAAGACAATAGCAAGGCAATTAGCTGAAATCTTGTTACGAGGCATGTGTGAACAGAGTTACTGGAACCCTCTGGATGACCCTCCTCATGAGTCACCGCTGAATGATCCCCTTTGGAAAAGTACAAACACTAAAACTTATGCACTTAGCAGAAGACCACGAGTATACTCTGGAGAAAAGTAAGCTTTTTATCTATTTAACTAATATGGATTGTAATAGTATTGCTAATATTTACATTGGACTAATAAAATATGCAGGCACAATCCTTAAACTGTCATTCTGTGTGTAAAGTGCAGATGGAGAAAGAAATCCTCCTTGGTGGATAGCATTGAAATATTTTTCTAAGTACAGTGTTTTGAAAGTCTGCTATTGAGTGTGAGTTGATATGGACCAGTCCATCATTTATCAAAGGAAGAGTTGGTTGGAAATTATTTAATGTAGATGTTATGGTTAGCATCGGAATAGCTGGGCTATAACAAAGCGTGCAGATTACTGGTTGTGTGTTTCCCTGAGGGTGTAATCCTATGCATGTAGGACTTTTCCTGTCTAAATAACTCCCAGCATTTTCCAGCCCACCATGCCGGCTGGGGAAAGTTGGGAGTTGTAGGACTTTATTCAGTCTAAATATGCATAAGATTGCATCCTAAATTGTTTATGGCGTTTTAGTATTCCAATCGTCTCACTATCACGGCTTTTAGCTTACTCCCAGAAGCACCAACATTTTATAAATAACCAGTTTTAGATTGTAAAAAACATAATAATGATGCAAGATCAAATACTTGAAAAGATTGTTACGCAGAGGAGGGCCAGGATCACTTCTCAATCATCCCAGAGTGCAGGACACGGAATAATGGGCTGAAGTTACAGGAAGCCAGATTCTGTCTGGACATCAGGATAAACTTCCTGATTGTTAGAGCAGTATGACAATGGAACCAATTACCTAGGCAGGTCGTGGGCTCTCCCACACTAGACACATTCAAGAGGCAGCTGGACAGCCATGTGTCAGGGATGGTTTAAGGTGGATTCCTGCATTGAGCAGGAGGTTGGATTCGATGGCCTTATAGGCCCCTTCCAACTCTACTGTTCTATGATTCTAAGATTTGTGTATGTCATCTTTGCCTTACTATTAAGAATAGATTATGTTTGATGTTGAAGATAAATGGTTCTGTTTTATTTCTAAACTTTTCTATGTTATATTAAAGGAGAAGGCAGTGATGATAAACAATATGATTATGACAGATTTAATCCTCAAACTATAGGCAGTCCTGCTGACTGAATGATTCCCAGACCGTCCTGTTGAGTCCTTCATATCTTAAACAAAAAGAATCTTAAAATATTGGGTGTTAGTCCTGCATTGCAAGGAAATGCTTGAAATGGGCTGCACTGTACTGGATTCAAAAGATGATGTTCTCCAGTGGCTTGATCTTAAATACGTAAAAGTTCATCACCATCTCTCTCTCTCTTACAATGACCTTCAAAATTGATGAAGAGCAACTGCTTGAGTTCTCCATCTGCTTGACAAGTTAGGATAGCATGGGCATCTTGAGTAGTGTCTTTACTGGCAGGCCCCACAATTGTGGAGCTCTTAACTTGGAAATTGTCCCAACATGAGCATATTTCAGAAATGTATTTTTCTACCTTTGTATCATTTTGGGGCCTTCAGAATTATTACCCATCTTGAGCCTTTGAGATGGGCTAGGCTAAGCCCTGTGAAATGGCAGAACCTTCAGATATTTGGATTCCCAATTATCGCTGTAGGAAGTGTTAATGATAATTTTTGTTTCAACAGCACATTACAGCTTTTAGAGTTAGTAGACTTTCTAAAAATATTGGGCTACAAGGAATAAAACAATTGTTTACAGTGTTTATATAAAGACACTCAAATTCTAAAGATGCTAATTAGTATCTGTAGTTTCCTAGGCATTGTTTTGGAATGGTAGGAGAGCAATTAAAATGTTAATGCTTCCAGTGTCTCATTAGCAATGAAGAAAACCTTGAAATGTGTGTTTTTTAAAAATATGTTTCACAGGAATAATCAGAAAACTATTACAGAAAGCAATCTTACATTACAAGGGTTGGTTCTGTACCTTTACTAATTTATGTTGCTTTGAGCTGAATGGAAATTTTTAAAATGCAATAAGTTATTAGGAAGAATAGTTCTAAGCATCCCCGTCAGCTTTAAACTGTAAGATTTTTTCTTGCATGTTTAAATGCACCTGCTGTTCACTCGCATTTGCTTTCATTTAGTACTGTGGACATGGTAAGTGGAGTGAACTTTGTTCCATCAGACTTTTTGATATACTGAATTATGCATAAAGTAGAATATTAGAGAAGTGTTTCCTTAAAGTAGTAACGAAACTAGATTCCCAAGTGAAGAAAAACTGTTCTTCTGGCGTTCTTCCTTCCTTCCTTCTTTCCCCACCCCCTTGCTTACATAAAGAAGCTTGTTTTCTACATTTAATACCTATGCAGATTCTTTAAGAGTTCCTGCCCCTGATCTTTGCTAATATTTTGGAAAAGTGGGAAGAGGCATGAAAAACAGGGACATAGGAAGTTGATTTATACCAGGTCAGGCTATTTGTCCATCTTGCCCTATATTGTTTACTCTGGCTGCCAGCAGCTCTCCAGGGTCTCAGCAAAGGTCATGCACATCAGCTGCTACCTGGTGCTTTTAAAGTGGAGGTACCTGGGTTTGAACCCGGAACCTGCTGCATACAAGACAGGTGCTCTATCACTGAGCTTCCGTCCTTGCCCAAACCGCTAAGCCGCTCTGTAAAAGGAACCCTATTTGTGCTAGTACTACCTCTGACTACTCAGTAGCGTGGGATAGGTGAGAACCACAATCAGGTTCAGAGCTCCTTGTTTCCTTTGTGGGATATCTGTGGTTTATCTTAGGAGCATTCCAGTTGTTGATGCTTGTCTTTCATATTCCCAGTGATGTTAAAGGTGCACAGGAAACTAACTGGAGTTGCAGATCTTCTAAAAAAAATAGTAATAATGTAGAGAGATTAATACTGATTCAATCAAATTAAGAGAGCAAAAATCTAGCTAAAATGCCAGATATTGTGATCCAAATATAGGAAGCCTGTGAGGAAAATGTAGCCTTTAGGCCATTGAGTGCATATTGCTATAAATGCAAAAGTATGGGGGCGGTAGCTTTTGTACTTCTCCTGAATATGACTATTTATAGTTGTCAAAATAGCAAGTGGTTTTTTTGAGCTGTTTGTTAATCCTAATTACTGTGGGGTTGTTACACTTCGAAGCGTCTTTTTAAAAAGCAGTTTTATTCCAGTAATTTGATTTGCTGCTATAAGAACCAAAATTGGCTTTCGTATGCTCTGTTTGCAAGGCATGAATAGTGCAAATGTGGCACAGCTGTTAACTGTTGTATCTAAATGAATCTTGAGTAACTTTATTTTTAAGGTAATGAATACTCAATTTTTAACAGCATTTTCTGTCCTCAAGAGAACACTGAAGAAGCTCTTTTGCTGCTGCTAATAAGTGAATCTATGGTAAGTGAGCCAGATTTCTTTATAAGTACACTTAATTTATGTTATTTCTGTTGCATTTTTACTATTTGATGCTTCATGTACAGCTGCTCTAATTTTTAGCAGCAAGAATAAATGTTAAATATGTCCCTGAGCATATGCAGAGTGCCCTAGTCTTTCCGCCAAGCAAGTGTAGCCTGCCCTTGCCCCAGCATAATTAAGGAGACGGGCTTATAGGTACTTTTGCATCTCTTTTTATAAATCGAGTACTGCCCTTGCCAACTTATGAATAACCTCCCCTCCCTGCAGAAAGTTTTATTTCCCATTCTTCACCATGCAAGTGGTGATCACAAAAATACGTCTCATTTTTCTCTGCTCTGCGCCCTCTTGCCATGCCATAGGCAGGCTCTCTCAGGTCCTTCCACCCTGGATGACACTACTGAGCCCATCAGGAAGTCATTCCTGGGCAGGCAGGCTGTCAGATCTGGCTTGGTTATCAGAGCTGGCTGTCTCCTGCTTAGAAGCTTATGTTCATCAAAGGGGAGTTGGGTGTGGAAAAAGGCCAATGGTGGAGGTAGCTCTTTATCTTCATCTGTGAGTCCATTCTGCTGCAGAGGTCATATCCTGGAAGTTGATAGAAACTGGGTGAGAGACAAGCAAGTAAACCAGAGTTGAATGCAAAGCAGCAGCAGAAGGCAGTTACACATGTATTGGAAGCTTGGTGTTTGAAGCCTTTGAAACAATGGTAGTCTGCTGTTGTCTTTGAAACAATGGTAGGCAATCTCTGTCCCGTGGGCCAGATTTGACCCAAGTATGAGGTCCTGGTGGTCCCTTACTTGCCTTTCAAACCTAGTCAACCACTTCCTGCTTCAGAAGAGAGGGAAATTTCCAAATACAGACAGACTGAATCATCCATATGTATTCTGTCTATCTAAGGACAGATGGTATCCTCATGAAAGTTTTTTAATTCCAGCCAGCTATGAATATACTGGTGGCAGCACGTGAGGTGGAAGTAAAGCTTGTCTTACCGGCTTGGCTAGTTGTAAACTATTGCCTAATGTCATCATAAAATAATAACTGCAAGATGGAGGTTCAAACTGTCCAGATATCCAGTGTAGAAAGGAAATGTCAATCTTGTTCAAAATAAATTATATTCTAGATCTATGGGGATCTGTTTTCAAGGCAGGAGGTGGGTTAGTTAAGCTCATGAAACCTTCTGTGTAGTTCCCTACCTACCACGATGAAATCCATCCCCTGTTATCTAATTACCCTACTTTTATTTACTCAAATCATTGGAAGTCTTCAGAGCCTAAAATATCAGACAATTATCAGAGGGTGAATGTCTGTTGGAATCTAAAGTACATGATATAAATAAAATAAATTAAAATAAATAAATAAATAAATAAATAAATAAATAAATATTCTTCTCCCTGATCAGAGACAAAAGTAAATTATCTACTAATAAACATCTAAAAATATAGATAAACAACTTGAGATCAATTTGTTTAATTTAATTTGTGAATATAATTAAATGTGTTTAATGATTTGTCTTCATTGCTTAATGCTGCCATCAGGTGAATAAAGAGATGCTATATATACTATTATTCTTTTCATGGAGAAGAGCTTTTCCACGTAATTCTGTATTAATCAGTTCTCGCGTTTGTATTAATCTCCTGTTTCAGATATTGACAGTAGTTGTGATGCAGCAACCCTTAAGAAATGCAGTTTGATCATCAAAGCAATAGAAGCCTGAATGTGCTGTGCTATTTCTGAGAAAACCAAGTATGGAAGTTTTGGAGGGCATATTTATTTATTTATTGCATTTCTTTCCAGGCTAATCGTGATGCTGTATTGAGCAGAATACCAGAACACAAAAATGATCGTATCATCAGTTTGCAGAGTGCATCTGTAGTCTATGACTTGCTTACCATTGCCTTGGGAAGAAGAGGTCAATATGAAATGTTATCAGAGGTAGGCTGTGATAATTGACCAAGGAAACCAAGGCTTAGAGTTCACCTAAGTGACATTCCTTGGTTGGCAATGTATGAAAGAAAAAAATAACTTACCAATTTAGCATAGTACAGAGCAATCTATGTATCATTGAGCTGAAATGAACTGATTTTGGTGGATATAGGAGGAATACAGTCACTATAATGTGGATGCATGTGTGGAATATAACTCATAGTCACTACAATTAAACACCTTTACTATAGTGTTTATGTATGGAACATAAGAAGAGCGATGCTGGATCAGATCAAGGGCGTATCTTGTCTAGCATTCTGCTCACACATTGCATATGTTGTCCCAGCTTAAACAGTTGGATTCAGGTGCACACAACTGTATAGCCATGATAAAGTTGTACTTGTTCAGTGCTAAGATGGATATAAGAGTGATCCCACTTTTTTGCCTTCATAGCTAAGATGTTCCAGTGAATAAGGAAGGAGAGCTGAGGGAGAATATTTTTGCTAGTATGTATTGTGAATGCTTTTGCCCATCTTACACCGATTGCACACTTTCTGGTTAATGCTGATTAATGTTACACATGGCTTGTTTACATCCCGATTATATTACTACAACTCATGGAATTACCTTTAAAATGTTAGGAAACATCAGTAGGTGTAACTAGAGTTTTGATGGGAGCCTCTTTTTTAAAAACATATACCACCGTACTATACCAACATCACTGGCTCCTGATTTGTTTCCAGGCCCAATTCTCAAACAACTGGTTTTGGCCTAACTTGTTGATATATTTGTGCAAACAACAGTAATATCTAAGAGCTGAGAGTTTAAAACTATGTTACTTTGAGAGGCCTTGTACTTTGCTGCCACAAGGAGTCCTCAAATGCCACACCTTTTATTTCATGAGAATCACCATAACGATTCAAAGTGTAGTTGAGGAAAAAGTCACTACCACTGTGTGCAAAGACAACTTGAATGTTTTATTGTCTTCTTGTAATTGGATTATCCGATAAAAAGAAATATTGTGAGCAAACTTGTGTGTGTGTGTGTAGAACTGCAGAAAGAGAAGAGAGATTGTGTGCTATATACAGGGAAAAATAATCTGGGCTAGCAGAAAATGTATTGTTACAAAAATACTTCTCCTAGGGTTAATGTTTCAGCCTTTGTGAGTCATAAAAATATAAAAGTAGTTTTTTGCACTGTGCGTCTTGATCAGGAATACTGTGGTGTATGAGGTCATTCTCATTTATACAGCACTTTTAAAAAGCAACATGCTTTTTTATCATCTTTATTTTGTTTGCCTGAGGGCAATACTGTCAATTTAGAAACATGCATGTAATTGACAATGGGTATTTTTTCTTGTTCTCTTTTTAGTGCTTAGAAAGAGCTATGAAGTTTGCCTTTGAAGAATTCCATCTTTGGTATCAGTTTGCACTGTCCTTAATGGCAGCAGGAAAAGTAGGTTTTTTCCATAGATTTTGTCTTATTGATGGCTGCTAATGGTAATCATGAGGGCTACAGTCCTGCACACCTTGAGTTTATAGTACTTAAGCATGTGCAACTAGGTGCAGGATAGCAGTTGTAAGCCACGGGTCTGTCCCTCTGCAAAGCCGAATATAATTTCAGAATGTCGAGAACTTCAGTATGCTCGCTGTTTGGCTAAATATGCTGTTGACCCTGTTCAGACACGTTAAGCCATGGTGGTCAAGCATTTTGAGCTAAATGTGATGGCTTAGCATGCTGTGTGAACCATTCCCAACCATGGTGGCTCACTAACCATTTGCTGCAAAAGGGTTAGCGACCTAACCATGGTTTAGCATGTTGTCTAAACAGGCCCAGTAAAAGAGGTTGAATTGTCCTTTTTGTTCATTTTAAATAAAGTGTGGCTTAACATTATTTTAACAGTGACAGGCTAAAGTGGATCTCTGCCTGTACTGTGATTACAGTATATGTCTCTCTCCAACGTTTTATTTAGGAAGCCATGATGGTGCCAGCTCTCTTTTTCAATAGAGAAAAACACGTGATAGCTAGCTGGATAGAACTATCAAGTAGCCTTCATTAGTTCCCTGGTTGAAATATTGTTCCTTCTGTTAGAACCTAAGAACAGCCATGCTGGATCAGACTAAGGGTCCATCTAGTCCAGCACTCTGTTCATACAGTGGCCAACCAGCTGTTGACCAAGGACCCATAAGCAGAACATGGTGCAACAGCACCGTCCCACCCATGTTCCTCAGCAACTAGTGTATACAGGCTTACTGCCTGTGATACTGTAGGTTGCACTTTGCTATCAGGACTAGTAGCCATTGATAGCCTTCTCCTCCAGGAATTTATCCAACCCCTTTTTAGAGCCATCCAAATTGGTGGCCATCATTGCATCTTGTGGTAGTGAATTCCATAGTTAAACTCTGTGCTGTGAGAAGAAGTCTTTCCTTTTATCTGTCCTGAATCTCCCACCACTCGGCTTCATTAGATGACCCTGGTTTTTAGTATTATGAGAGAGGGAGTAAAATGTGGCCCTATCCACGTTCTCCACACCATGCATAATTTTTTACACCTCTCCTCTTAGCCTCCTTTTTTTCAAGCTTAACAATCCCATCTGTTGCAACCTTCCCTCATAGGGGAGACGCTCCAGTCCCTTGATCATTTTAGTTTCCCTTTTCTGCTCTTTTTCCTGTTTTACGATATCTTTTTTTAGGTGTGGTGTCCAAAACTGTACACAGTATTGTAAATGTGGTCACACCATAGATTTGTATAAAGGCAACATGCTACTGGCAGTTCTATTCTCAATTCCTTTTCTAATAATGCCTAACATGGCGTTTGCCTTCTTTATAGCAACTGCACATTAGGTTGACATTTTCATGGAGAACAGCTTCTTTGCTTCTAAGGGGAGAGACGTGGAACAAAAGCTAGGCTGGGAACAGACAAAAGTCATAGGCAAGGAAGAGGCAGTGGGCAAATAGAAGATTATTTAGTTGTTATTAGTCTATTCTGCAGTTTCATTAGCTTATACCAGCATATTTTAATTGTTGCTGTCCTGTACAACTTGTAGCAGTGTTCCTTCATCTCTTAAATAGAACTTTCTGGCTCTTCCATGCCTCAGGAGCTGTATACACAGCCTGGGATCTGCCACATTTGCTGTGCTGGTTGTGTTGTACAGTAAACATTAGCTGTTGCATTATCTGAAGTAGTCATATCAGATTTATAGCTGCTGATCCTCTCATGAAATGAAACCAATTACTTTTGTTTGAAATATTTTTTTGTTTAAAAATCAGCATTTGTTTGTTACAGCTTGGAAGGGTTTAAAATGGCAAATTGCAAAATTCTTACATATTCTGCTACCTTGGTTGTCTTATCCCAAGACATCTTTTTGTATAGTCTGCTCGAGCTGTGAAGGTCTTGAAAGAGTGTATCCGATTGAAGCCAGATGATCCTACAATTCCACTCCTTGCTGCCAAATTATGTATGGGATCTCTTCATTGGGTAAGTCAAGAAAAACAAGTATGTAAAGATATATGCGCATATACTGTTGCTTTAATTTTTTTTAAAAAAAACAGTATTTCTGTTGAATACATTTAGCCTTAGGGTTATATGCAACATTGCACTAGTGGAAAACTTAGAAGAGTCGCCAGTGTTTTGCTAGCAGTTGCAAAAACGCTATTACAAGCAACACACAGTCTAAAGAAATCAATAATGAGTTGTGTGACATCTCATTCAACAGCTTACACAAGCAGAATCAAAGTATTGGATTTGACCCTTGTGCATGGATAAAAACAGGGTTTTTGCAATGGGTAGAAACTTGCACTAGCAGAATGCTACTATTGGATAGAACTCACAGTGAGTACTTTTGGCAGTTCAAAATGCCAGATTTCTAAGAATACAGCAGGTTGAAAGGAATATTCTTTTTAAAAGAGAGATTAAATCCTTGAGATCCTCAACTGTTTTCATACTCTGTTCCAAGTTTCCGAACCCCCTGGGCTGAATTTCAAGCATGACTAATTTCTAGAGATGGGTGGTTCGAATTGGAAATAGGCAGGCAATTGCATAGGAAAATGCTAAAAAGAAGGGGGGGGGAAAGATATTTTGTTTGAGAGTTCTAAACTGGCTTGTAGTTACTGGGTATCCCAGGAATTAGAGTGTGCAGGTGGGGGGAAGGTTGCCTATATAGATGTTGAGATGTTAAAATAGGTCCGATGTGCTACGTTATTTGTGATATTTCCCATTTGATTTATAGTTGTAGATTACCTGTAATGGCCTGCTTTAGTCGGCATGCCAAATTTTTTAATCTGATTAATCTTTGTTTGGCATTTTTTAATGGCATTTTTTAAAAAAGTAAATTGGTTGACGTTATTCATGAGGCAAGCCCACCCCCCGCCCACTCACCTCTACAAATAGCCTACCCATCCCCCAAGACCTGGATTCATGATTTGCTTTTTATACGGTCATCTTCTACCTAATGCATGCTCTGCCATTGTGTGCATATGAATATTTCTATCCTCAAGATGCCAGACAAAATTGATTGACCAAGTCAGGACTTGGGAGCCAGGGTATCTTTCAGTAAATTATCCTGTGCCCCACTTGATTCTGCCTGCCCATTAAGATAATGAGGATAGACTGTGCTCTGTCTCCTATCACTGTCTGAAGTATGATCCATGTGTTTCTGAGTTCTCTGTGTTTTATGCTCCTCAATTTTATTACGTTTCATTGTTTTTATTTTTTTGTTGTCTTGATCAAAAATAAATATACACTTTTATTTAAAATAAATGAATATGTTTTTTAAAAAAGTAAATTTCAGCAATCAGTGAACATGCACCAACACAGAAGTTGCTTTTGGAGAGCCTGGCGTTATAGACTTCTTATTTTGGAAATGACATTTCCCACTGTTACTCTAGAGAAGTGAAGATGATGTACATAAGGTTTCCAGTCCCTCTCCCATCCAGATACTGACCAGACCAGTTTGTAACTTTATATAGTGCTGGAATGATGTCTGAAAAAGGCGTTTAGAAACCAATTTATTGGGACTATCCCCCACATCAATATAGGATTGGTCCCAGCCCCCCTCTTGGAGTCTGGGTCGATTCTAACTTGATTTGTTTGAAATGCTCCTGTAATGCTGTGTTCTTTCCTGCACATCCAAGCCCTCTTCCCATCCCACACTGCCTTTCCCCAAATTTATTGAAGATGAGAGAATATTGGGAAGAACTGTGAAGCCTCTAATGGGATGTTGCCATGAACATGCAAAGCAGCCTCCTGGAATGATAGGGAGCATTGGAATTTGAATTCTGATGCTTCCTGCTTCCCCTGTATTCTGCCCCTCTCTGACACTTGCTCACTTTTGATAGGTTTGTGGAAGAGAGCTGGCGGGAAGAGCTCAGGATCTTGAGGAGCAGCAGGGAAGCAGCACATCTCCGATGATGTCTTTAGGAGTGTGACAGGGCCTAGAGGTTTCTATTTTAAATTGGATTGATGCCGGACTTCCAGCGGATGTCAGTCTTCATCATCAGCTTTATTATGGTCACTGGCCAGACTTAACTCATACAAAAGAGTAGGGAGAAATTGCATATAAATTTGAGAAATATGCAACAAAATAAATTATGGAGAGTCCTTATTCTCATAGCATTCAGAAATAATTGAGCGAAAGCTTCAATTGTGTCTCTGTCCTCTGTGGCCCTGAAGTATTGAGGGAGTGCATTCATTTGTAATCTGGTGTCAAACAATAATTTCTCTCTATCTATATAAAAATATAAATTTCATTGCTTCCACATGGGCATAAGCGATCAGGAAAACTGATTTTCTAAAACCACCCCTGTAAAGAGCAGATGGCAGGACATTAAATCTTGCCAGAGTTAGTGCACGCCGATATTTGGGGATGTGAAACATTGAAAAATATTTTGCTTCAGCCGTTCCATAACTCAAGATAACGCCTAGAAACAGAGGAGAGTAAGTTCTCATCATTAGTTTCATATAAATACATGTTTTTACTTTTAGTTAGAAGAGGCAGAAAGGTTTGCCAGAACGGTGGTTGATGTAGGGGACAAAACATCAGAGTTCAAAGCCAAAGGTTTCCTAGCCCTGGGACTGACTTACAGCCTTCAAGCTACAGATGGTAAGCAAATCACACACATTTATTTATAAAAGTAAAGTGGCATTGATATATAACATCTAGAAACATGTCAAGTAATATAACTGATGCATTTTGTGTACAGTTATTTTACAATATATATTTTTTAAAATATTTTGTGGTAGATACTGATATATCGTTAATTAAATCCTATTTCTAGCTTCTTTGCGAGGGATACAAGAGGTCTTGCAACGAAAGGCTCTTCTTGCGTTCCAAAGGTGAGTGGGTGTTAATCTTTTCATTCAGCTGTAGATAATGAAAAACCTTATGTGTATTTTTTAAAAGATATTTATAAATGATTATGTAATGTGGATTTTACCTCTGGGAGTCTGCTTGCATGAGTACAGAACATATTGCGTTAACATTTGCTTCATCAAGTAGCACTGGCAAATCCCGTCTGATTCCAAAGGATTTCCTCTTATTTCATTATTAAAGATATTTTGGTTATCAGCTAGTAGCTAACATTTGTTCAACATCTGTTTAAAGAGTACCTCTTCATCTGAATTCACATTTCCTTCTTCTCAAAGAAAACACAGCTCTGAATAGCACACCAAAAATTGGAGAGAATATGTGGTATTTACATTGTTGTATTAAGTTGATGGGACTCAATCGATGAACACTCAAACCATTTTATCCTCAGAACACTTATGGGAACGTGCTAGGACTTCACCATGACTTGTGGTTCATGATTTTTTGCAACTACTAAATCTGAAGATTGATATAGTGTATTACCACCACTGTAGCTGCGCTTTTAATAATCAAGGATTCTAAAAACTTGAGGTTATACACAACAACCTACAAGCGTCTTAGCTACTGAAGAACATCTTAATGGGCCCGTTCAGAAGACACTTTTAACCTATACCAGTGATATCCCTAGATATATTTCTGATTATGGTTGCCCTGGAAGAGAGCAGGGGCTCATCTATACCAGTGTTGTATTTCGGTACTGTAACATCTGGCTCATTTGCACAGCACACAACATATTCTCAATCCATTGTCCTGATGCTATTTCTCCCTCAATATTTGGGATTTTTCCAGACCACTTTATTATATATTTTTCAGTGATTGCTGTTTTCATTGGCTACTAAATTATGTGTGTTCCATTCTAGCACTATTACGGTATTTAGTGGTATTACAACCCTTACTGGTGGGAGCGGCTTCAAATCTATAGAACCTGTTTTGCAATATTTTCCTCCACTTTCTCCTTTGTCCTTAAGCAGTGGGAAGGGAATTGTCAACAGGAAATCTATGGGTTCTCTTCTGTTTCTTCTAAGATCAAGATGGTTGGTTACTCTCTCTCTCTCTCTCTCTAATATTCAATGAATATTTTTCAGTGAGCACCTACACAGCTATACAGCTGTGAATAACTACACAGTCTTTATTTTAAAACTTGCATTCCTGCAACACTGCACAGATGTGCATGCGCTTTCCAGACTTTAAAGGGGGGAAAAGCAACCTGAAGCAGCAGCGTGATCTTCTACTTCTCCCACAATTGCAGTAGTATATTGTGGCTTGTGGCTTATGTTTGCACTATAAACACAAATGATGAAGCACATCCACCCTTTCATGCTTGTTATGTTGCACTTAATCACATCATAAACACAGCAGATTCTGCACTGTATTCATTAAAGGGCGCTCCGAGAAGGAATTGCATTTTGGGGTGGGGGGAGGGGAAGTACTGGCAAAGCAGTGCATCAGAAATGAAAGGGACTCCTGTGTAAATTCCACTCTGGAGTTACTAGTACACTTCTGCAAAGGTGCTTATAGGTCCAGTTTAATAAAGCACACCTAGAATTAATGGTGGGGAATAGAGTTGAAATGTTTCTTGCAGAACAAGGTGAAGCTTTTTTTGTTTTCCAAGGTCATAAGATGCCATGAGAAAGTCCTTCCTGATGCTAGTCATGACCCTCCATCAGTGGAAAATAGGGATTTACCTATATCATCTACGTACGCCCTTTTATTACAGATGGCATCCTCTCTGTCACCTCTTGAACCAGAGCAGGCATTTGTGCATGTGGCATTAAATCTGGATTATTTCTGGACTATTTACAAAGATCTGAAATGGATGATGTCATATAGATCACTGGGTAGTTGCCAGATGGTAACCGCTTTAAGTCACTCCTAGCTTTAACTGGATTTTTGGAACAGTAACCTACAAGAGAAAATCTCTGTATCCCATTATGAACTCCCTGAGCAGTCTATTTAATCAGGGTTTGTAATTTGATTTATAAAATGTTAAAAAAAAATTAAAGATCCGCTAACCCTTAGCTTTGGAGCAGAAGAAGCTCCCTCCCTATCCCCAGAGAATGTTATTATTCCACTATGTATTCTGCTTGAGCATTTGACAACAGAGCTCTTGAAATATCCATGGGGAAACGGGTGAAAGTGCCCTCCTTCCCAGATGTTGCAAATTTGATTTTGTAATTATGTATGCATTAAAGTAGGTGAGTAAGTACATTTTAATTTACAGTACCAGATAATATGCCTATACAAGAGTGGGTGCTGAGAGAGAATTTCAGATGCCCTGTTCCTTCAAAATAAAAGGGGGGAAAGTTACTTGCAGCTGGATTTATTTATTTATTTATTTATTTATTTATTTATTGTCTTATATAACATTGTGCACGAAGGTAGCAGACCCCTTTCTTAATTTATCCTTACAAATACCGCTTTGCGATCCAGAACAGTGAAGCAGAATGTTAGATTTTCGAGAGCTGGACAAGAGATCACCTGAAGACATACTGCAAGTCTGTGATAGGTTTCACTAGAAGAGTATGAGTAAATGCAAGGAATCTCTTCTCTCCAATTCACCTTTGCTCTCCTTCCACACTCTAGAAGCCCGCTGGCAAGACCTTTCCCATACTGGAATTTGGTCCTCAGCCTGAAAAAAATTCACCCCTTTTCCAGAGCGTCTCCACTTTATCAGTGTATTTAATGAATAAATACAGAGATTCTTACATTAACCTTGTGGTTAATAATAAAGCTGCTGGCTGTAGTGAGGGCTTAATCAAAGTGTTGTGATTAAGAGGGTATTAGAAGGGGAAAATTCTCCTACTGGATCATTTACCAGTAAAGTGAGGTAGGTAGTGACATTGGAAGTTCATTGTTCTCCAGTAAGCAGCAATATAACCACGTAGAGGTTTTATTATATGAAGCAGCATTTAAGTATTATTAATAAATAAAAATAAACTGACAAATACAGAGCAGGATCTGGGTTTTTAATGTGTCTTAATGGACTAAATATCTTTAATATTTTTCAGGGCACACACTCTATCTCCAACTGATCACCTGGCAGCATTTTATCTAGCTTTGCAGTTTGCTATATCCCGGCAGGTTAGTTTAAATATTGACATGTTTTTAAAAGCTGAATTGGTTATGGCAATAACTACTATGCTAAGCTGAATTACTTTTATTTTCTGCTGCATTTGTGTTTCTGAAAATACTAAAGGTTGTGAGTGTGTGTTTCAGCAGAATTTCATCCTGAAATATCAGGAATATATAAAGAATAGTTGAGTAGTTATTGCTCACCTCTGTATGCCTACATTCATTTTTGATCTTCGTGGTAATTTGGTTTATGAAGAAGTAGAAGTATCAGTTGCAGATGCTTTGTACCTTGAAAACAAGGGTCTGTTTTCACTAAGAACGACTGGACACATATCTAGGAAGCCTCTAGCCTCCATAGTCCAGATGCTGAATCTTCATTTCACACTCAACCTTCTTCTCCCTCCCACAAAAGCCCCATTTCAAAATGCGATCTAGTGCCTTGTCATCCTGGCCTAATCTACACCCAGCAGCATATTGCACTATGAAAGTGGTATGAAAGCGGTATATAAAAGGCAGGAGCCACACTACTGCTTTATAGCACTATTGAAGTGCACTGACAACTGTTGGGGCTCATTGACACATACCATATACTGCTTTCATACCACTATATCCTGCTTGGTGTAGCTCCTACCTTTTATATACCGCTTTCATACCACTGTCATAGTGCAATATCCAGCTTGGTGTAGATTAGGCCCCTGTTTGTTTGTTAAGGAATGCCTCCCATTCTTCTAAATAGTACTGTACTAGGAAACTCCCATGCCAAGTGCAGCCCAAGAAACTGTATTTTAGAGGACAGAGGTAAAGAAAATGTGCATGCTGTTGTGACCATAGTAGTGACAGTATGCCACCCCACTTACTGCTGTGGTAGCTGCTGGAGCCACTGAGAGGCCTGGGTTGCTGCTGAATCAGTGGGCACCATTGAAGTTTCCAGTGTTGCTGTTTCCAAGAACACACTCATCCATGTTCAGCATGACCTCAGAAACAAAAGCCTACTTCTCTGGGAGAGGCGTTGGTGGCGAGGACATATTTTGAGTGGCTAGCAAGGCCAGCCAATAATTGTGGATCCCCCGTTCAGTTAAAGTTAAATTTGTTCCTTGCAGGCTTTGGGGCATTTGAATTATAACACAAAGCTTTTACTTTGTTTTGTTAAAAGGAAATATTTTACACTGTTGAAATCCCAAAGCCTGAAACATCAAGGCCTCTTCCTAGCACTTCATACAGTTAGATCATACTGAGCTGTTTTGCATTTGCAAGGCAAAGGGAAGGATTAAAAATTTATTTTAGGGAGTTGATTTCAACAAGGCAGTTCACATACTTGGGCTACTTTTCATTGCTGATGGTCGATGCTGTTATGCAATGGGAAGTTAGAAAGAAATGTTTCCCTCAGGAGTGGGATAGGAATACATCTTTGGAGTCGCTGTCCATTCCCATTTTTTTTTCCATAATTGCACATGCAACCTGAGAATGTGTGGCGGTAATAACTCCTTTCAGCTTTTCTTTCACATAGATACCAGAAGCTTTGGGTTACGTTCGTCAGGCTCTTCAACTTCAAGGAGACGACGCTAACTCTTTGCACCTCCTTGCCCTCTTGCTGTCAGCTCAGAAACACTACCATGATGCTCTGAATATCATTGACATGGCCTTGAGTGAATACCCAGAAAACTTTATGTGAGTAGTTCTTTCCATTCCCTTATATTTGCATGCTCAAAGTAGCATGATTGGTAAAAAGAAGGGAAAACAACTTTATGCTTTGCCGATAGGAAAGTGAACCGCTCTGTTGCAAAATGATAATTTTCTCAGCTTAGTTGTATCCTGGCATTCTTCTGTTGGTTAAATTCTTTATAGTTGTTTTTCTTTCCTTACTAATGAGCATCAGAAAATCTAAGGAGCGTAGTTTGTCGTAGTGGACAAATATCAGTCGGCAAACTCTGCATCAACTAGACATTGTCAAATGTGGCTTTTTTAAAATAATTCAGTTAATATGTAGTGTTTGCATGCCAGGAATATTTATTTACTCCAGCTTTTATCGCCCCCAGTCTCTAAGGATTGGTTGTTAAAGGACAACAACTGTTAAGTGTTTACTTTCTGTCACAGCTTTTCAGAAAAGTGAAGGTTTCCCTGCAGCTGTAACCTCGGAATAGGGATATGTTTTCATGGAATCGTGCATCCTTGTTAGTTCTCATTGACACATGGTAGCTGAGTTCCAGATATATGGGTGATTCTTGTCTACATGGGCTGAAGTCAATTTGCGAGGCTGAGAGTTTGTAGTTTGTGTGTTATTGGATTATTCTACTATGCACCTTGCAAACTTGGAATACTATAAGGCAGATCTGTTATACAGATTTGAAGGGCCTCCATTCTTTGCTTCTTGATCTTAACTTGGAGTTGGTTCAGTGCTGCATTATGTTGTGTCATTTATTTTATTGTTGTTCGTAACTTATTTTATTTGGTGATCTGCTCTAAGAATTCTTTGTTATACAGCCTCACATACAAAATGTAAGGAAGTAAATAAAATAAAAAGTATAATTCTTGTCTCTGAGAGTGCTTCTGGCAAGAAGATTTTGAATACAGCATATCTTATACCTACAATCTATGTGGGGGCTATCCTAGTCCCCATAGTGATTACTCCTTGTTGAAACAACAGGTGGAAATCTTACAGAATCGGTCCAAAATAAATGCTGCGTTCAGACTCTGGGCAGTATCCAACTGAGACATTCTGGTAGCGCAAATGTTGCTGGCTAGCATAAACTAAGTTTTGAATTATGTGCAAGAGGAAAATCCCACTAATACTATGTTTGCACAAGCATGGTTGCACAAGCAATTGTGCATTACCTTTGTGAAACCCATTGTACAACCCATTGTGCTTGCACGTTCCACCTGCACATCTGCTTGTGCCACCCATTGGGCAACAGGTTGCACGACAGAAAGAGTTGACAGAGTTCCCTCATACTATTTGTGTTTGCAGAATGACACTGTTGGATACTGCCTATAATGTCAAACCATTTATTTATTTATTTATTTATTTATTACATTTCTATACCGCCCAATAGCCGGAGCTCTCTGGGCGGTTCACAAAAATTAAAACCATTCAAAGTATAAAACAACAGTATAAAACCATAATATAAAATACAATATAAAAGCTCAACCAGATAAAAACAGCAGCAATGCAAAATTACAAATTTAAAACCATGTTATTTAAAATTTATACATTGTTAAAATGTTGGGAGAATAACAAGGTCTTCACCTGGCGTCTAAAAGCATATAATGTAGGCGCCAAGCGAACCTTCTTAGGGAGCTCATTCCACAGCCGGGGTGCCACAGCAGAGAAGGCCCTCCTCCTGGTAGCCACTTGCCTCACTTCAAAACCATGACTTAACATGGTAAGCCTGGGTGCACCAGTTGCTGGGAAACATGGGTGGGAGGGTGCTGTTGCACCATGTCCTGCTTGTTGGTCCCTGGCTGATGGCTGGTTGGTCACTGTGTGAATGGAGTGCTGGACTGGATGGACCCTTGGTCTGATCCAGCAGGGCTCTTCTTATGTTCTTACTATGTCTGAACCTACGCCAGCCTACAAACTGTTGTTTCTGAGGGGCTGCCAACCTAGGATATCAAAGCACACTTTGAAGTTAGTTTACAAAGAACAGTTTGGGCTAATTATGGTTTGCACCTATGTCTAAATCTTTCACTGTTGTCTGAATATGACTTGAACTCGGTCTCCATGTCATCAATGCTATATTCTGAATTGGGTGGTTCCAGGCTGTTATTTAATATAAATTATAGATTGAGCCTGTCTTCATGTTAAATACCTACTAGAAGGGGTAGAATTTCTCTCCTATCCCCCCATGTGCTGGTAAGCAGAATGCTAAGTCAGTGTATTTTTTTTCTAGTTGGCATAGCAATACCCTTGTGCCTTCTAGCTCCCCTCATAGAGAATGCAATATGAACATTCTGTGTGCTGTGTTAAGTAATTTGTACCAAGTAGCAACAGGATGGAGGAGGAGTTTTTGCTAAATTATGCATTTTTAATTTCTTTCCCCCCACCAGATTACTCTTTTCAAAAGTCAAATTGGAATCGCTCTGCAGGGGCCCAGATGAGGCACTCCTTACTTGTAAACACATGTTGCAGATCTGGAAATCCTGTTACAATCTCACTAACCCCAGGTAGGACAATATTTAACCAGCATTGTGAATCAACTAATTAACATGGATTTTTTTTAAAAAAAAAATCAAACAGATGCATGTAAATATACTTTATTCTTTGGATATAATATCCCAGCTTATAGTTCATTAGAATGTGTGTGTTTTTTTAAAAAAAATCTCTAAGTTGCTTTTCTGTTATTGGTGATGGCACATATGAATGGGCCTGACTTGATTTCTATGTTTTAACTGGACAAATCTGAACTGTTCAGCTGGAGTAGCCTTTAAAGACAGGAAACAAATTTGTCTTTCATACCAGGGATGACTGTGGGCACTTTTGTTGGGATATACCATATTTCTTCGATTCTAAGACACACTTTTCCCCCCATATAAACCTCTCTAAAATGGGGTGCCTCTTAGAATCGTGTGTGCATTTATTATTTCTTAGAATCAGAGCTTTTTTTTTCTGTTGGTGGTACTGAAATTAGGGTGCGTCTTACAATCAATGGCATCTTAGAATCGAAGAAATACGGTATATTTTTACGGTATATACGGAAAAGAAGCTGCAATAGAATAATTCTCAGCCATCCTCAGTTATCTAAGATGGGGTCCCCAACACGTCACTGATGGGGACCTCCAATGGCTCTCATGAAGCTCTGCACTCTCTGTTCCCTTCAGAATTTTATTTTTAATAAAAAGCTTGAAAAACATTAGGGTGCCACGTTCTCCTTCCACTACCTGAACCTGCTGCTAATCAGTTGCTCAATGGGCAGGATGAGAAGGAAAGAGTTTCTTCTTAGCTCCACCCAGTCTTCTTCCATTCACACAGACCTTTCCCATGTGCTCTCTCTAGCTTTTCGCTCCCAACCTCTAGCCTTGCTATTTCTTTCTTTCAATCTCAACTCCTCTCCTCACTATGGGCTCATCTACACAAAGGAGGGTATTCCACTATGAAAGTGGTATGAAAGCAGTATATAAAAGGCAGGAGCCACACTACTGCGTTATAGTGGTACTGAAGTGCACTGACAACTGTTGGAGCTCATGACACTTCTACACCAAGCAGGATATTCCACTATGAAAGTGGTATGAAAGCAGTATATGGTATGTGTCATGGGCCCCAACAGTTGTCAGTGCACTTCAGTACCGGTAGCAGTAGTGTAGATCCTGCAGTGCACTTCAGTACCACTATAAAGTAGTAGTGTGGCTCCTGCCTTTCATATACCGCTTTTATACCACTTTCATAGTGGAATATCCTGCTTGGTGTAGATGAACCCTATTTCTCTCCATTCCTCGCCCCTAGTCTTGCTCTTCCATATCCCCCTCTGTCCTGCTGTTTCTCTCCATTCCCAACCTCTAGTCTCAATATTTCCCCCCCGCCACCTCTTTATCTTGCTGTTTCACACACACACCCAGCCTCGCTCTTTCTCTCCCTTCACCTTGCTCTTTCCCCCTCCCTTCCGCTTCCAGCCTTGCTATTTGTCTCTCCCGCTACCTCTTTTGGCTCTCTAGGCTTGCATGGCAGCCATTATATGACTAGCCACATCCTCCATGGGAGCCGTTTTTGGTGCTACCAATAGCAGTTTCTCCGGATGTGCCCATGGATCCAAAAAGGTTGGGAACCCTTGATTGAAGATATCGGTGAATTAACCATGCACCCTAACTCTCTACCAGTCAAAGGCAATAATGGTAGAGGGTTAATACAGGTAGCAGAGATTCTGATTGGCTTTCAGAACCCACCCACCCCCACAAAGGTATTTAATCAAGCTTTGTTTGGCATAATGAGAGTTTTGAGAGTGGAAAAAATGCCTCTGGTAACTCTTTACAGTGTTCTTACACTAAGTTCCTGTCAAGGTTTTTTTTAAAAACGGCTGAAACCTAAATACATACAAATTGCATATCTCTAAATTGAAAGGCTCATATGAAAGTATGATTAAAAAGTGCAAAGAAACAGCAATACTACACCATAGCAAGCCATTTAAGAATAGCAGTCCACCCCATGTGACACTATTAGATCAACAAGTTCCCCCCTGCAGTGTATCACATTTCTTTTTTTCAAATTCTCTAAGAGCCATTCTGTAATAACCCTGTCCCTGCTGTGAGTTAACAACCTTCATGTGGCTCTCTCAACCTTCATGTTTGCGCATGCATCTGATTCAACTAGAGTATCTTCATTAGCCTTGTAGATGACATTCACAGCCAGATTTCAGATCTTTTAGTTTGACTGTCTTAAACAATAATTCAGGCTGGGTAGAGGTCTTGAAATTTTAAATGAGTGCATCAAGATGAAACAATCCTTATATATTCTATTTAAAACCTGGGATTTTTATCTCACACTTCTGCAGCATAGATATGGCCTCCCTCAGCTCTTTCAAAAATTAGTTTCATTCAGTACATTGATGTTGGATGTGCTGTCCCAACTCAATGATGGCATGCGGAATGCAGTTGAAACTGCCCAGTAAGGTTTTAGGTTATTACCAGAAAGATGGTGTAAAACCTAGATTTGCATGGATAGTTCCTGTTCTGAAGGTGATAAAGCTTTCAGCAGGATTAGAACAACATTTGATCACCTTGTTAATCTTAAGCATAGATATGCACAACAGATGTTAAGTGAAATAACTAATGACTTCTTAACGAGAGAAAATACCCCTGAGGAAAACTTAGTTGAAAATGTTCATTTATTATTCATTTATTATTTATTTATTCATTCATTCATTATTTATTTATTTATTTATTACATTTTTATACCGCCCAATAGCCGAAGCTCTCTGGGCGGTTCATTGGTATTTTTTTAGCTAAACCTAATATCTTGTAGGTCCACGTGGCTGGTGTCATTTTTGAAAAGAATGGAATTTCAGTTACAAAATGAGAACACCATGTCATTGCTAGGGATTTTGGAGAAATCTGCAATGAATTCAAATGAATTTGGATTTCTATGAATCTGACCTGCGGGTTCCACAGGAGACTAGTTTTTTGGGGGGGTGGGGTGAGTCATATTGACTTACAGATGTTTTTTCCCGGGGGGGGGGGATTTGTGCTAATTTGCATTAGCGCTAATGCACATTTGATCTATTTCATGCTAACTCCTGTTAATCCTGCTCAATCTCTCAGCGGCTTTTGATACCATCGACCATGGTATCCTCCTGGATCGACTCCGTGGGATGGGCATCGGAGGCACTGTGTTACAGTGGTTCCGGTCCTACCTACGGGGTCGTTTTCAGAGAGTAGCATTGGGTGACCAGTCCTCGGCCTCCTGGCAATTGAGCTATGGAGTGCCGCAGGGCACCATCTTGTCCCCAATGTTATTTAACATCTATATGAAGCCGTTGGGAGCGGTCATTAGGGGACTTGGAGCTAAATGCCATCAATATGCTGATGACACACACCTCTATCTCCCTGTGACAACTGAATCAGGTGAGGCTGTGCAAGTCCTGGACCAGTGCCTAGACTCAGTAATGGGCTGGATGAGGGCCAATAAACTGAGACTGAATCCTGGCAAAACGGAAGCCCTGTGGGTGAGTGGTTCCCGAGTCCAGGAGACAGGCTCGTTGCCTGTTCTGGATGGGGTTGCTCTGCCTCTGAAAGAACAGGTTCGTAGTTTGGGGGTACTCTTAGACCCATTTCTGTCGTTGGAGGCTCAAGTAGCTGCCATGGCTCGGAATGCCTTTTACCATCATCGGTTGGTTCACCAACTACGGCCTCTCCAGGACAGGGATAGCTTGACCATGGTGGTACAGGCATTGGTAACCTCAAGGTTGGATTACTGCAACACGCTCTATGTGGGGCTGCCCTTGAAGCTGCTCCGGAAGCTGGAACTAGTGCAGAATGCTGCAGCTCGGCTGTTGTCTGGAGCTGCCCCTTTCCAGCATGTAACTCCTCTGCTGAGGGAACTGCACTGGCTGCCTATTCGCTACCAGGCCAGGTTTAAGGTTCTTGTACTTGTGTACAAAGCCCTAAACAACTTGGGACCAGGATACCTGAGAGAGCGCCTTCTCCCTTACCAACCTGCCCGGTCACTGAGGTCATCCGAGGGCCTGCTCCTGGTGGTTCCACATAGATCCATCCTCCGATTGGAATCCACCAGGGGAAGAGCCTTCAGCATGGTGGCGCCCCTCCTGTGGAATTCCCTGCCTCTGGATGTCAGGCAGGCTCCAATCTTGTACTCCTTTCGGCGCCTCCTGAAAACATCTTTATTCCAAGAAGCCTTTCTTTAATATGCAGCCTTGGATCTCTGTTTTTGCTTCTTTTAAATTTTGTTTTAACTGTTTTATTCTGTTTTTATTTTCATTTTATCTTGTACACCGCTCTGAGATTTTTCAGTGGGGAGCGGTATATAAATATTCTAAATAAATAAATAAACTCATGTGCATGAGCGCATTTGCACAACTGTGCACTAATGCTAATTTACTAATGGAAATTAGCATAAGTAGAACATAATTCTGTTTAAAGAAATTGATTCCATCAGTGAACGGACGATGAAACGAAAGACACTAGACTTTCAGCAAAACACAGACGCAACAGATTTATCAAAATCCGTACATCTATAGTATTGCTGACAAATTTGAAACTCGTCCATCTAGTAATCATGTTTGTTATATTAGTACAAAAGTTAATAGAAAAAAGTAGATCTATTCGTATGAATATGGTAGTGTTGATTTTATTGGCTTGAATCCAGAGAACCATAAGTGGAAAGACAAAACACATTAGTGCTGTTTCTTGAATGAGTATCAACAGAAAACTCCCTGCATTGTAATGCCACTATGTATCAGGTCTGGCGTACAGCATAAGAAATAGCAAATAAGGAAAATACAGGCCGTAGTGTATAAACTCTAGTCTAGGCACTGGCAACACATACCCCCCTCATTCTCTGTCACACCATCAAAATTCAACAGAGGCTTCAAAAGGATAAGTTTAGCTTGTTTTCAACCAAAATTGCCTTTTTGAAGCCTCTGTAGCAGTTTGCCACCAAAATTCTATTTTTTAGCTACCGCACTGCCAAATTTTAGCAGCCAAATTTTAACTTAAGTCCCATTCATTCAATGGGTCTACTCTACTCTGGAGACTACCCAAATATAAATGAAAGGTACTGAAATTGTCAAGAATTCTTTTCATTAAGGTGGTTCGCACAACACGACAGCCCACTGTAGGCTATTTAACCCACAGTGAGGCTGTGGGGCCCGGGGTTTCTTTTAGATACATAACCCATGCTCAATCAGTTCACATGATGCAGCAACCCTCAACTGGGGTGGGGTCACATATGCAATCTAGTGTCATGGGTTAAATAACCCATGGTGAGCTTCAGTATGTCCTCCAAAACCAGTCAATGTCTTTCATGGTTCATAGCGAAAGTATTTGCATATTGACATAATTGTTGTTTACTTTAGGGGTTGCTTGATGCAGATTTAACACAGCCAGCCCTGCAAGATCACAAACATCCACATGCAGATTTATCATTGTATCTTACCATTATTAACACAAGTTAAAATTAAGATGGGAAGACTACTAGACCATATTTTAGAAATGGAGTTTAATCAGGGCTCTGAAATAGTTTCGGAGCATCCCTGGGTTCACTTTAATCAGAGGTAATAATGATGAACCAGGGGACATATGATTCCATGCCTGCCACTCAATCCATTCATGCTGGATCAAATTATGTCTGCATTTGGCCTCGTAGTAGTGTGGACAGGTCCTCTTATTTTGTAACAGCAACACTGCTAATATTACTACTTCTAACAAAACACTATTATGGTTAAATTTTCAGTCTTCAATGATGTCACATCCTATGCACAATTTTTAATTATGATAACATACTTACAGGAGTGTGATTTAAATTAAGCATCTCAATTTGAAAAGGCAGTTTCCAAAGGCAAAGTTTCCAGTCCTTTTTCAATGAGTACTGGGGGAAACATCTGGGAAATATATAGTTAAATTAATTGTTCATTTAAAAACATTAAAAGCTGTTTTCAGTCATATTTGAGCTTACAAATTAAAAATGGATTGCAGCCTCTGCTCTTTGGCTAGGCTCAGAAGTAGCATTTTTCACCTAAAACACATTTAGAAACTATTTCCCCATTCTGTATTTGGCAAAACATCCTGCTTATCTGAATTCCAGAGTGCTGATCTGAGCAGTATGATGACAGTTTCCTTTTACACCTAATTTCAGCATGATATCTGTGTGCGCACAATTACAGTAATATGTTTATACCTCCCAACCTCTGCAGCTGTACTTGATATTGGCACAGAATTGAATCTTGTTCTGTCACTGCCTTTCTGATGAGCTTTATGCACTCGTGCCTAAAAATAATTTTTAGTAGTGATTATGCTGGAGAGTAGTGTGTATTTTTGACCTGTTCTGAAGCAGAAAAGTTTTTCTGTTCCCATGACAATTGAAAGTATATAATTTTCAAATAGCATGATTTGTTATCTCTCTTGGTTTCTTTAATTCTGTCATTGTTATAATGCTTCTCCTCTCTTAACTTCTACCATAAGTGTTGGACTTACCTCTTTAGGGCCTATTATGCACCTTTGTATTTTTTTAAAAAAAAAGCCAAAGCAATTTTAGGAAGCATTGAAACACTCCTTTGGTGAGGGGAAGACATGGATTCATGATGTCAGACTGGTTTCTAGTTAATAACTGCTGCTAACAGCTAGCTTCTGCACATACAGAACTGGTTTCCCTGAGCATGATCCAAGAGAGAAGACTGTGGTTTAGATCCAAACTTAAACATACTTCGAGTAAACCCATTGAAATCAATAAGATTTAAGTTAGAGTGTAACTTAAGTCTTGTTGCTTTCAATGGCTCTACTTTAGGTTTGACACAGGCCTTAGCTAGACCTACCTGATAATCCAGGATGGAGGAGGGAAGATCTCGCGTTGTGATTAACGTGAAATCCCTCCTCCATTTACACATGAGGTGCAACGACCTCAGGAAGAGAGGCATCGCGCCCGCCATTTTTTATTTTTAAAGGAGAAGCAGCACATGAACATTTGTGCACTTTAGGTAGGTCTTTTTAAAAATTTAACTTAATTTCTCTGCTCCCCTCACCCTAGCCCCCGATGGGTGCAGCTCCTGGAGCTGGGTCAAACCGCGGCAACAGGCCACATGTTCCGCGGTCTCAGGCTCAGCCAAGACCATGGAAAAAGCGGGCCCAAAGGGGAGGGCTCTGTCCCAGGGCAAGGGAGGGATGATCCCTCCCTGATCCCGGGATCCCCTGTGCGTCATGTGGGCACACAGGGACGACCCTGGGGTTTGCCCTGTGATAAAGCCTGGTCTAGCTAAGGCCTAAGTCTGGATACTACTATCTCTCTTAGGGTGAGGAAATCACAGGCCGAGGGGCCAAATCTGCCCCTCCTGGGGTCCCAATTTAGTCCTTTCTGGTTTCATAGAGGCCCCCGCCCCATTCCCCATTCCCACCAGCCACATATTGTGCAGTTTCCCCACCATCCTAGAAGGTTGAAATAGCTCTCCTGAGGCTCAGCTAATGGTAGTAAGATAATTAAGCTATTATATAGTATTTTGGCTTTACCCACCACTGGAATACAACCCCTGAGAGCTCCTTTGAAATTGAATCTGGGCCTCAGGGTGAAAGAGGTTCCCACCCTTGCTCTGGGAACTCGGATATTAAAAATTAACCAAAATTAATACCCAGCTGTGGCAGCCAGGATCAAATAGTAACGGTTTCAGTTCAGTGTTCTTCTCCCAAAACTGCCTCTTTAGCAAGCATTCCCAGAGTGTCATTAATACCCAAAATTAATACCCAATGTGGCACCCACTGACATATGCCAAGGTGTCTGCGGCTCTTCCCACTCCAACACACTTTCTACAATCCATTAAAAAAAAACATTTTCAAGAGCATGCTTTCGGCCAAGGCTGCAACAATGGGTGTTCTGTTGAAGCAGAAAACCACGGCTCCAAAGGAGTGGTTTTGTGTTTGGGGGATTACACTCCCACCTCTGACTTGTACTCAAGTTCTTGGATAAGTTATTCATCTTTTAGCTTCACCCATTGGCCTTCTGTGAAATGAGTTTTTCTGACTGACCATGCCACCTGTGGTAATCATTTTGTGACAGAGCCCATCATGTTTTCTCAAATTTCCAAATGTGCCACTGGCCTGAAGTACTATTTTGTGAACCGCCCAGAGAGCTCCGGCTATTGGGCGGTATAAATAAATAAATAAATATGTAATAGGCAGTCATCGTCGTCATCATCATCATCGGTAGTTGATAATAAGTGGTAATGATAATAAAGGTAATGATGATGACATTGACAACAACTGCAGTCGGTTACAGGGGAGAAGACAGGCTGCCAAATTTTGAATCACCTTTCAAAGGCATTCCCCCATACAGTGCTTTATTTATGTATTTATTATATCCCACCTTTCTTCCATTCTGGAACTCAAGGTGGCTACATGTGGTTCCCAGGTGGTCTCTCCTCCAAGCACTGATCAGACCTAAACCTGCATAGCTTCAGTAAGGTAGCTGTCTCATGTGCCTTCAGACTATGAACACAGCCTTCCTCGTTCATGGATCACCATCCTCATTGAGCACAGAAAACCAGATCTAGAATGTGACCTACCACACGCTTTGAGCCAAATGCACATGTATCACTGAGCCAATCCTGTTAAGGGAGCCCTCAGTAGGCCTGGGAGTTCTCTCACCATCTCTAGCCCTTTGCAGGCATTTGCCTGCAACATGAGTATGGCTAAAGTGGGATCAGGGCATGTATGAACACATACACCTGTCCCCAAAGTGTCTTTGGGCCCCTGGCTATGTTATACTGTAAATCTTCATGCATTCAGTTCAAAGATCTGATTAGGGACTTGTGAGCCTGTTGGGCTGACAACACAAAGTCCTCTCCAATCAGAATCCCATAGTGCTCTTGTATGGACGACCCAGCTGGAAGCAACTGGGACCAAACTGGGGGCCGTGGACCATCCAGACAAGTTGCCGTAAGGGATAAATTAACCTTCATCTTTATTTTCCTTCTCAGTGATGTTTGGCACGACATTGTTCATGTATCAAAGAGATAATTAATACAGCAGTTTCCAGGAAATGTGTTCTGACTGATGTAGTAGTTATTACTTGATAAAATGGGCTAAGGAAGGTTCCCTTCTGTTTCCTGTGGATTACTGTAATTGCATCATTGCACTTGGAATTAGCAGCCCAGCAATGCTGTGTTAGTGACTTGCAGAGTCTTTTGTACCGTTTTAACAGCAGCTGAACAAAGAAAGGAAATCGTTTCATTCTGTATACAGAACGTGCTACTCGAAAATGGATTTAAAAGTTTCATTGGGAGGAAATTGCCTAGAGTTCATTCAGATGAGCCAGGAAGCCATTTTAAAGTTTAGAGCAGATATGAAGAAACCAAAATTCTTCTACTCTTGCATGATTTTACACTTATCATGTCTCCCTGGGACAGTAGCAATGCTGCTGCAACCAGAGCACTAAGCAGTGTTGCCTTTCTATAGAAAAACAAATCCGCTTGTTAAAAATGCCCCTTATGCAACACAAAGAAACAAAGGTTGGTATTTACATGCAGACATTATGCAGCATCCATATACTGTTCCTCATTATTTGTTCTCTAGACTTCATTGCCTAGATCAGAAATCAGTACTACCCCATGTGAAAAAGTTTTAGCCATTGTGAGAGACATAGTTTTTAGTGGGTTGTATCACTGCTGTCTGACTTTTCAGGGGGCAAATGACACAGCACTGATCTATTTGTACTAAGAGATATGATGTAGCATAAACATCACAATTTACTTTTTAAGCTTTATATGACTAACGCCTTGGATTGTTTCCTATAGTGATTCTGGACGGGGCAGCAGTTTGTTAGACAGAGCCATTGCTGACAGGCGACAGCTTAATACAATTACTTTGCCAGACTTCAGTGACCCTGAAACAGGTGAGGATTAGTGTCTACAACAATAAAGTGTCTGTTAGATATTATAATCTTAAGTCTAGATTCTAAACCAATTAAAGCACTTGAGATAGCATGAGAATTATTCACTGTAATTTAAAGATTTTTAGAAACATCCCATTTGTAGCCTGGAATTGTTGTTGATGATGATGTCTCCTCCTCCTCCTCCTCCTCCTCCTCCTCCTCCTCCTCCTCGAATCATAGAATAGCAGAGTTGGAAGGGGCCTATAAGGCCATCGAGTCCAACCCCCTGCTCAATGCAGGAATCCACCCTAAAGCATCCCTGACAGATGGTTGTCCAGCTGCCTCTTGAATGTCTCTAGTGTGGGAGAGCCCTAAACCTCCCTAGGTAACTGATTCCATTGTCGTACTGCTCTAACAGTCAGGAACTTTTTCCTGATGTCCAGCTGGAATCTGGCTTCCTTTAATCTGGCCGCCGCCTCCTCCTCCTCCTCCTCCTCCTCCTTTTTATAAAGTCTGACTAAAGATTGCTAGATTGTTTCATTTCCTTCAGGAATCCATATGAATACTTAGTAAGTGAGGGGAAGGTCGTTTCATGGGGAGCACCATTTTACTTGGGCTTCGTAGGAAGTGAACCCAGAGCCAGCTTTATCATTAAGTGTCTGCTGGACAAATCCAGTTTAGCAGTTCTTATGTTGCAAATGAAGTGCTTCTTGCACAATCTATGGTACTCCAAAGAGATACTTTCCATTCACTTCCAGGTTCTCTTTCCCTGTATTAGATATTTCATACCCTAGTGAATCTCTCATTCTGTAACACTTGCCTTTGATTTCCTGGAAATCCAGCATGTTTTCTATGGGCACAGAAAAATATTCTTATCTCTGTGAAGTGGATATCTAATTAACTTGATATGGGTTCAAAGCACAACCCAGCTTATCACAGTAATAAATAAATAAATAAATAATGGGATGCTGATGATGGTGGTGGAATGGAAAATAGGATACTTAATACCTAAAAGTGAGACTCCTTTCTGAGTACCTGTGAGTGTGTGGAGTATTTTTTAAAAATTTATTCATGTTTTGTTATCCCTTCCCAGTACAAAATATGCATATGGACATAAAATTTGTGCATATGAATTGCAAGCTTAAATGCAACAAACAGCTGCTCTACTTTAGGGTCTTGTCTGTTTGTCCTCCCGTGTGTTAAGTGCTTTACATAAATCCATGTATGCTGAAGACCAAAAGGCCATAATTCAGAAAACTTGACATGTGCACCTAAAATATAAAGTGTGAATATGTGAAGCAGGCGTTTAAAACCTATATATCTTATATATAAGATGGCAACCTCTTTTTTTAATCAGGGGAAAGCCCCTTTAATGCCCCTTCTACAGGAGGTTTGATGCATTGTGTCTTTTCAAAGTAATATACAAGAACATCGTTGTTGTTGTTGTTGTTGTTGTTATTATTTTACAAAATTAAGATTTCAGTCCTATACACACTGATTTGGGAGTATGCCCCGCTGATCTTAATGTGGATTATTTCTCAATAGACATACATAGGATTGTGCTCTCAGGAGCATAAGACGTTTCAGTCATCGTAAATTGCTAACTATTTCCTGAATAACTTTTGCTTTGTGTGTGGTTGTTTGTACTAGCTAATTGAAAGCATACTTCAGTTTAGGGACTGTCATAACACAATGAAGACACATAAAATAAAAAATTATTGTACAACAAATCAGAAAATGAACCTGTCTTTGAGCACGGGGTAAAAGTAAATTGCATGATTTATCCATATTGTTCCCTAATCTGTCTATGTAATCATTCTTATGCCCATCTGTTTTCCCTGAAATATGAAACTACTTTATATCTTCTCAGGCAAACATTGGTCCGGTTCTCATGCTCATTATAGCCAGTGTGTGCCAGGCGCAATTTGCATAATCACCAGCCTGGCTCTGGCTTGTTGTGTCGTCCAAACCCATGTGGCATGGCTTGTTTGAGGGGGAACAACCCTCACCTCAGCAACAGCCCATGGATTATTTGAGGGCTGTTTCCCCCTCAACAAACCATACCACCGGGGTTCAGACAACATGACAAGCCATGACTGCGGTGGACGAAAAGGAACTGAGAGGCAGGTAAGAGCCACGCCTGGAGGGTGTGCGTGGAGGTGGGCAGGACAGCTGCCTAAAACTCCATTTAGCGCTAGAATGTCTGGTTATTATTATTTATTACATTTATATCCCACCTTTTTCTTCCTTCAAGGAACCAAAGGCAGTGTACATAATCCTCCTCGTCCCCTCCATTTTATTCTCACAACAACAACCCTGTGAGGTAGGTTGGGCTGAGAGTCTGACTGGCCCAAAGTCACCCAGTGGGTCTCCATGGCTGAGTGCTTTAAAAAGTCAGTCAGCCTGTTCAGGCAACATGCTAACCATGGTTAGGCTGCTTATCCGTTTGCAGCAAATGGTTAATGAGTGTGTTTAAACCATCTTTATGTAGACACCATGGTTAGGAATGGTTCACATGACATGCTAAGCCATGGTTCACACGACATGCTAAGCCATAATGTTTAGCTGAAAGTGTTTAACCACCGTGGCTTAGCAGGAACAGGGTCAGTGTGGCTTTCAGAATAACAGCTTCATGAATCTTTTTCATTTTGGATAAAGATAGCAGGCTGGCACTAAGTGGGCTCAGCAGTAGTGGGAAAGCAACTCCATGGAAAGATGTCTTATATCCAAAGTTCTTGAACAGGGCCAGCAGTCTGTTGTCACAAGAGGCCAATGGGGGAGACAAAGTTCTTTTACTGGGATGTGGCTATTTAATGAACTTCCACTGAGTCTTTTTTATTTTGTGATCTGGCTCACATCACAAAACTGGTCCATATCTGCTCCTCCCCCACCCGCCTGAATGATTATAGAATCATAGAATCATAGAATAGCAGAGTTGGAAGGGTCCTACAAGGCCATCGAGTCCAACCCCCTGCTCAATGCAGGAATCCACCCTAAAGCATCCCCGGCAGATGCTTGTCCAGCTGCCTCTTGAAGGCCTCTAGTGTGGGAGAGCCCACATTATGCCAACATTCAGATTCTAGGAGCCACCAGTCCCATTCTAGATCCAGATAGAACCAGGCCAGATCATAGTTTGGAGGCCATATTACAAATGGTGATGGATCGCATCCTGATCGCATCTCTGCTTAGAGGTTGCTGGTTTAGTTTTAGGGCAGACTTGCAGAGCAGGACTCTTAAAACAAAACAAAACAAAACACATCTGCCTAGCTATGCCTTTGTATCATAGGCCAGTTTGAATTGTGGTTATGGCAAGCTGGTCAACATAAACGAATTCCTAGGTTGTCAACTTTTAGCAGGAAGTGGATAACTGTAAGACAATTAGGGCTTAAAGGCCCTGTTCAGAAAATACCTTAAACCACGGCTTTAACCATGGTGAATAAGGCTTTTTGCCTTACTCACTGTGGTTAAAGCCGTGGTTTAAGATGTCTTCTGAACAGGGCCTTTAAGCCCTAGTTGTCGTCGAGGTCCCAGTATTAGAAGCACAAGTCGAGGAACCACCCAAAAAACAGTTCCAGCTGTAAAGGTTGGTCCTTGTCTGGCTGCTGTACCAGTAGTCAGGTTGCAGAATAGACAGTCTCCTGCATTGTCAGTTCTGGGATTCCCTATTTTACTAGAGAGCTAAAAAAGGTGAAGTGGGAGGGTCAGTAGCTACCTCAGAGATGGCATGCGGTTTATAGATTTTTACATTTTCTCTTTTCCCAGGCATTTAGCAGCATGTGATGTGTTTTAATCGATTCCAGATCTGTTTTTAGGTTTGGCTGACATCTCAGTGTTGTTTTTAGATGTATGTTGCCTTTGTGTATACTGTCTTTTTTTTACGTTTTTACGGTTTTAAATTTTGTATGCCATTTTTAATATTTTGTAAACCACCCAGAGAGGTTCAGCTATGGGGTGGTATAGAAATGTAATAAACGATGATGATGATGATGATGATGATGATGATGATGATGATAATGGTAATAATAGATCTCCTTTTAAAAATCTAAGCTATAGTTTCAATGGTGGTGAATCCTCCCACCAGCACATACACACACTGCTGTAACATCTGCAAAATATCATTCAGCAGAGCTGTTTTCAATGGTGTGCAGTCCAGTAAATCCAGGCTGTCTTCGCCCACTCATGCTCTACCAGCTGTGAAAAGTTGCCCACCTACTTTTCAAGTAGAATGGCTCATATGGGGGTAGAAGGGAGACGAACTCTATTACAGAATTTGAATTATGGGAGGATCCTGGAGCTCTTTTCTGCCTGGCTTATTTACATAAAATAGAATGATCCCTTGTATGACCCCTTAAGCTCCTGGGAGGAAAGGTAGGATGAAAAATTAAAAAATAAATACATGAGTTGCCTTTGATATTGTTCAGCAATGCAGAAGAGAATGTGTGAGTTGACTTGGCCTGAGCACAATGCATCAGGTCTCTTTGCTGCCTGGGTAAGATCAATACTCCCTTCCTCTTGGGTGCAGGGTGATGAAACAGGTCTCTTGTCTGCTGTCATTCAAAGATTATGTAAAATATGTAAAAGTTTGATGCTGATTACCTAGACAGTTATTGTCTTCTTTCTATCCTACATGAATATTTAGCAGCTTCAGGCATTCAGATATTAGGGATTAATTTCTATTTCATCTATTTATTACACATGTCAAATAGCACGCATTTCATATGTTTTCATAATCATTTTTCTTTCCAAAATAAATTGATTTGATTGAAATTAGTTTAATGCCTCCCTCTTAAAGTCTTAGTAAACATTTTAACACATTTTATTTCATGCAAGAAAATTGAGTTTTGCAGTGGTTCCAGGAAGACCTGTTGGAAATTATTGTGTCCCTATTTAGTGGTGGCTAAATGGGCTACACGGTTTGCTTTCTTTTTCTTTCTTGGCATCCATAAATCCATTTAAATCCTATTCCTGGCATTTTCTTTATAATTTTTCTCTTTCACTTTTTAGCTTCTGATTCCTCCACATCTTCATCTCTCTCAAGAACAGAATCTCTTCTCCACCTGTTTATATCTCCTCAATCTCCTCACCCTCATCCCAAAACTGATACCTTTGTCTGGCCCAATGCAACCAATCCATACTGTGACCACGTTCCTGGGCCCTGCGAACCTTCACTCTGTAAACTGATTTCCTCTTTCTGATAGGCGTGTTAGTTTGCTCTGTTTGTGCTTCTGATAATCTCTGTAACTGCTAAGCACCAGTCACATTGGAATGTTGTTGGACATCAAGGTATTTGGTATAGATGCAACCTACCTGTTTCGATACATTTGATTTTGATTTTTTTAAAATTTAAATCACTGGGGCATTTATGGGTGCCAGAGTTTTAGGCTGCAATGCTACATGTTTCTGCAAGGAAGTACTGATGGTTTCAAGTGGGCATGGTGTTAAATTAGCCTCCCAACTCCTCCAGGAAACTAGAAGGGCTCATAAAAGTTTACATAGAGGACTCACTAGAGGGCTCCATTGCCTCCCTGACAGGATAGAACAAGTGCTGGCATAAGGCTACTGCAGCATTGTGTTGGATCACAATGGCCCTGTTATGAAGCATACCAACAGTCCGTTGCACGAAGATTGGTTCCCAGTGTTGCTGCCATGCAACAAGCTGCTGTGGTGTAGTGCCCAACACTGGAAACCTGGCACCTAATTCTGACCATTATGTGTTTACATGAAAACGCACAAATGTTTTAGGTGTGGGGAAATGGGTGTATTGTGTAGGTACAGTGCTATGGAGCTAGGATTATGATGGGGATGCAGCAGGATGAAGAAGATTCCCATCTCTTGGCTGTGAGTCTGGAGTCTAAGTATGGGGAGGAAATGAGCTGTAGGGTGCCATTTGATCTCCCCTCGCCCCTCTCTGAAGCCTTCAGGTAGAGAAGAGTCCAGTCTGTTCTGGGGTCATGCCAATATTTCTTCATCCACATACATTTGCCCTTGCATAATGTGTGAAGCAGGCTGTTGGTAGAGTAAGCAATTAGGATTTCAGTCTTCATGCTCCGAATGTGCCAGTATCACAGGAGAAAGCCATTATTGATTAAAACTGGTTTTATACTGCCTCTTATCGCGAAGTGGATTATCTCTTGTACTGATCTTTGTATGGTAGGAACATAGTTGCCTCCACTACCTACATTTTATTGGTTTTGTTTCCTACCCTGCAATTGACTCATTTTAAAACGTTAGGATTTTTATTTGACAGAATTATTTTTATTTATTTATTTATTATTACATTTCTGTACCGCCCAATAGCCGGAGCTATTGGCAATAATTTTCATTCCTAGACATTGGCTTCAAGACGTGGAAGTTTTTATTCTTGTCCTCTGGTTGCTTGGTTTGTTATTGCTATCATAAATTCGTTTAATTTATCATTTGAGTTAGTTGTATGAGTAAATCCTTGTCTCTGGCACAGAATTGGATGACAGGTGCTAGAAAATAAGTGGCACAGGAGTGCAAATTAATCAGGTCACAATGAGTTGGATCCTATTTCATTTAGCCATTGAACGAATAGCTTTTGTGCTTTTATATTAATACTCATTCTGTTATCACTTGTTTGTTTAGGCCTGTCTGTGAGCCTGGTTCTACTCAGTGACAACTTTAAGAAAATTGTACCTCTAAGAGCCATGCTATACCTTATGCAGAATGAGGTGATAGGTGGAGATGGTAGAATACTGGCCTGTACCATTTCAGACTGCCAGTCAGGTATTAAAGTCGCACATCCAACAGAATACTATGCTAAACTTTTTGCTCTTGGCCAGTTTACTACATTTACAGTATAAACCTATTCATCTTTACTCAGAAGTAAGTTCCATTGATTTCAGTTGGGCTTACACCCAGGTAAATGATTATAGGACTGCAGCCTTAATGAAGGTTTTTATTTTAAATGGGGGAGGACTTCTTGACTGCAGTCTTAGGTGATAAAGTCCAGAAAATTGCTATAAGGTGTAGTTTAGTACTTGTTTTTTATGGATCAGAATCAATGTTGCAGTAGGTGAATATATGAGAAAACTCAAAATAGAGCAATGAATTAAAAGTTGGATGCTGATTTGGGTAGGGCTGCAGCTTAGTGGCAGAGCACATGTTTTGCATGCAGAGGGTCCCAGATTCAATTTCTGACATCTCCGGATAGAACTGAAAAACTCTCCAGACCCTGGAGAGCTGTTGCCAGTCAGTCTCAACAACACTGGGCTTGATGGACCAGTGGCCTGACTCCATATGAGGCAGCTTTGGATGTTCCTAACCTTTCAGAGATCCACTTTTCCCCCACAAAGGCTTAAGAAATTGAGGATTGGCTTTTACTTTGATGGATGCCAACTGTTGGAGAATGGTGGTAGACAATTTCCTTTTAAAAACCAAGTCTCTGTAGAACACACCACTATAATGTAGTATGGCCCATGTAGCATGAAACTGTTTGTTCCTGGTGAGGCTCTGTCTCACTTGGAATTCCAGAGGGATATCTTAAGAAAAAATGAGAAATTGCAGAAATGCAAATACAGAAGTAGGCTGTGAATTTTCTAGCTTTATTGAAAGACGCAGTATCCATACAGAATTTATTTATTTGTTTTACCGCATATGGTGATTTTGCAGAAACCTCCTCTTCAAACCCTGGCCTCATCTGCACCAAGCAGGATATTGCACTATGAAAGTGGTATATAAAAGGCAGGACCTACACCAAGCAGGATCAATCGGTATGAAAGTGGTTTGTGGTATGTGTCAATGGCCCCCAGCAGTTGTCAGTGCACTTCAGTACAGCTATAAAGCAGTAGTGTGGCTCCTGCCTCTTATATACCGCTTTCATACCACTTTCACAGTGCAATATCCTGCTTGGTGTATATGAGGCCCTTGACTTGTCCTAAAACGTTTAGGCTAAAAGTATACTCTCAAATTGTTTGTGTGCTGAATAAAGTTGTGTGTGTGTGTGTGTTTTCCGTTGAGTTCACGAGTAGAAATCACCCTATAGCTTTCTGTATTCTGTTATTTTTCTGTATTCCGTTGGAAAATTAATATGGCAGGATTTTAACCAATACATTCTCCAAATTCTTACTGGAAAAATGATGTAAATTGAACTCCTTATTTGAAATGTCCAGTCTCCTTTGGAAAACAACAAAACTGGCTTGCAGTTTGAAGGTTATCAGAAGTGTATTTGCTTTTTGCGTAATTCTGTTTTATAGCTGTTATCTTTTTGTGATTTTAATTTGTGGTTTGATCTGTTGTTTAAAGGCAACCCTCCAGATGCTTACTTTCATGGTTTTTTCTCCCTTTTTTCAGTTTGTAAGTAGTATTTACTATACAGGTCTATTCTTAAATTTCTAAAGATTTAGTAATAACACCTTCCCTTCACCACAGAATGTAAATGTTGTCCATTCGTCATGGAGGTTTGACAGTGTGCTAAGCAAGGCTGCTGCTCTTTACCCATTCAAGTCACCCTGAGGCTTGAGCACTTGAGTTCAGTTACTAAGGAGGCAGTATTAATTTCTGGAGGGCTGCAAATCAAGGTGTTTGGAAGGCAGGGGCTAAACTTGCATATTCTTTAGCGAACTCCTCAATTCACTATATCTATGCGTCATTACAGTGACTCTGTTTTCTAGTTTTTTGGCTAACAGAAGTAGATGGAATCCAGGGCAGATCATACAATAAAAATATGTTTAACAAAAATGAAGTCATCAGCCCATGTTAAAATTCTTTAGTAACAATTCTTTTTAGTTTGACACTTAATCTAGCGTTGAATTATTATTTGTTAGCCATCTGTGTGGTCTTCTCACCATTCAGTAAGTATATTGAGATGACTTAATTAGCAAAAGGGAAGTGTTAATGCTTCATGTACCAACCCTGTGGAGCAAAGGAAATTTTCTGTAAGGTGATAGTGTAGAAAGCCCAAAGCTTTACTTCTTTTTGATACACATAAACTATTTCCCAAAACATTATTATTATTATTATTATTATTATTTATTTATTTATTTATTTATTTATATAGCACCATCAGTGTACATGGTGCTGTACAGATAACACAGTAAATAGCAAGACCCTGCCGCATAGGCTTACAATCTATTGACAAACATTTTAACATGCTGTGGGTGGGGGATGAATTGCTGTATTGCTAACAGTCTTGTGGGATTTGACCGTAGCCATACCTGTTTTATTTAGTCCTGCAGAAGGTACTGTCTCTTCACCTAGAGAGCATTTTTGCATGCAGATCCTTGCATGATCACATTTTGGTGTTCTCACATGCTTTGCGGCCTGCTTTTTTTCACATGTGAAATCTGATGTGTGTTCTCACTTTGCATGATTTTGCTCCATTCCATTGCTTTTCCTTTGAGTAAGACATTGTTCTCATGAGGTTTGTTTGAAAAATAACTTCCCAATTTGCAGCAAGGAGAGCAAGAACCTCTGAAATATTTGTATGATGTCAAGTATTGACCATTTCCTCATTCATTTGGCAATTTTAAAGCTAAACACAGGAGAAGTAATAACATGCTTATCCTATGAAGACATGGTTATTTCTCATAAAACATTAGGTAGAAAAGAAAGATAGAATTGAGGCCTTTTTCATTTGCTTGAAATCAGCAAATGAAAGTCAGTCTCAAAGTATATACCTGCAAAAATGCTGACAAATCCAATCACCACCTTGTCACAGTGACAGGCTTCCTTTGTTGATTCTTCAAATTGTGGTAGGTGTCTCTTTTTGAATTAAAGGATTATAAAATCAAGTCATTCAAACAAAGCATGCTTTCTTCACAGTGAATGAATTGTTAAGGTTAATCAGAATTCTTGGAACAGGTATAGCGACGTAGTGTAATAAAAAGTGAGGCAGCAGATGTTGTGGCCAGGCAACAACTAAATATCTGCTCCTTAGTATTTTCAAGGAGTTACTTTTGGACCACCCAAATATGAGTATTCTAGTACGAGTTCAACAACAAACAAGCCATAGGTTATAGCAAAAAGGTCTCCATGGAATATGAATATTCCATTTGCAATAGGAATAGGGAGGGTCCATAGCTTAGTGGTAGAACATTTGCTTTGCATGCAGAAGGTTTGATCCCCGGCATGACGAGGTTGGGTAGGAAAAAGCTGGCAGTTCAGTGTCGAAAATACTGGGCTAGATGGGCCAAGGGTCTCACTCAGTATAAGGAAGCTTCTTCTGTTCCTAAAAATGTGAATGACAAGTTCTAATCAGATCTCACTACGGAAGTATCATGGATGTGTTTATGGAAGTTAGGCAAAGAGCCAGAGGTGTCTGCCTTGTTCCTACCATCTCCCACACATGTCTCAGTTTCACTGAGGTGGCAAACCTTTGTGAGGGCTTTGCCACTTCAGTTTGCAAATGGGAGCTCACTTGATTAAATGTTCCTTCGTATACACAATTACTTCCACATACAAATCTAGATGTCCCTCACTCACACACACACACACGATGCACTCAATCATAGAGAGCCTAGGAAGCTGCCTTATACCTAGTGAAACCCTTGGTCAATCTATTACCATCACTGACTGACAATGGCTTTTCAGTGTTTCAACCAGTTATCATGTGAACCCCCAGCTGCGGTCTGAACTGCTTTTGCCACCTCAGTAAGAACATGCCATAGCCTCAGCTTGCCCTGAGTGTATAGGCATGTAGGAGGGGAAGAGTACAGTTTAAGCAGAGGTCTAAAATATCAATGAATATTAATCCCTTAAGGAAGGGGTACAGAACTATTTTCTGGTGGGAGGGCAGATTACCCCCTTCAGGAGACCCACAAGCTGGATGATGTCAGAGGCTGTGGTCCCATCTTCTGATGTCACCCCCCTTTTTTCCCCTCCATGCTGGAAGGAGGCATGGAATTGCTTCTCCTCCCAGTATAGAGAAAAGGATCCAGGCCACCCCACCTCCTATTGCTACCTCCAATCTGAGATCAGAGATAGCAGTGGGAATGAGGGGGCATTGGGACTTGCCCATGCATGGGGAGAGCGGCCCTACACCCCTCATTCTGATCTCAGATCAGAGATGACAGCCAAGATGAGGAGCACTGGAACTCATCCTTATTTATTTATTTATTACATTTTTATACCGACTCAAAATGTAATGAGGCGTAAGGATTTGCCTTAATAATTTAGGTAAGATTGAACAAAACCTTGGCACCCAGGTGCTAAGGTTTTGTTCAATCTTACCTAAATTACTTAGCACATTGAAGCATTATTATTCTCCATTAAAGCCAAAACTTTAGAGAGAAAATAATACATGTGTATACTGACTACAATTGGTAGCAGCCCATAGGCCACTGTGTTGATTTTGCCATGAATAAACAAGGATTTATCAGTGCTTCATACATTTTTAAGCATCAGCAAACCTGGGTTTGTCACTTGACAATGAGTTGCAGCCATTATTGACTATCTGAATTGTATTACTGCTAACCCATGTTTCATACGTTCACACGATTTTTTAGACCTCATGTATGAAGTCATCATCTTTGACAGTATGTAGGGACTACTCTATGGGCTTAATATTTTTTAGGACTTGCAGCCTTTGTCAATGTTTGTATGGAACCAAAGAATAACTGTGGAACTGGTTGATGCTTATCCTTACCAAGATGGCAAGAAAGATACATGAAAACTAAATAAACATAGGAAATGCAGTCTGTACTGATTGCACATTCAATATTCAGCTAGTCCATTTCTAATCTTAATAATAATAATAATAATAATAATAATAATAATAATAATAATAATAATAATTTGTTACCTGCCTCTCCCTCTGGATTGAGGCGGGGTACAACACAAATAAAAACACCATAAAATACATACAACTTATTCAAACGTTTAAAACCAGTGCATCATTAAAAGCAGCACACCATTAAAAAAAGGCATCTTAAAATTCAACTGGGTAGGCCTGCTGGAAGAGATCAGTCCTTCAGTTTCTGCACATTTGAATGGAGTGAGGAGGAGCAGGGAGAGACCCTGACTACTCCCTATAGGTCCTTTGACTTGTCTCAGATATATGGGTACAGCTTCACTTACATAGTTAAGCATACACATTTCCATTCAGTTTTCATTTTGCATACCCTTGTTCAGCTATTTTTACATACTGTTTTTACAAAAGAAAAAAAAAGGCTAGTACTGAAATTGCATTTGTATGTCATAATGGACGTAATGCAGTGGATATACTGTGCGTTAGGAAAGTGCTCTTGAAATTTTACAAAGAAATTAAGGCCACATACTACACCAATGTAAATGTAATATTCCTACTTTTTAAGCAATTGGGAACGAGCTTTAGGAATGCACCCTCTTCCTTCTAGCCCACATCTGGGCAGCCTGCGGGCTGCAGGTGGTCTTCAGCAACTCTCCATGCAGCCCAGAGAACCCCTCCCAGTATCAGAGGCATTAAGCCTATATACCGTATTTTCCGACGTATAAGATGACTGGGCGTATAAGACGACCCCCAACTTTTGAGAAGATCTTCCTGGGTTAAAAAGTCATCTTATACTGGGCGTATAAGACGACCCCCAACTTTTGAGAAGATTTTCCTGCGTTAAAAAGTAGTCTTATACGCCAGAAAATACAGTATATATACCAGTTGTTGGGAAACATGATTTGGAGGTTTGCTGATGCACCATGTCCTGTTTGTGAGTCCCTGGTCAACAGCTGGTTGGCCACTGTGTGAACAGAGTGCTGGGCTAGATGGAGCCTCGGTCTGATCCAGCAAGGCTCTTCTTACGTTCCTACCCCGTAGCTCAGCTGATCAACCATCTGGTAGTTACCCATCCCTGCATACTGCATACTGAGATGAGAGGGGGGGGGGAGAATGCTTGTGTGAGTGCTTGGCCCCAACTGCCACCCAGCACCACATGTGGCCTACATGCTTTAGCCCCCTGGAACAAAGATTCCCTTCTCTTTCTGACCTTAGCAACAGTTAAGCATTATATCAGTACTGATAGTACCTTTGGTTATGGCTAATCAGGGGGTGAAACCGGTTAATCTTAAGCAAGGTTAATATTGTTACTTGTCTAATGCTTAACTGCTGTTAAGGCCAGAAAGGGAAGGATGTGGGGAATGAGCCGGTATGAATAAATATCTTCTGGTATTAGTCTCTCTTCCAATATTTATGCTAAGAAACATGAAAAGTCATTAAATAGATATAGCCCTAGTGCATGAGAGGAAGGTGTTTCCACTTTGACATGACAGGACTGCCAATTTCTCTCTCCCTACCCCATTCCCAATTGCATGATATTCCTAGAGGGATTGCCTGGCTCCCAGATGAGGCTCTTTAAGACAACAGCAAGAAGGGAGTCCCAACTCAGTAGCAGGGTCCAAACATCCGGATCCTAAAAACTCAGTCATTAAAATTAAATCCTGTTGTAATAAATGTGGGTTACTTTTGAGTAAACCTGTCTCGTATCAAAATGCCCACTGTGGCACCACTGTGCCAACCAAGCTATTTTCCCCTTGTGCCAAGTGAATGTCGCGATTCCTCCATTCACTTGTACAGGAGAGTGGAAAGTCCTTCTTGAAAAGAAATGGTGGGTGAGGGGGCGAAGTGCACTCCCAACAAGGACCCTTGGGCTAGCAAGGTACTTTGGGGTGGGGGTGAGCTTTGCTGCCCTCTGATTGATTTTTGGCAGGATGGCTTTTTCTCACCCCATGAAAATGAATGGTGAAATTGCCCTATCCTATGGAGCATTTCCTCATAGGCCCATATACGGACTCAAAAAGTTCCTCTACTGAATTCCGCCTCCACCAAGGAGCCTTGGGTCAACAGGGTCTGGGGTGGGCCTTACCCACTCTAGCCCATTTTCAGCAGGGGGCTTTTTTTACTCTCTATACAAGTCAATGGATAGATTCCTCCTAGTCTTATATAGGGAGCAAAAAAAGGCCCATGCTGAAAAATGACTGGAAGGGGGTGAAATTCACCAAGGACCCTGGGGACATCAGAGTCCTTGAGGGGGTAGTCTTCATCTCCCTCCAGCCGATATTCAGCAGGGGGGCCTTTTCTTGCCCCATGCAAATTAATGGAGAAATTGCTTTGCTCATTTGCATAGGGATATGGAGGAAGGAAGGGGGAAGTTGGAGCCACCAAAGAGAAGGGGCGGTGGGGGGACACAGAAAGAACGAAGCGCTAGAGAAAGAGACCAGGGGGTGGGTGGAGAGAGCGGGTTAAGGAACCAAAGAGGGAGGAAGGAAAGAAAGAGGAGCCAGAGAGCAAAATGGAGGGAGGAAGAAAAGAAAGAAAGAGAAGTCACACACACACAGAGAGAGAGAGAGAGAGAGAGAGATGAGAGTGGCCAGCACATACACAGGATGCATATTTATGCACACCCAAATACAAATAAGAGGACACTTGTAACATTTTTGTGACTGGCCTCCTAGCCACCCTTACATCAGTCAATTTGTGGCAGTGCCCAGGGCACTTTTTCAACATACCAAATGTCTCACAGGCATTTGGTTGGAGAACCTTGTATAAGAGTATGAAATAAATCTTTTTTTAAAAAAACCCACAACCTTGTATAAGAGTATGAAATAAAACTTTAAAAACAAAACAAAAATAGGATGGTGTGAAAGTGCTTCAGTATCTGATGGCCAGCCTTTAGAATTCACGCTCTTCAAAATTGAAAGTTCTGGAGCTCCTGTACCTTTAACAGCTGTGGGGCAAGCAGAAATTCAGCAGATAACATTTCTCCTTCTGCATGCCAAGAAAAGTTTCAGCTGCTTAATTTATGCTTGTCACACAGCTGCAAAAGCCGCCCACAGGAGCGCTGCCAGACAAAAAAGCTGGTAACTTTAATTAGATGTATTGTCTACGGTGGCTAATGAATAAGATGTTCCAATGTATACATTTAACATTATTTGGGGGGTGGGGGGAAATAGGATACATTCAAGCTCTCTTCCAAAATTGCCATCAAGGAAATAATAGAAGGTGATTGGATTGTGTGCCAATACATTTGTAGTTTGACAAAGAAGGTATTCATCTTTTCCTTCTTCTTGCAAACACTTCTGATGCTTCGCTCTTCATTTATACTTTTGGCGAGCTAAGCTTTTGTGAAATGTACATAGATGTTATATTTGAATTATCTGATCAGTTAGTGTCATGCTCACTTAAAGAGGTGCACTGAACATCTCACATAATTAGGAGCTGCAATAAAACTGTGCCACTTCTAGATGTTTAGTATTAATAAACGGGGCTAATTGTTTGTACACCACTAAGTGCATGGGAAGAAATAAGTTTAAAAAAATAATAAATAGTACCATATAGGAAATTATCAAGGGAAAAACTTGGAGTATAATACCCACAGATGAGTGTTTTTTCTTGATTCTAGCAACTCCATTTGGGATGAAGGGGGAATGTCCATTCACTTCTCCATCTGTTAATATTGGTGATTAAGTGAACTTTACATTCAGTGCAGCTTAATTGGCTTCTGTTCAGGGAAATGTTGAGATCATTCCATGTGTATTAGGTTATTTTAGTCTGTCTCTTATTATCCTTAAAAATAGTCTTCTAATTACCCCTCTTGAAAAGAAAATGCAGCAATGACTAGCATTGTAGAGCAGTTACATCATGTAGCGTCATTCCAAATCTCCTTCGGTCTCAGAGCTTTTGTGCGTGTACATAGAACTTATATATCTGCAACTGACGTTTGAAGGCTTTGTGTTTTGCAGTGGCTGCTCCAATCTCATCTGTCATTTCCGCTAGTAGTAAAATAGAGATTTTAATGCAGGTTCACTAACACTAACATTCTGATAATCACAAAAAATAACCTGACAAATGCCCTGGAGCATAGATGTTGATAACATCTTTATGTTGTACAGAGTTAAGATGAAGAATTGAAAACAGCATGTGACAGTCCAATTCTCTCTCTCCCCCCAACCTTCTACCGATATAAATTATTTTTTATTACTTCCGCAGGTTCAGTGCATGCAACATCAATAGCAGCCTCTAGAGTGGAGCAGGCACTGTCTGAAGTTGCTTCATCCTTGCAGAGCAGCACTCCAAAGCAAGGTCCACTGCATCCTTGGATGACTCTGGCTCAAATCTGGCTTCATGCAGGTAATGGGGCACAGCTGCTGTTTTCTTTTCCTGCTCATTAGCTACAGGAATTTGTATTCATTGCATTCAGCCGGCCGGAATGTTTTATTGTATGTCAGCTAAAAGCCGAGCTTTTAAGGACATTTATTCAAAATGTGGCATTTTGTTACATTTCAAGACAAGAACATTGTATGTTTAATTTATGAAACAGCAGTCTAGGGGAGGATGGCATTTAGTATTTAACAACCTTGTCAGAAAGTTGACTCCCCCACCCTTCCCAACCACTCCTCAGGTTGTGTTAAGTCATGGAAATTTAAAGTCTCTCATTGAAAATTAAGGGTGACATTGTTTTGGTGAACTTTAATCTGACATTATAGTGGAAATGTGCAATTGGGACTGGGGCATCTCCAACCATTTTAGGCAAAAAGTTAAATGCCGTCTGAAATTATGTCTTTTTAAGTGTTATTCAAAAGTCCAAAAGGAGATAACAATAACTAAAACTACTTTGGGGAGCAAACTATTTTGAATATAGATAGACGGATGGATGGATGGATTTTCTTGAAGTTTGGGTAGTACAGATAATGGGCAATGTTCAACAGGGCCAATTCTGCTCTGCAGGCGAGACTCACCACTTTCGCAACAGAGATTTAGTGCTTCCAGGAGCAAACAGAAACAAGTGGAAATGCTCATTTCTGTATTGGAACAGATCAGCAGAAGTCACAATCCAGAAATGAGGAGGCATTGAATCTCCATTGTGCAAGCCGTGTGTCTTGTTTGTGCATGGAATCGGCAGGAGGAGAAACTCGTGGAATTGGCAGGAGTGCTGTGTACTGTTGTACTGACTTCAGTTGTTGATGCTGATTTTGAGAAGTTGGGTTAGAAGTACTTTGAAATGTCCAGCTAGCAAGAACTAGATTAACAGCTGTTATCCAGAGGACCTTCTCCTCTGCTGCTCCCAGGCTGTAGAACAGCCTACTGGAGAAGACTCGTCAGCTTGACAGTCTTTTATTTATTTATTTATTTATTACATTTCCATACTGCCCAATAGCCGGAGCTCTCTGGGCGGTTCACAAAAATTAAAACCATTCAAAGTATAAAACAACAGGATAAAACCATAATATAAAATACAATATAAAACACCAAATTAAAATTTATTTATAGACTGTTAAAATGCTGGGAAAATAAAAAGGTCTTCACCTGGCGTCTAAAAGCATATAATGTAGGTGCCAAGCGAACCTCCTTAGCATTCAAGAAAGCTATCAAGACTGATCTCTTCCGGCAGGCCTATCCAGTAGAATTTTAGGATATTTTTAGTGTGTTTTAGGATGCTTTTAGGATGTTTTAAACAGTGTATACCAGTATTTTATGCTTGTTGTTGTTCCCCGCCTCGATCCAATCGGAGAGGCGGATAAGAAATAAATTATTATTATTATTTATTTATTATTAAACCAGGTAAGCAGCAGCCCCTCATAATGTAACTGTTGCTGGGCTGTATCATTTTAGACAACAAGTTAGGGATCAAATCTATTAACGCTTCCCCTACATAAAAGACTGTCCCCACATAGAAAACTAGTATGACAAGGTGCTAGGTTAACACCTTCAGCAATATCTTAGTTTTCTAAAGAGTATTTTATGTGGGGGAACAAATGTGATCCCTCGCTTGCAATCGGAACTAGTACACCGAGCAACGGATATGTCATGTGGGATTAGCTCATCTGCTTTACTTCAAACAGACCCATCGATGCATATTTACTTTAGGTTTGTAGACGAAGTTTGGAGTCAATCCAACCTTCCTGCAAGGTAGGCCCCGGACCAAACGTCCTATCTTCCCCGGCCACCCCTCGCCCTAGCCCTCTTCCCAACCAGGATGAGCCAGAGATTCCTGGAATAAAACACACACACTCAGCTAAGGGCCAAAACAAGTTTAACACCATTCAGCTAAAACTAACACGTGAAGTTTTGGTCAGAGGTAGCAGCAAATGGGGGAGGGGGGGGAAAAGAGGACGGGAAGGGAGGGGAATCAAAGGAAGGACGACAAAAGGATAATGTACAAGGAGCCAAGGCTCCATCTAAAACCTTCAAACACACAACCCACCCCCGGCCATAAAAGCAGCTAGCCTTGTCTCAGGAAATCCAGACATTTAAAATAAACAAAAGACCCTAGCTTACTCCGAGCAGCCATCCTAGGCTGACTTGGGTGTTCTTCCTCCAAAACCAGAACAGTAGATGCTCATCCCAAACAGGATACCCTTTTTATCCCCTTTTGGAATTTAAGGCCCCATGACCTCCCTGAACCAACCCCAGCTCTGCCTGGCTCCTAACAACTCTCCCCTCATAGGGAGGGCTTCACCCTCTTTCTCAGAACTGAACCCAATTATCCTAATGACCAGGGAGATAACCTGCAGGAGAGAGGCCCAACCTGACCTTGGAGTCTCAGCGCCGAGAGTTCCACACTCCCACCCCCACCTAACATACTATCATAGCTACACAACACATACCAGAACAGATACAGAAAAGAAAGAATAATACAGTTAAAGAGCCAGTACAGCCAGCAAGCCAGCAAGGCCCCATGTCCTTCACAAGGTTTACTTTATGTTTAGTCAATATCACGTAGAGAATGGAGTGTCAGTCAAGGTAGGACTAGGGAGACTGAGGTTCTAATCCCCGGTCATTCATGAAGTTCGTGTTGTCCTAATCTATGTCACAGGGTTGATGTGAGAATATAAGGGTGGGGAAATGTACACTGCCCTGAGCACCTTGGAGGAAGGATGGATAAAAAATGAACGAGAAGTAATCAATAGTATCTATTCATCTATTTTCAATATTTATACAAACGTTTTGCAGGAAGTTTACAATTATCTGCTAAATTACCTTTTCTGAAGTAAGTGGACATAGCTTTCCAGTCTTGGTCTGCTTTCTGAAATGTTATATGTAGGGAAAGAAAGAATACACTTGGCCTCAAACCTGAATTAGGCTTTGAGATTAGGATTACAAACCTGTGCAGTGTGATGTCTTGCTTGATACAAATAAATTAGAGCAGCTTATGGTACTAGGTTATAAAACATCTGGATCTTTAAAAAAAAGCTTTCTATATAGCAAAACATTTTGTTAATTATGTTTTATCGCAGAGGGAAAAATACATTCTTGCATAGAGCAAGCAAAGCATGGGATCTACTTAGACAGGAGAGCCCTAGTTCCCAGACATGGCATAGGGGATCAGTGATTGGATATCCCACCTTTTTTCCTAACTTAAAGATAGGAGGTCCAATTTTAACCAGAGTAATAGCACTGGAGGAGATGTTATAGGACGAGGTGTTATCTACGTAGTACACCTGTTTAAATATCTCCAAATTAACAGTTCGCTCTTGAATTAGAGCTTACAGAGATGAAACTGCTTTTTTAGCCTGCAGTGAGGTCATATTTTCTGTGCTTTTCCTGTGGTGTCTGTTATGAACTGGTGGAAGTTGCTGGGCATGTCCAGTAGTTTTGAGAAGCTAAATATCATGGTAGAATCATAGAATAGTAGAGTTGGAGGGGGCCTATAAGGCCATCAAGTCCTATAAGGCTCATTGTTTGTAAAGTTGTTATAGTGGTTTTAAATGTACGTGCATTTTGCATGTTTTTGTGGTTTTTAATTTTTGGATATTGTTTTTAAGTGTTTTTATCTTATGTGAACCACCCAGAGTGCTTCAGCTATGGGGCGGTATACAAATGCAATAAATAAATAAACCCTGCTCAGTGCATGAATCCACCTTAAAAATACCTGACAGATGGCTGTCCAGCTGCATCTTGAATGCCCGTAGGGTGGGAGAGCCCACTACTTACCTAGGTAAGTAGTTCCATTGTCGTACTGCTCTAACAGTCAGGAAGATTTTCCTGATGTCCAGCCAGAATCTGGGTTCCTGTAACATCAGCCCATTATTCCATGTCCTGCGTTCTGGAATGATTGAGAAGAGATCCTGGCCATCCTCTATCTGATGACCTTTCAAGTATTTGAAGAGTGCTATCATGTCTCTCCCCAGTCGTCTCTTCTCAAGGCTAAACATGCCCAGTTTTTTTAGTCTTTCCTCATAGGGCTTTGTTTCCAGACCCCTGATCATCCTTGTTGCCCTCCTCTGAATCCCCTCCAGCTTGTCTGCATCCTTCTTGAAGTGTGGTGCCCTGGACACAATACTCAAGTGCCATATAGAGGGTAACCTCATGTGGTTTGGAAGCTATACTTCTATTAATGCATCCCAAAATAGCATTGCTTTTTTTGCAGCCACATCACACTGTTGGCTCAGATTCAGCTTGTGATCTACAACAATTCCAAGATCCTTCTTGCTTGTAGTATTGCTGAGCCAAGTATCCCCCATCTTGTAACTGTGCATTTGGTTTAGAACTTGGCATTTATCCCTATTAAATTTCATTCTGCTATTTTCAGCCCAGTGCTCCGGCCTATCAAGATCACTTTGAATTTGTTTCTGTCTTCCAGGGTATTAGCTATCCCACCCAATTTTGTGTTATCTGCAGATTTGATAAGCATTCCCTGCACTTCCTCGTCTGAGTCATTCATAAAAATGTTGAAGAGCACTGGGCCCACGACTGAGCCCTGCAGTACCCTGTTTGTTACCTCTCCCCAGTTTGAGAAGATACCATTGATAAGCACTTTTTGAGTCCAATTCTGTAGCCAGCTGTGAATCCACCTAATAGTTGTTCCATCTAGCCCACTTTTAGCTACTTTGCTGATTAGAATGTCTTGTGGTACTTTGTCAAAAGCTTTACTGAAGTCAAGATATATTATGTCCACAGCATTCCCACAGTCTACAAGGGAGGTTACCCGATCGAAGAATCATAGAATAGTAGAGTTGGAAGGGGCTACCTTAATGAGATCAGATTAGTCTGGCAGGATTTGTTCCTGACAAATCCATGTTTGCTTCTTGTAATCGCTGCATTATTTTCAAGGTGCTCGCAGATTGACTTCTTTATAACCTGCTCTAAAAATTTCCCAATGATTGATGTCAGACTAACTAGCCTGTAGTTCCCAGGTTCCTCCTTTTTGCCCTTTTTGAAGATAGGGACAACAATAGACCTCTTCCAGTCGTCCGGCACTTCACCCGTCTTTTTATATGGAAGAGCAGTTCCTTCATAGAAGCTGTCTTTCTGTACACCTCAGAGACTTGAGGCTTATTTCAAGCCTGAGACAATGGCATTCAACCAAAGATTGTAAATTTTATATCCTGCCTTTCTACCTAATGCTGCTCAGGGCGGCTCCCAGCAATAAAATACGACAAAATACAATAAAACAGCAATAAAGTGCCAAACATAAAAACAAGGCAAGGTAAAACACAGCAATAAAATCTATAGAAATGATTTAAATCAATTGCTTGGCCGTAACAAGTCAGCTTATTGAAAAGGTCTATCTGTGCCTGCTAGCAGGGCAAGACCTTGGAGCAGACGCTGCAAAGGTCCCTTGTGGAGCCCCCCACAAAGTTGTTTCAGGTGTTGGCAGGCCCGAGAGAATGACCTTTTCCAAAGAGCATAAAACCCAGGCAGGCTCATAGGAGAGAATACTATACTATATTCCAGATAACCTGGTCCCAAATCATGTGGAGCTTGGTAGGTCATTTTGAATTGTGATTGGAAACGGACCAGTAGCCAGTTTGCCTGTACAGTCTCTGATAGTTTAAGATTAATTTATGGATGTGAAATTATTATAGTACACTCTAGAATTAATTTAGATTTAGTATACTAAAAGAAATATTAATGGAGGTATAGTAATATGTGTTTTAAAACAAGTTTACCATATTCTGTTTTCTGTATGGAAATCCAATATGGTGGTAGCCATGAGATCGCATGAGTCTCACAGACTCTGCTATCCTCTGCCTGAATTTGAATTGGATATTTGGGTTTGTTTCAGGTGGATTTTTGTACCGTGCTTTCCTGTCTTGTGTTGCATACTTGGGCAGCCAGACCATCAATCTCACCTGGGTTCCTTGCTCTACCGGCTCCCCTGAAGTTAACTTCCCTCTCTCTCTCTCCCCCTTACCTCCCCTCCCCGCCCTTCCCGTGATCAGAGAGAGAGAGAGAGAGAGCTGTGCCTTTAATGCTAGAGTCACCACTGTTGGCATTCCATGGAGTGCCACTTTGGTGAGTCTCCTGATATTTGGGGATGGCAGAGAGGACCTGCCATCGTGGGGGTAAGGCAGGGAAGTGTAGCTTTATTTATTTTATTCATTTTTATTTATCTCCTGCTTTTTCACCAAAATTGGCGCTCATTTTTGTTCCAAAGTGCCCTGGCCACTGTGAATACAATGGAAGAGCAGAATATACATTTCCTTGAATTAATAAATAAAGGTCCATGTAATACATAATGAATGGCCCTTTGGTGGCCTTAGCTTATTAGTATCATGTTGATAATTAAATAGCACCTATTTAAGCATCTTAGTATGGAAGCAGTTTTAATATCCTAAGGGGAGAAGAAAAGAAATAAAATTTCTGACTGTGCTTAAATTATTGTTTTTTGTAGGTGCTGGTATAGTTATTAAGGTACAGGTAAATAGAAGAGGGAATTAATAGATCACTTTACTGCTTCTGTGAGAACTGAGGTAGTTTAAAGTGGTATTTATGCGAATTATATCAAACAAAATTTGAGAGAGAGAAAATGCCTGGAAGTGTCTACTGAAACAGATTGTATGACCCTAAACATTAATAAATAACTCATTGGATGATAGACTTTACTATCTATCTGAGCCATAGCGCAAGGCATTTCATTCAATAGCCTGACTGTAACTTACTTAAACATTGACTTCAAAATTAGCTTACGCTTTTATGGGTGTGTGTGATGTTTTTATGTACCGTATTTCTTTGATTCTAAGACGCCATCAATTCTAAGACGCACCCCATTTTTAGAGATGTTTATTTGGGAAAAAAGGGCATCTTAGAATCGAAGAAATACGAACAAAGACACACACTTTACCAACATAACTGGCTTCCTCCTTAAGCATTCCTCACAGCCACTTTTCTACTCTAGCCTTACAGAAAAAGGATGGTAACATACAGCTCGATTTTCCCGCGCTCTCCCAAAAGCGCCGAGCCCACCCCTGCGCGATTGCACGCGGGGTGGGGAGAGCGGCTGGAGCGCAGAGCAATAGGCGCCGTCCGAGGACCGTCACGTGCTCAAGACCCTCTGCCGCCCCCTCTCTTGGAAAGAGGCGAGAGCGGCTCCTCGTCTCGTGGCCTCCTCCGCTATTTCTACCTAGACAGGATTTGTGTGTGTGTGTGTGTTTTGTTTTGCGATCCCATCCGATCTCTCTTTCTCTCTCTCCAATTCTGGGTTGCCAGAGGGTTCGCGCCCCACCCATTTGGCTGGGGCCTCGCGCCAGGCTTTTGCTCTCTTGCTTCCCGTCTCGCGCCGGCTCCAGCGAGCCGGGAAGGTCAGTGCAACAGCAATTCACAGGCAAGACAGAGCAGGCAGGGCATGTGGTGTGTGCTTAAACCCACACCAACAAACCGTTGCTTGCTTGCTGTGATTGCCCTGAGGCGGGGGCTAAGGATTAAGCCACTCCCCTTTTTTCTTCCTTTTATCTCTCCTGCGAATGTATGTTGCTGTGCAGGGAAGGGTTAGAGGCGATTATTACCGTATTTCTTTGATTCTAAGACGCCATCGATTCTAAGACGCACCCCATTTTTAGAGCTGTTTATTTAGGGAAAAAAGTGTGTCTTAGAATCGAAGAAATACGGTAGTTATTGGGAAGGCTGAATTACATCTTTAAGTTTTTTCTATATTCTTCATCTGCTGTTTCTCCGTAGACGTTAAAATATGTCTTCACACATTTGGTTAAAATAAACTCTACTTACTGGCTGGGATCCAAAACAACTACTTCAAGCATCCCCAAGGGCTTGCAGGTGCCCTTTAGAATGTTTCACTCCCCACGCCCCTTTGAACAGCAGACCTTCCCATCCCATATGATATCACAAACTGTTTTTAAGACTCTCCTCTATACTGAGAGATGAACAGCTTTGAAACATTTATTTTAAGAAAAAACAAAACAAAAATCCCATTTTTTAAAAGTAACTAAACATTCTTAAAAATATTGCAGTTATAAAAGGAACACGGTTGCAACATAACAATAGTGTTATATTACAGAGATGCATACCAGTGGAAGACAAGTAGATATTGTGCAAAACTTTGATTGTGTTTTAAAAGTCCCTTAAACAGTTTGTAGGTATTCACACATAAACCATGGTTTGTTTAATCTGTGGGTTGTTGAATTCTGGGTTGTCATAATGTGTGAATGTGGCTGTGCTAACAAACATGTTTGTTAACCACGAACAACCCAGAAAGAGAACCCATGCTCATATAAAACCTGTCTTAAAAGAACTGCACTGGCTACTTGTTAGCTACCAAGCCATATACAAAGTTATGTTATTATCTTATAAAGCCCTGAATAACTTGGGAGCAGCATACCTAGCAGACCGCCTTCCTTATATACACCTAGACGACAGTTACGATCTTCAGAGGAGGTCCTACTGGCCTTTCTGAAACGAATTGGATGTTGCCATGAAGAACATTGGCAGCGGGTCTTCTCTGTAGCAGCACCCACCCTCTGGAAAACACTCCCTCGTCCAGTTCGGGAGGCGGAAAATGTAATATCTTTTAAACGCCTCCTAAAAATGCACCTCTTCACACAGGCTTTCCCTGGTCTATAATTTATCAGATTTTATATTGCACTCTTAAGCTTTTAACGTTTTAAATTCATTGTATACTTACTGTATTTTTATGTTTTTAATTGTGCACTGCCCAGAGAGCCTCGGCTATTGGGCAGTATAAAAATGCAATCAATCAATCAGTAGTTTAATTGTCAGTCAGACAAATCCTGCATTGGGGGAAAATCATGAATTAACTATGGTTTAAATAAATCATAGGTTAGCCTTATGTGCAAACCAAGTAATTATGGGTTCATACCTTTACCCTGTCTTCTAGCTGTCCTCGTCTTCATCCTTACTCTTAAGCATGCTTCATTTCTAAAGACAGCTGATACCCAGGATTCTGGATAGTCATGCTAACTGCTTGGATGTGTGTGTGTGTGTGTGTGTGTGTGTGTGTGTGTGTGTGTGTGTAGGAAGTGAGGTATGATTCACAGGGATTCAGATCATGTCTTTCGTTGGTTTCAGCCATTTTAGGAAAGTATTGCAGCAGGCTTTCAGCTGTTGATCAGACAGAGTTCGGAGGCAGGACTCTGAAAATACTCAGAGGGGACCACTTGCCCAACCATCTTGGATTTGCAAAGAAATATTATCCAAATTAATGCATTTTATTTGAATATTCTTGTTCCAGGACCATGGTTTTTGAAAAGGATTTTGGAGTTCGCAAAGAACTGACTTCAGCCTAGGTTCTGTTTCTGTTTGACCTGGACAAACATGACCCAGCATTTATCCAGACCAGAAGACTGGTTGGGCCCCCGCACATGATTGACAGTTTGTAGGGTAGGGGGAACACTGGGGTTTTCCCCTTACACACCTAGCACACACTCTGTTTTTCTGACCAAAAGATTCAAAAATGAATAAAAACCTCAAAAGACTGCTACCATCTGCCAGTTTAGTGAAACCTCTAGAACACATTACGAAAATCCTTCAGTTAAAACAACCCCAATATTTATTTATTTATTTATTACATTTTTATACCGCCCAATAGCCGAAGCTCTCTGGGCGGTTCACAAAAATTAAAACCATCATAAAACAACCAACAAGTTAAAAACACAAATACAAAATACAATATAAAAAGCACAACCAGGATAAAACCACGCAGCAAAATTGATATAAGGTTAAAATACAGAGTTAAAACAGTATAATTTAAATTTAAGTTAAAATTAAGTGTTAAAATACTGAGTGAATAAAAAGGTCTTCAGCTGGCGACGAAAGGAGTACAGTGTAGGCGCCAGGCGGACCTCTCTGGGGAGCTCATTCCACAACCGGGGTGCCACAGCGGAGAAAGCCCTCCTCCTAGTTGTCTAGGGCTCAGTGCAGAGGAATGTCATGAGTAGACATAGCTTGAAAAACACAAGGTACTGAATTGTAATTAAAAAGTAAAATTAATTATAAAGAAAATAAGAATTCGCATGCTATTTAAAATAAGAGAAAGAAAATACTTCAAAGGTGAAAAAAGCATTAAAAATGCAAAATGCAAGATCCTGCAGGTCCATGAGTTCCACACTGCATGGTGCTAAGGTTTAAAAGAGTCTCTTATTTCAAGCCATTTCAAAATGCAGTCCGCCATATGTTTGGGGGGATTTGGAGCAGCTCCAGGTCCATTGTGTTGTGTCCAAATAGATGTCAGGAAAATTCTTCGTTGCTCTCTGATAAAAAAAACAAAAACCTTGATCTGCCAGGAGTCCCTTCTTTGAATTCATTCTGTCCCTTCTCTGGTTTTTAAACTTTTCCTGATTAGCATGTAGGACTTTTTAACCTAATGAGGGAAAGAACTAATACACTAGCGCACTAGCCAATCCTAAAAGAGAGTAGGCATATAAGGATTTTCATGTTGTGTAAATGTAGGGCAAATTACTTCTGTTTCTCTATGGGATGGGAACTAAATACTCTGCCCCCTTTGCGTGAGACTGGCTGCCTACCCAAGAGAGTCATACCAGCAGAAAGGAAGCTTTCAATGGTGTTTTTGCCTTTAGAATTACGGAGCTGGTCAAGCTGAGTTGACCAAATTTGACAGTCTTTTAGAATTTAAAAAAGCAATAAAGACTGATCTATTCCAGCAGGCCTATCCAGTGAGATTTTAGAATGTTTTCAGGATGTTTTTAAGGATGTTTTAAAGATGTTTTAATCATGTATGGTATGTTTTTAATCAGTTTTTAATGTGTATTTTATATCATGTTTTTATACTGCTTGTTTTATATTTTGAATGGTTTTAGTTTTTGTGAACTGCCCAGGGATCTTCCTTCGGCTATTGGGCAGTATAAAAATGCAATAAATAATAACAAATAATAATAATAATCCAGCCAGTCCCCAGCCACCAGTACCTGTAAGGGCAGATTATATTCTACATATGGGTGCATTTCTGTAGAAGAGAAATAGCAGGGACTGGGTTGTTGCTGTTCTCTTTTGCTGGAAACAACGCATGTGACTGCATGACTATCCCACCATAATAACAACAACAACAACAATAATAAAAATATTTCTTACCCGCCTTTCCATCCTGATTGAGGTGGGGAACAACAGTAAATATAAAATACATAAAATACTTATTAAAAACATAGTTTACATTGTTAAAACTTCCTAAAAAAACATCCTAAAAGCATACTAAAGCATACTAAAATTCTACTGGATAGGCCTGCTGGTACAGATCAGTCTTTATAGCTTTCTTAAATGCTAAAAGACTGTTAAGTTGACGAATCTCCTCTGGCGAGCCATTCCACAGTCTGGGAGCAGCAGAAGAGAAGGTCCTCTGGGTAATACCTGTCAGCCTAGTTTTGGCTGGCTAAAGGAAATTCTTCCCAGAGGACCTGAGTGTGCGGGGCGAATTGTATGTGAGAAGGTGATCTCGCAGGTAGCCTGGACCCAAACCATGTAGGTCTTTAAAGGTGATAACCAACACTTTATACTTCGCTTGGAAACTAATTGGCAGCCAGTGAAGAGATTTTAAAACTGGTGTAATGTGGTCACCCCTAGGTGTACCGGTGACCAGCCTGGCTTCCGTATTTTGAACTAGTTTAAGTTTCCGGACTAGGCACAAAGGTAGCCCTATGTAGAGCACATTGCAGAAGTCGAGCCTCAAAGTTACCACCTTATTTCTTCCAAGCCTCAGTCCTGGAATTGAAATCTGTTTTCAGAGTGAACCCAGGCATGTCTGCTTACTTTCCCACCTCTGTTCTTTATGCCATTGCATTCACAAAACCTGAGTCCTATCTACACGAAGCAGGATACAACACTTTAAAAACGTTTTGAAAACTGTATATGTAATGTGTCCTGGGCTTGAACAGTTGTCAAAACCATTATAAACCATTATAAGCAGTAATCTTCAGAGTTCATGAAGAATATAATGCAGTGTAACGTTCAATTGAAAAGAAATCTGTGCCTGTGGGAAGCTCCCTTGGAGAACTAAGTTAAAATGTAAGTAAGCACGAGGGGAAATATTAATTAGGGGGAAATCATTTGTTCCTATTTCTTCTTCTTTGTCCTTCTCGCAGCTGAAGTATACATAGGAATTGGAAAACCTGCAGAAGCCACAGCATGTACTCAGGAAGCTGCTAACCTCTTTCCAATGTCTCACAATGTTCTCTACATGAGAGGTCAAGTGGCAGAACTTCGGGGAAATATCGATGAAGCCAAACGGTGGTATGAAGAGGCCTTATCTATCAGCCCTACGCATGTCAAAAGCATGCAGAGATTGGTAAGTTCCAGCTTATACAATGCAATGCGCACTTGAAAACACTATTCAAATGTGAATTATTATTATTATTATTATTATTATTATTATTATTATTCTCAAATATTTAGGGAATCTCAAGTTTGTTAAGCCATCAGTGGTGGCATACAGTCTCACAACTTATAGGATATTTCGCAGTGGTGCCATGACCATCTTTTGGAAAGAGGGAAAGGGAAGAGAGGACATAATTAGATAATAGATAAATAAAATATAAGATACAAAATTAAAAGGGGTCCTGTGTTACAGGTTAGATTCAATAGTGGGTCATGGATCTAGAAGGCTTGAAAGCCATTGTTTATGTAATTAGGAACTGTAATTCATTACATTCATTTAGTTAGTGAGCTATTTCTCTCTAGCCCACCCCAATTAAGAACAACTAAACATACTAATTTCTCAGACTATAGCTTTAATTTCATTATTTTCTCATTCTGTGATATTTTCCATTCACCATGTGCTCATAATTGCCTTTAAGACTACATTGTATTATTATAAGTGAAGCATGTTTTGGCTGACACGCAGATCTTCAGGCAGCTGTTCATTTTCATAGCACAGCAGTGTGAGACAAAGGGAATAGTTTTCTGAGACATTTGTGTTCGTAATAATCTTTTATGTGCCATTTCGCACATTTTAAGGCGCACTGCTATGCATGTTTAGATAGAAACAAGTCCATGCTGCTAGGGTATGCTGGGAGTTGTGGGATTTTTTTCTGTCTAAACATGCATAGGATGGCACCCTTAAAGTGTTTTGTAGTCATTATCTTGTCTGTTTTTACAACACTGGTGGCAACTTTCCTCCCATTGAAAATAGAAAACTCTGGGACACCCCCACCCTGATTTTCATCAGGCCTGCAAAGAGTTAAAGCCCACTTGCCCCAGCACCATGATCCCAATCTTGGGGGGCGGGGAAGGGAGGGAGGGAGGGAGGCAGCTCTTTATTTGATTTTTAAAAATCAGCCATGCAGAGGCTGAAAACATGAATAACCTCACCTCTAGTTTGGTGCTCAGTGAGTGTAGAAAACGGCTTGTAGTGGTCCAGAAAAAGACAAACCAGTTGGAGTCGTGTTTGTCGGAGGGGGTCCTCCAGACGTCAAGACTGTATTAGTGAGTTGGTCTCTACCTTTTTTTTTAAAAAAAGTGCCTTGTCACAAAGTTTTCTTTTGTAAATTAAATTAATAAACAATTATCTGTTCCATTAGAATTTTATTACAGGTTAGTCTGTTCAATGTAACTTTGTTGTACTAAGAAGCCATCTTAACATGCCTGTTCCTGCTGCATATAGAGTTTAGCAGAAGAGTTATAATCCCCTGCTTATACCCAACATTTTCATTCCAAAGTAGGAGCTTGTTCCTGCCTAGGCCCCCATAAATTATTCAGAGAGGTTTTCCCTCATGCGTCCCTAAGGGAGCACATGAGGCAAACTACCAGAAAGGAACATAGAATAGGGGAAGTATTTTTATTTCACTTTCCTGGCTTTTCAAGGTAATTGAAGGCATTGACAAATGCCAAAAGGTGCCTTGTAAAGGAAGTAGGCGGTGGACCAAAAACAGCACATTTATGTTAAATAAAAGCCTTTTGGGGTGGGGGGCTTTCCCACTTGAATTCACTTGGAATAAACGATCTCTACATGCCCATTATGTTCCCAGCGGAGGCTTCTCTGTATTTCATAAGGGATAGAAGTTCCTTTTCACAACTAATAGGAATTGAACTAGGAGAACTTCCCTTGAATCCAAGGACAACGGTCCACCTGCAGCAGATGTGACTGCTTCTTCTTTTGTCTTGTCTTAGGCAAAAGAGGCTTGCTGTTCCAAGTTTCCCCGTTCCCTCATCTGGCCCAGTGTCTTTTCTTTACAGTTTGAGCCACTGCCACTGGTAGCCACGTAGCCCTGGAAACACCTATGTTTTTTTATTTCATGTGTTTGATTTAACATATGATACATGAGGAAAAGCCAAAGGCAAGGGGTGGAAACGGAGATATGTTACAAGATTTACATATATATTTATATTTATCATTTACACCAACTTTTTGCAAGGAACAGTGAGTAAGCAGACTGGAGACTGTTCCACATAGTACTACAAGATGGGATGGCTAAAAAAATGTCTATATTGGACTGACGCATAAATTATGGGTGCATTGGGGAGAGAAATGCCATTTAAAGCAAAGGGAATTGTGAAGCAGCCCATAGAACTATTACTAGTGATGATACCCCTGATCTTAAGAAGGTGCACTTGTTAACTGATACGCAGAAAATAATGATCTAAATTTGTTTTTCATCTGCTTATTATGGACAGTTATTATATTTTATTATAAAGGCAGATATTTGGATTTCAGTATCGATGTGGCTTTTATTTACTTTGCCTTTATTTTATACCAGCTGCATCAACAATGACATTCGATCGTCTGGCGAGTCTGATTTTTTTAAATACGTATAATGTCTCATATTCCTTTCCTCTTTTTATTGAAAATGTATTACCCAACAGTGTTGTTTTTCATGTTCTTTCTAAGGAAATTGACATCAAAATCAATTCTATTTTATATCTCTTTTCTAATGTCTGAAAAAGATACCTATAGAGATACAGATATTTGGGATCTAGTTTTTGTACCTATAGGTATATATTTTTTTGTATCTTTTATGAGGTTATAGTATAGGAGGGCACTGTGACTCTGCCCTCCTGTACTAAAGTTTGATGGGTTTATAAAACTGTTGCTAAGGCTGCTAATGGCAGTAAGAATTACTAGAAATTAACATATATAGATTTATTTGTTTGTTCAATTTATATTTCACTTTTCCATTACAAGTAGCACTCAAGACACCAACAACAATACAATTTAAGATAAAATCATAAGTAAAACATAAAAGCAAATCCATTAAAAACACATCAGTAAAAATAAGAAATAAACAACACTCTCCAGTTAAACACTAGTTCAGCAACAAATCAGCTTAAACACCAAAAGCCTGCCTAAATAGAAATGCCTTTGCCTGCTGACAACAATTACGGAGCCAACCTGGCCTCCCTTGGCAGAATAATCAAGAGCCTAGGAGCGGACACTAAGAATGCCCTCTCTCATGTTTCTACCAAGGCCATAGCTAGACCTAAGGTTTATCCCTGGATTGTCCAGGGGTCAAACCTGTTCATCTAGGTGACACACAGGGGATCCAGTGCTCAGGCAGGGGCGAACCCTGGATGATCCCAGGATAAACCTTAGGTCTAGCTGTGGCCCAAGTGTGCCTCCAATGGTGGCAGGACAGAGAGAAGGCCTCTCCTTCTCATATGGGAGCATGCAGTATTTTAGATGGTCTGGTCCCAAGATATTTAGGGCTTATAGATCATAACCAAGACTTTGAATTGTACCTGGAAAGGGACCAGTAGCCAGTGAAGCTGCGGTAACAATGCAGAAGCATTGCCAGAGAATGGAATATTAGACCTGGCCAGAAATTATGCATTATAGCATAGTTCAGAAAAGTTTTTTTTTTTTTAGTAAAAGTCTCACCACTCCCTCTTTTAGGCATGATGGAATTATACCCTTTTGTAAAGAAGTGTTTGCCACTACCTGTCCTGTTTCTCAGAACACTCCTGCTTTCTGTACGAGGCAAAAGACGAGGCTTGCTAAGTAATCCACAAAGCTTTTATTAAGCAACAAACGTCTCTTCTACCTGAATAGAGTCTAACCTCTTGGAAACATCCCCCTAGGCAAAACTATGCAAACTATGCAAGACCATTGTCCGTTCAAGAAGAATAGGAAGCTACTTCTCAAATGCCCATAACTTCAGAGGGCCTGGTGCAGAGGCAGTTTCTGGCGTAATCTAACCGACTTTCTCACGCCTTCCTTCCACGGCTTGCATTTCAGCTTCCGGCGGATCGTAGCATCAGCTGGCTTGTCGGATGCTCACCTCTGGAAGAAACCTCACTTCCCACTGAGTGTGTAGCAGGATTTGGCCTTGAGGAGATAAGCTCTGGAGAGGGCTGACTCCCAGCTGGGGAATCGCCTGTAAGAGCTTCCTCCCCCACTGGTACAGGCTGGCTTGTGTCTGGCGCTGCATCTTCTAGTTCTGAATCTGATTCTGATTGATTACCTAAAACATCTTCTCCCAAAACAGGGGCTTTAGGGTTTGATATGACACTACCCTTACCCACTCAGCCATTCCTCCTCAGCCATTTTTATAAGCTAAGAAGACCAAGCAAAGGTCAAGCACAAATTCGGTTGGCCTCCCCTCCCCAAGAATCCTGCCCACATCTTCAGGCAATACAAATTGAAAAGCATCCATTATAACTGGACAAATAGAACTAGGTAAAGTCACACAGACCAAATCTCATACTCTCTACGTGAGAACAGATACACCAATAATTTCCGCCTCTTTGTGCCTCTTGAAAATGTAATATATATCCATGGTCAAATCTGGAAGTTTGCATGTTACATTTTCTGCCGATGTATAGGTACATAAGTTATTCTAAAATATGTCATATTCCCAAATAAAAGAAGAGACAGAATTGGCGTCTAGTCCCTAACTTGACTTAGATTCTCTAAATAGCAGTTAGCAATTTATAGGATTCTTATTTTAAGCCTCGTGTGGCACAGAGTGGTAAGTGGCAGTTACTGCAGCCGAAACTCTCCACACGGCCTGAGTTCAGTCCCAGCGGAAGCTGGTTCTCAGGCAGTCGGCTCAGGTCGACTCAGCCTTCCATCCTTCCGAGATCGATAAAATGAGTACCCAGCCAGCTGAGGGAAAGGTAACTGCAACTGGGGAAGGCAATGGCAAAACACCCCGCTACAAAGTCTGCCAAGAAAACATCAGCGAAAGCAGGCGTCCCTCTAGGAGTCAGCAATTACTCAAATGCTTGCACGAGAGGTTCCTTTCCCCTTTCCCTATTTTAAAAAGCAATTGAAAGCAGGATGAGTGGAGGAGAAAGTGAATTACTACTTGAGCACAGTGTGCATTGCATAATATTTTAAATTAGTGATGCCTGGAGAGTTCTGGACAAATGTTAGTATTGTTGTTGATCATGACTTTCTGTTGGCAGAGTCCAGATAATTCCATTAGTACATGTGTGTGCGTGAGAGAGAGAGAGAGTTTTAAATCAAGTGTGGGCTTTAAATCAAATCAAGGGGAAAATGTTACCGAAAGTAAGTTCCCATCTTGTAGTGAAACAGATTTTTTTTTTTAATGGTCCTTTTAAGTTGAGGTGTTTCATGACAGGTTAATGTGACTGTTCCATTTATTGTCTCCTTTGTATGTTATCTTTGGAAAAGATTTTTTTCCATTGCTTATCAGTTTCATGTTCACTTAAACAGAATTAGTCCCATGGTCTGTTCATGTTTGCAAAATGAAGATATAATTAACTGCGGTGGTTAAGTGACACTCAAGCTGGGGCAGCTACTTCACAAATTATGTTCATGTTCTAATTGCATCGAACTAATTGAATAATTTTTATCCAGACATATGATGTCACTGTAATTTGCTCTTGTTGCATGTCAGCGTAAAGTGCTGCTGCTGTTGAGGTTCACTGATCTCCTTTACAGATAGAAGTTCACTTTTAGATAGAATTATATAGTATGTTTTATTACCATAAAATGTTTTCAAACTGTATTTATTGGCTTGCAGTATGCTGTCTGAAAGGTGGAACCGATGTAAGAAATCCAGCCCATTTCACAGAATACAAGGAGATGCTAAATGCTTGTTACTCAGGTTACTGCTAAGACAGTCTACATTTCAACCCAGTGGTGTATGTGACAACACACTAATTTTGTGTGTGTGTAATATATCAGTATTTTGTGTGTCAGTATCAATGTCACTGAAGTATAGGTCAATTTAATTGCAGTTCAGTGATTTCAAATGTGTACATTTTTATGTACAGCTTCTTAATTAAGCAGTTAAGGATTTAAGTCAATTGGCTGATTAATCAATTAGCCAATTAATGTTACTAATTCTCAAGAGTGGTACTGTTTTCAGGATATTTACTGAACAATACAGCATGTGTTTTTAGAAAAAATAAGTATCTTTTTTATAAAAACACTTGTAAAATAGCTTGACTATAATATATTTACATTAAATCTGATCAGTTATATAAATATGACCATTCAATTTTGGGAGTAGTTCTCCTATTCAATGCTTTTTAAAGCAATCTAATATTATAGTCCTAATTCAGAAGTTGTTATTCTATTTTGCAGAAGAAATAGTTATGAGGATGTGAAGCTGGATGAGACTAGAATATGTGGTTATGTCACCCACGATAAACCTTATGGGTTGGGGGTAAAATGCAAAGATTTTTTTCCACGCTGATTCCCCACCTCATGCACTCAAAATCTGCTCAAGATGATTGCGAGGAGCCACTGGAACAAAATCAGGGCTGTGGAAAGGGGAAGGGGAAGAGATGGAGGAAGTCCCCATCACATCATATTGGCTTCTTGATTTGATTTGATTGATTGATTACATTTATATACCGCCCCATAGCCGAAGTGTTATCTGCAGACAGTTAATTGAAAGCCTAATTTCCTTTGGTGCTTGTCAAACCTGTTTCTCTCTCCTCTGATCTTTGTCATTGTTTAAGTCAACAATTGTAATATTTGCATAGCTTTGTAAAATCTTCATCCTGTTCTTGTTTAAATTCAATATGTTATGATCCTTACAATATTATGCATGGGCCGGTATGCTAAATAAGGCGGAATTGTTAGTCTGTTTATGCCTTTTAATTGACTCTAAGGCCTTAATGTGGCCAGTTGGTTCTCTTTAAATACAAAGAATGGAGACGCAAGGTGTAAAGTTTTTTAGTGGTGGCACAAATGGAAGTAAGGAGTTCTTTATGTGCCAGGTTTTTATTTTTTTCCTTCAAAAATGGCTAATAGAACTAATTAGGGGGAGAAGTCAATTTTTTGTTGAGTAATCTTTTCAGCCCCTTTGAAAACATTTCTCCAGAAATGGTTTATCGAGGGCCAAAGCCACCACATCCTCTCCAACATTTTGGGGATGTTGAGTTACTAATGTGACTTAATTTTACTGGGGTAAGGTAGCTTCGATACAGTAATTTGATAGAGTGCTCTTTTATTTTGGCAGAGACAGATTTAAATGGAGCACTAGTCCAAATCCTGTTCCAGCTAGAATTATCAATAGGTTTGCCCAAGTCTCTTTCCCAAGCTGCTCTGACACCTTCAGCGAATCCACAATTAAAATCAATTAGCATATTATATAGTTTTGAAGCGAATCCTTTAGTGTCTAAGGGCCTTGCTAGACCAGGCCTTAGCGCGCCTTCCGACCCGGTTTCCCTGCTGTGCGTCCACATGACGCACAGGGGAATCCGGCGGCAGGCTGCGCTGAGGCCTGGTCTAACGCGCCATAAGTGAATTCGCTTATGGCACGCCTTTTCCCCAGCTCCGGCCTCAGGCCGGAGCTGGGGAACATCTAGGGACTTCCGCGGCTTTTCGCGGCTACTCACTTACTTGCGAGTAGCTGCGAAAAGCCGCGGACCTGTGCCCATCGGCCTGGGGGGTGGGGGAGAGAGGGGAGGGGGAAGGATGGCAGGGTGGGTGGCAAGGGGGCAGGGCGGGTGCGATCGCTCCGTGCGCCGCCCGAGCAAGCAGGCGAGCGGCACTTGCCCGGGCAATGCCGCCCCATGCCAGGCATTGCCCAGGCAAGCACCGCTCGCCTGCTTGCTCGGGCGGCATGCGGCGCGATCACACCCGCCCTCCCCCCTTGCCACCCCCCCCGCCATCCTTCCCCCCCCCCCCGTTTTAAAAAAAACCCACTTACCTTCTCGGAGTCTTCAGGCCACACCCGGCCCCTTTAACAACAACAACAACAACAAAAATGGCGGACGCCGCAGGGACTTAACGTCCCTGCACGTCGTGCGTCTGGAAGCCTGGGGGAGGCGCGCTAACGTTAGCGCGCCTCGGCCCCGCAAAGCCCTAAATTTGTTTTTGCAATGATAGATTCAAAGTCAGTTAGTGGGCGAACTACTTCTGCTTTCATTTGAGGCTTTGCTGTAAAGGAAGAAATGTGATAAATTTGAAACCAATTTGTGTTTCTGACTTGAAACAAATCTCTGAGTTGTTCACCAGATCTAGGGAACGTATCCACAAATAAGTCTTTCAGTCTATATAGACCAGCCTGTTCCCAGCCCTGAAACCTTTATAATTTATTTAGATAAAAAATAATGGATGATGAAGGAAAGGAATTATAGTAGAAGGTTCAGGAGCAAGAAACTTGTGCCATCTTTTCCAAGTTTCCATAGTTGCCTGCAGAAATGGATGTTCTGTTGTCTGCAATTGTTTCCGTTTGTGTGGTCGGAATGGTAATCTTCTTAGCTCTATTAATTCGTTATTCGTTGCCTCCAGTCTAATCCATGTGTTTTTGGGTTGGTTGATTAACACCTGAGCTAACTGTTTGAGATGATATGCATCATAATATGACACCAAATCAGGAATGCCCAAACCACCTAGTTTGGAGTGTTTATAAAGAATCTCTTTTGATAATTCTTTTGAACGTTTATAAAGAATCTCTTTTGATAATTCTCATGAATAAAATCTATTATGTGTGATTGCCATCTGTTCAAGTATTTCACTGAGAGAGAAATAGGCAAAGTCTGAAATAGATACAAAATTTTGGGCAGAATAGTCATCTTTATAGCAGCAATTTTCCCTAACCACGAAAGTATTAATTTCCCCCAATACTTAAAATAACCCAAAACTTGGGTACGTAAAGGTTTAAAGTGTAGTTTGATCACATTTTGTATTGACTTTGGTAAGTATATCCCTAAATATTTTATATTCTTGGCAGAGGGCCACTTTTGATGCTGGTCAACCAGTCAGGAGCCGAACATCCAAAACGGGGCAGAGCAAAAAAGGAGCATTTCTTCATTTTCATCTTGGCTTAATTGTTAAGTATATGAAAAGAAATACTTGCTTAGTCATTAAAATTGTGTGTGTATGGCTATCTCAGGGTTAAACAGAGAAAGTCTATCTGTGGGCAATTACCTTGAGATAGAGGCTGTTCTGGGAACCTTGCCAAGATTCTAAGTTAGCCTCATCACAGCTGTATGTAATGTAGATAAGAATTGTGTAGATCTGTATATAGTTTCTCACTTGTGTAAAATGGAACTGATCACTGCTCTATGATCACTGCTCTATGATCACTGCTCTCTGTGTATGCCTCAGTGTGCTGATCTGAACTGATCTGAATTGGACTGCACAGAAACCTGAAGGAAATAAACCAGCTCTGCTGTGTAAGACCTGTGTGATGTGTGTTTGTTTCTGAGCACAAACAGAGTTCCAGAGGAGAAAAGTTCTGGCAATAACCCAACAAAGGTTATGGGCCCAGTCCAGTCCAGGAAGCCTACGCCAGCCTAACCCAGGCAGAAGAACCAGAACTTGGTGGGAACGGTGCAGTATCAGAACTAGAACCAGGAGTCTGCTAAAAAAAGAAGACTGTTGATGGAGGAAGACATCAAGCTAAAGCCAGTGCTGCAAAGTGAGGAAAAATCTCAGTCGGCTGACTCTGAGGAGGACTCTGAGCAGAAGGACGGTGAGATACCAATTCCTAAAGCAGAGGAAATGGCAGGAGCTAATATGTCTGGTTTGCATCAATTGTTGGAAAAGCTGAATGACTCTAACTATGCATTATGGTCTTACAAAATGCAAATGTATCTGATTCAGGCTGAACTGTGGTATGTAGTCACAGAGGATCCACCAGATAGAGCAGATCCACAGAATGCTAAATGGTTTAAGGACGATGCAAAAGCAATGGCAGTTATTGCATTAGCTGTGGAAGACTCTCAAATTTCCTTCATTCAGTTTTTGAATACATCAAAAGAGTGCTGGAATGCACTACAAGCTGTATATCAAAGAGAAACAGCGGGCAGTAAAGTAATTCTAACCCGGAAACTGTATGGAATGAAGCTGAAACCAGGGGAGTCTATGTCAAACCATTTGAAAAGCATGAGAGAAATCTTCAATCAACTCAGGGCACGAGGGATGGAGTTTACAACTATACACCAAGTCTATGTGATTTTGTCAAGTCTTGATTCATCGTACAATGCGGTTGTCACCATGATGGAAAGTCAAGAGGAGAAAAATTTAACCCTCGAGTATGTAGCTGGAAAACTACTGGAAACCTATGAAAGAAGACAAGCTTCAAAACAACAGAGCCTTAAACTTCCTGTGGCTGAATTTCAACAAAGTCATAAATCTTCTGACGTGGTGGCTGCATTAAAGGCAAGGAAATGCTTTAATTGTGGTTCCACAGAACACTTAAGGCGGGATTGCAACAAGAAGAAGAAAAAGCAGCCGACAGCAAAGTGGAGAGAAGAAAACAAAATGAATGAAGCTGAATCAACAAAGAAGTGTCTTCTAGCAAGAGTCAAAGAGACAATGAATCCTTGGTTTTTGGACTCTGGGGCTTCAATAAGTATGGCAAAAGACAAACTTTCATTTGTAACCTTGGAAACTTCTACTTCAAAGCAAAAGTGTGTTACCCTTGCAAATGGAACAAAAATCCAGATTTGTGGTGTGGGTAATGTATATTTTGATTGTCTGGGAGTTGAACTACAAAGTGTTTTATATGTACCAGAATTAGAAACAAACCTTCTAAGTGTGTTTCAGTTAACAGAAATGGGGTATGAGGTTTGTTTTACTGAAGAAAATTGTACTATAAAACAGGGAAACAAGGTGTGTGTGCAGGGAATAATGAAAGAATCTTTGTATATGATTAATACTTGTACAGAAAATGAAGTTGTAGCCAGCAAAGTCACAACAAAAACAATAGCCAATTGCAAACCACACCAAGAGTGTATCCATTTAACTCATAAAAGGTTTGGTCATGCTAACTATAAAACAATTTCTAAGATTCCAGAATTGTGTGAAGGGGTGAAAATCAAACCATGTTCTAACTATGTAGAATGTAATGTATGCAGTGAAACCAAGTGTCATAAGTCAAACATTCCAAAACATAGTGAGAGAACAACAAAAAGAATTTTTGAATTAATTCATGCAGATCTTGCAGGTCCTTTTGAGACAAGTCAAGGAGGAAACAGATTTTTCTTGTCTATTGTTGATGATTACAGTAGATTTGGATTTGTGTATGTGTTAAAACAGAAGAGTGAAACTTTTGGAAAGTTCAAAGCGTTTGTTAAGTGGAGTAAAAATAGATTTAAAGAACCTATAGCTAATCTAAGAACGGACCGGGGAGGTGAATTTCTTAGCAACCAATTTAAAAAATTCCTCAGTGATGAGGGTATACAACATGACCTTACTGCTCCATATTCACCATTTCAAAATGGAGTTGCAGAAAGGAAAAACAGAACCTTGCAGAACATGTTAAGAGCTCTATTGAAAGAGTCAGGATTGTCTAATCTGTTCTGGGCAGAAGCTTTGTCCACCTCAAATTATTTGTTAAACAGGCTTTACCACTCTGTACATGAAAAAACTCCATATGAAATGTTTTACAAAAGAAAACCTAGAGTGTCACATATAAGGGTTTTTGGGAGTAAATGTTTTGCTCATATTCAGAAAGAAAACAGACCAGGAAAACTAGCTCAAAGAGGTTTGGAATGTAAACTGTTGGGATATGATACACAAACAAAAGGCTATCGTTTGTGGTCTCCAAATCACAAAAGTGTAATTGTGAGCAGAGATGTAGTTTTTCATGAACAAATGCAGGAAACAAAACAGTATGTAAGTTTGCCTGTAGAACAGAAAGCTGTAGAAACAGAAGAAATTCCTGAACAATCTCAGCAAGAGAGGGAGGGGGAAGAAACTGTAAAGGAGGAAACTGTGTCTGTAACTATGCCAAAGCGACCAGAAAGGGAACGCAAAGCTCCAATTCGTTATTCAGATGAATACCAAAGCAAACAGGTTTCTCATAGAGCTTTACTAATAGCCTATGAACCTACTTCATTTGAGGAAATTCAGGAAATGGAACCTACAGAAGCTCAGGGCTGGCATGAAGCAATGTCAGAGGAAACCAGTATCAATGGTAAAACACAAAGAGATGCTTTTAAAGCTGGGTCTCAGATTGTAACACAAATTAAACAACATGCGCAAGAGGAGGACTGTTAAGTATATGAAAAGAAATACTTGCTTAGTCATTAAAATTGTGTGTGTATGGCTATCTCAGGGTTAAACAGAGAAAGTCTATCTGTGGGCAATTACCTTGAGATAGAGGCTGTTCTGGGAACCTTGCCAAGATTCTAAGTTAGCCTCATCACAGCTGTATGTAATGTAGATAAGAATTGTGTAGATCTGTATATAGTTTCTCACTTGTGTAAAATGGAACTGATCACTGCTCTATGATCACTGCTCTATGATCACTGCTCTCTGTGTATGCCTCAGTGTGCTGATCTGAACTGATCTGAATTGGACTGCACAGAAACCTGAAGGAAATAAACCAGCTCTGCTGTGTAAGACCTGTGTGATGTGTGTTTGTTTCTGAGCACAAACAGAGTTCCAGAAGGAGAAAAGTTCTGGCAATAACCCAACATTAATGTGACCTACACTTAATTTCCTTTCAGATTATCATTTTATGTTCATTACAGTTTCCTAAATAACCTCTACTGTAGCATCTCTTTTCCTTTTATTTTTGTAATTTCCAACTTATTTCACCTTTTGCTTTGGTTCATTTTTATTTATGTAATTTATTTAGTGACTAGGTGGTCCACTGGAAAGTGGCTGGTTGTGGACTGTGCCCAACTTCCACTCACCCTTGGCATATGCTATTGCAGTATTTCAGCAAGCAAGTTGTGTTTTTTTTAGAGAATTTTCTATAACGTTCAATTTGAGACTGTAACCTGTCTTTGGAAAGATACCTTTGCAGCATTATTCAAGGCTTGCTTGGAAAATTTGAGAACTGAATAGAGATGCTACAGTGACAGGTGGTGGGAATGCTAAAAGGAAGTTTCCATGTCCAAGGCTGGATTTATTCATATAAAATATTTGACCTGGAATAAAAGCTCTTGCATACAACCATGTACCTATGGTCATATATTAAAATTGAGCAATGCAGGCCATTAGCAAACCACCAACCTCAAAATAGCATGATGACAAAGGCCCTGTTAGCACTACAAGCAAGTTAAAAGCTTAAGCTGAGCATCACACAATCCTCTTTGGGAGACACTGGAAGGTGTAATGTAGAGGAAGCCCACGAGGTGTGTGCACATTTCTTTACACTCCCGCTTTAGAAAAATGTGTTTTACATGTAACTGGTTAATAATGGAGCAAGAATCCCAAGTGTATGTTTCTTACCCAAGGCCTGACTTGCTTGTTTCTCCTCTGGGTATCGTCACCACCATCTGTGATGAGGCAGGTGGTGACTAGGAAGATGGCTTTCTGTGTTGTGGCATCTTATTTGTGGAACCCTCTCCTTTGGGAGGTTTATCTGGTCTCTGTTGTAGCATCCTTTCTGTGCCCGACAGGAAGGACTTCCTTATTTTCCCAGCTTTCATTGTTCGAAGGTGTTGAAGATGGTGTTTTACTGCTGCTTTTATTATGCTGTTTTTATGGTCTATTTATTTAAAAATTATGAATGGATGATAAATTAGAAGATAGAAATTGCCTTATTGTTTGCTAGACTATTTGTCCATCTTGTCTAGTATTGTTGATTCTGACTAGTTCTCCAGGCTCTCAGGTAAAGAGTTACCATCTGCTGCCCAATTTATTTAACTGGAGATATCAGGGTTTGAACCTAGGACCTTCTGCATGCAAAGCATATGCTCTACCACTGAGCTATGGGCTCTCTCCAGTAAGGATTATTCACATAGGGCCTATTCAGACAACATGCTAAGCCATGGTTAGGCTGCTAAACCTTTTGCAGCAAATTGTTAGTGAGTGTGTTTAAACCATGGCTATGTAGCCACCATGGTTATTTTTATTTATTTATTTATTATTGCATTTCTATACCGCCAAATAGCTGAAGCTGTCTGGGCAGTTTACGTTCTCTGGTTAGGAATGGTTCACACGATACACTGAGTGGTTCACATGATACATGATTCACAAGACCCCGTAAGTCATAATGGTTAGCTCAAATTGTTTAACCACCATAGCTTAATCTGTCGTTTGAACAGGGTCATAGATTGTCCCACAGATTCTAATTTGATACGGTGATTGTGTGTAATATATATATATATATATATATATATATATATATATATATATGCACACACACACACACACTCTCTCTCACACACACACATTCCATAATTAACTTTATATAAAGCTCTGTGGGCTTTAACATGCTCAAAAGTTCATGTATTCAATTTGTACAGGAAGTGGGCTACATGGAAGGTGTGACAGCTCCAAAGGGTTATCTTGGAATTTTGATTGCCAGCTTTCCCTTGTTACGAAAGTAATCCTTTAGCGTTCACGGTTGTGAAAGCATGATGAATTTATGGGATATGCTACCGCAAAATGTGGTGATAGCTACTAGTTTAGATGGCTTTAAAAGCAGAGAAGATTAAATTTGGGGTGTTGGGGGAGGTCTATCAGCACCTGTTCACAACGAGAGCTATATGGAACCTCTGAATTACCAGATGCTTCAAAACAACGCTGGGAGGGGCTGTTGCCTTCATGCTCTGCCTGCTCATCTTGCTGATGACTGTGGGAAATGGGATGGACCATTGGTCTGAACAAGCAGGGTTTTTCTTCATGTTCTTATGGTACACTCCAGATGTGTTGGATTACATAGCTGGCTGGGGGATTACAGGAGTTGCAATCCCAGACATCAGGTTGGGGAAGGCTGGCCTAAGAGAAGACAGATGTTTCTTCTGTTGTCTTTGGTGCTAAGCAAGTTGCACATGCTCACATCGGTATTTTGAATATTTCCTTTTTGAAAGCCTCATTAAGATTGGCTTGGTTTTGATTTTTTAAAGGTAGTAGTAATAGAAATTAGTTGAAGCATTAGTCATTTGAGTTGGCAATTGGTGTATACTCAGCCAGTTTAATTGGCATGAATCAGGAGTATATTATCTTGTCGCCAAATAAATATAAATGGAAGAGAAAGTAGTCCCTCTTCACGTCACTTTTTTCTTTAACTCATTTCATGGAAATCTTTACAGATCTAAGCTGTTGTAGAAAGAGAAGAAGGGACATTATGATGGTGTGAATGGCATGTGGGAGATACAGGGCAGTATCCAATGCTGTCCATCTGCGAGTGGGCCCACCACCATTTTTGTTCCACTGATTCCATTGTGCAGGTGACACTCACCACTTGTGCAACAGAGAGTTAGTGCTAAGCTCTGAAATGAACATTTCCACTTGTTTCTGTTGCAGAAATGAGTATTTCCGCTTGGTCTGGGTTGCCCCTGGAAACGCCAAATCTCTGTTGCGCAAGTGTTGGGTGCCTCTTGCAGAACAGAATCGGCAGGCTGGCTGCTTGCAGGTGGTCATCATTGGATTCTTCCCGATGGTTAACATGCCCACATTTATTTATTTGTATTATTTATTTGTTTATTTATATTTTGTGTATGGCTGCCAAATAATGTATGTCTCTTGGTTGATAAATATAGACAAGGCAGAATTCATGGGAATTGAAACTAAATGCTGAAGGAGTCTTTCTCCTTGGCTGCTCAGGAGAACGAAAATGGATGAGAAGAATGCACAAGCCTGGGGCTTTACACAGGCGTCTTCTGGCTCATGCACATAGTACTGAACCGTAATTTAGCTTTGCATGCGAACCAGCCCTGTGTGTGGCTTCTGAATGGCCTGTAACAAATATTAATTTAATGCATTTTCTTTATTGAAATCTAAAAGATTCTTTGCAAAGGGCTTACCTAAGGATTATTTTGTTCTATCAAATAATGTGTTTTTCATACAAAACGACAGAAAAAAGTCTACAAAAGTATAGATAGTTTTGAGACATGTAATCAGTTATATAAGGTGCATTAGTATATCCCTATCATCTTTTGTCCTGGCTGTGTTTTGTGGTTCTTGCATTGATGTTATTTACATTTTCCTTCCTCTTTTTGACCCCTACCCCCACCCCATTTAAGGTAGATTGACAGTGTATTTCTATTTTCTGTTTAAGTAGATTACCACCATTACCTTTAAATAACATTAGTTGAACTAGAAAACAAAAACATTCGGATGCATTTTGTTTTGCTACTTTTAATTAAAAAAATAGTGTCAAATATATATGCCCAAACATTATGGGTACAATCTCGAACGATTCAAATAAATTGTAATTTTGCCACACTTCAGTGGGATCCTTAAAGATCATGGACAAACTACAATCAGCTTTCCCCAACCTAGTGCTCTCCAGATATTTTTGGCTGCAACTCCCATCAGTCCCAGCTACCATGGTAAATGGTCACGAATGTTGGAAGATGTAGTCCAAAATATCTGGAGGACACCAGGTTTTTATTTTTTAAATTATATTACATTTCTCTGCTTTTTAGACCAAAGTACATAATGCCTCTCCCTTTACCAGCCCACCCACATTAAGATCCGTATAGCAGGCTCTTCTCAGTACCTTTTACTCAGTATGTGATAACATGGGAAAGAGCCTTCACTATTATGGCAAGCTATGACCTGGCTGGACAATTACCACAAGCCGCCATGTCTTATTTAAGACACGGCGGATTGTTCCGCCTGCAGGCACCAGGTTACCCATCCAAGTCATGATTCTCCATCCTCCCTGCAGCTTGTGTCGCCCGAGGGTTCTAAGTGGTTTGCTAACCACATCAGCAAGAGGTGGCTGTTTTTTCCAATGCGATTGATTTGTTGAAGGATTTCAGATCCAAACTTTTATACTGATTGGTTTGGAAAACAGTAAAGGCTAAGCGACATTGTTCTACGAGCATGTACATGCCAAATGGGACGTTTACATTTCCTGCAGAAATGGCAGAGTTAAGATGCTTTAGTCATGCACACCATACAGGCACTTGTAATTCATCTCTGTTTGAATAACAAAAATGCTAAAGTTCATTAGATAGCCATCCAAACTCAGTACACATATGGGCATTATGAATAGTGTACTATCGAAACGCCTAATTTCAGGTTTTGACAACATCTTTTCTTGAAAGGGGAGTTGGCTATCCTGAATAACTACTGACAATGGTTGTACTTAGGAATGTTCTGTCGTTGTAAAAACCTTGGCATTTGATGGAGCTGGATTTTTAATATCATTTTTTTCTCTTTAAAACCAAATTCCTAGCTCTGATTGTTGCAGAGATGCATTTTAAAGCATGTATAAATCAGGCCTCATGCAGCTGAGTTGTGTGGGTGGTAGCAGCCTGCATTGGGAGAAAAGTTGTGATTTAAATAGAAATAAAACTATAGTGAAATGACTTTGATGAGGTTTGGAGTCCATTTGTTAAATTTGTATTAGAAAAAGGGAAAGGGAGTAAGCCATCGCAGGTTACAATTTTGGAAAGGAGAATAAGGGTCCCGGGGGGGGTGGGGTTACGAGACAGTATTATATTATTTCAATAAGTTCTTTTTTTAAATTTCATTATTGTAAATTAAGTTGATGTAGTGTGATTATTGTATGTGTTATAAAATCCAAATAATAAAAATTATATATGTGTGATAAGTAGTGAATCTTGTATTCTTTTGCCATAGGAACCTCGAGATGATCCAGCAAGGGCAATTACATGCACACATCTCCCCCCCCCCCCCCCTTGCAGTACTACTTCCTGCAGTACAAGCTACCACCATCGCATTTCTGCCTGAATTGCAAGGGGCACTTTAAACACTCCCAAGCATAAAAACCTGTTTGCAGTTTAGCATGACCTTGTTGCTGTGAACTGAGGCACACTCTCTGCGCTCATAGGTCTTGAATACAAGGTTTCATAAGGCTAGGTTTTGTGTTGAAAGTTAGACTTCGTCACATATTGGTCTAGGGTTACTTAAAGAACTAAATCTTAGGATTTGGATACTGTTACATAGATGTGATTATGTACAGTCACATGGCTGGGCAAACATGGGTTATTTACCCCTTCTATTAATGTAGGGTTATGCAAACTTTTTTAAACACTCAAATAAACCACGGTGGCAGGGTTCAACCGATACAGCACAACCCTCGTTGCAAATTCAAAATGACAGCCGCACACACCCATCATGCACCACAACTCTTCATGGGTTATTTAACCCATGATAACCCACAGTGGTGTGCGAACTGGGTCGCTGAGCTTCACAAAGGGATCACTTTCATCTTGCTGGCTGTAATGTGTACTCCTGTTACTAAAGCGTTCTGCTTAGTATTGTCTTTAAATAAAAAATCTGTTTCCAGGCAATTGAAAACCTGATCCAAGAAAATCTGCATTCTACAGCCTATATAAATTGTACAAAAATTAATTTTCACTTATTTTCACTTATTTTGCATAATTGATTATACTGTTTTGCGCAATCTTTGGGGCATTAGGGATGGGGAGGAGGAAGAGGTTTGTAGGGCACTGAACCACTGGGAAATCTTATTCAGCCACCCTTCTGGTATTTGAGGTTTCAGCTGTATCTTCACAACCATTGAGCTAAAAATTTGCTTTAAGGTCTTTAAATGCAGCCTTATGTAACATGCATTACAACTGAACAGCCTGAATGTCACCAGAGCATGAAGAACAGCACAAATCCAAAAAGCTGTTGTGTTACCTTGTAGAATAAAATTTTTAGGTCAATAAGATATATTGGCTGAAATGTACCATAGAGTTTTGCCTGGTACATACTTGGTGTCATTTTGGCATCAGCCAAAAAATGCTTTTCTTTTTATTCCTGTTTTAAGTTTAATCTGTTTTTATTCCGTGTGGCTTGTGTGTTTAATGCTGCATTGTACTTTTTTTCTTGACTCTTAAATCATTTTATTTCTTCTTGTAAGCTGCTCAGATAATTATTATTTTATTTCAGTCATTTAAAGTATCTCTGTACTGCCTTTTTGAAACCAACCAAGATGTCCTATATAGACTGTAAGCAGGGTGTTGTAGAGAGCCCTTTGTAGACTGTAAGTAGTAATAGCGGAGATTATTTTTTTTTATAAGCAGCAGGAACTTCCATGCAGGAGCACTGTGCATGAAAGGAATAAAAGGGGCTGGTATTCTTCTTTAACTCCAACATGAGCTCTGATGGGTAGGAGAGCTGCAGCTATTGTAGTGTTTCACCACCAGTAATATATCTGATGCACCTTTCTCTGATATTTTCTGGTTATGAACATAATGTCATGTTTCTCTTTAACCTCCTGCCTTCTTGGGAGACAATAACAAGGCTGGCTAAGTAATCTACAAAGCTTTATTTAAGCAATAAACATCTCTTCCCGCCTGAAGAGAGTCTAATCTCTTGGAACTTTGCCCTAGGGAAAACTATGCAAACTAAGTGAGACAATTCTCTGTTCAAGAAAAATGGAAAGCTTTTTCCCAAGACACGTTAACTTCAGAGAGACTAGCTCTGAGGCGGCTGCTGACACGATGCAAGCTGGGCCGACTTTCTCTCGCCTTCCTTTTGCTCCGCCAGTTTTAGCCTGCGGCATATTTAATTCTAGGATCGGCTAACCTGTCGGTGCTCTCTCCTTCGGAAGAATGTTGGCTTCCCACTGTGTCTTATTTGCCCTTGATGAGATAAGCTCTGGAGAGAGTTCACCACCAGCTGGTGAAGAGTTTGTGAGAGCTTTCTCCTCCACTGATACAGGCTGGCCTGTGTCCGGCACCGACTCCTCTACATTAGAGTCTGATTCTGATTGATTACGTGAAACACCTTCTTCCAAATTAGGGAGAGCAGAGCTAGACATGACACCTAAACCTTCTTATACTAAGTCAGGCCATTGATCCATGGAACTCCACAAAATTGGACTAGGCAACTTGGTACCCTCCACATATGTTGGACTACAAATAGTATAATACGTCAGACTACAGATAGGAGTCTTTTCTGGCCCTGCGTGGAGATGCGAGGGGTTCAATTTAGGATTTTCTGCAAGCCAAGTGGGTGCCCTACCATTGAAACCAGGTATCCCTGAAATGGCAAGGTACAGTATTTTAGTTAAAATATATTGGGGCCTCTTAGTGACCTAAGAAGTTAGCTGCTTCTTTGTGGTCTCTGTGCATCACACATATGAGCTCTGTGCCTGTGCAGAGCGTCGCTTTGGAAAACTTCAATAACTCAGGAACTTTTGAACAATTTTGGCAGGAACCCCTCCCCCCACCGTCTGTTGTGCATATCTGAGCAGGTTCTCAACCTTCTCGATTCTCTTTTGACCGCATGACAGGTAGCTTCACGGAGAACTTCATTCGTCCTTTTTGAATAGTATTTGCTGAGGTCTTTGTCTTTTTTGGCCTTCATTCTATCATTTTTCTTCCGACTTCTTTTCTCCTCTATCATTCATATATATATATATATATATATATATATATATATATATATATCTCCTCCCCTTTTTGCAATCTTTGATCACAGTGGACTTTGCTGTGTGGCAAAGAAGGTGCTGTTTTAAAAATGCACACGCCATGGGAGTAAAATTTCCTCCACAGAGTTGGAGATTTTACTTTGGCCTTTTTTTCAACACAGGCCCGCCGTGGAAATGAGTGGAACCTCAGTTAAGTGACATGCCCAAACCATCTATTTGTCATCTTGAAGCACGATAGGCTGAAATGAAGCATGGATACTTTCTATTTCAAGTGTTCTTTCATCATTAATGGAACTCTCAGGCAGATTTTCTGTCTTCTAGAAACAGCCGCTTTCATCTTAAAGACTTCTACAATAGCACCAATTTGTTTCTTGCATTTATCATCATATTGGAGCTCTATAAAGTTCAGTAAGTAGCAACATTGAAGTTGACCTTTCAAAACTCTGTTGCCAAGCAGAAGAGCATTTCCCCCTAGCAACAAGTGTTTTGCAGCTGGGGAACGCAATTCAATACCTCAGACGTTTGTTTATGGGTGGTGGCGGGGGGGAGCAACAAGTGAGAGGTTTGGAAATGTAGTTATAACATGGATTTACACAGCTGAATTTATGTAGTGTACCAGAGGTTGTATTGTACAATCAAAAAGGCAAGAACAGGCATGCAAACCAAACAGAATAACATAGTGAATGCATACATTGTGTGCAGTGTTCCACTGTCTGCTTCAGTGGATTAATGAACAGTCGAGTTGCATATAATTGATCTATTCTATTGTGGAGGCACTCAGTAATAATGCTTTAAAACTCCCCACCCTTATCTTCAGAAGAAGTACAAGTGAATCCTTCAATCTCTAAACAAATTTTTATTTATTTATTTGATTTATACACTGCTTTTCTAACCAAAAATGACACTCAAGTCAGCTGACATGTGTATTAATAATAACACATACCACCCCAACACTTTATTAGAGTGAAGGTATTTATCAAATGTCCACAATTCCAAAACGACGTAAAGAAACGCTCTGGTGAAGCTTGATCAAATATATATGCCCAAACATTAGGGGTACAATCTAGAACCATTCAAATAAATTGTAATTTTGCCAAACTTCAGTGGGATCCTTAAAGATCCTGGACAAACTACAATCAGCCTTCCCCAACCTAGTGCTCTCCAGATGTTTTTGGCTGCAACTCCCATCAGTCCCAGCTACCATGGTAAAAGGTCACAAATGTTGGAAGATGTAGTCCAAAATATCTGGAGGGCACCAGGTTTTTATTTTTTAAATTATATTACATTTCTCTGCTTTTTAGACTGAAGTACATAATGCCTCTCCCTTTACCAGCCCACCCACATTAAGATCAGTATAGAAGGCTCTTCTCAGTACCTTTTACTCAGTATGTGATAACGAGGGAAAGAACCTTCTCTATTATGGCAACCTATGACCTGGTTGGACGATTACCACAAGCCACCACGGCTTATTTAAGACACGGCGGGTTGTGCTGCCTGCAGGCACCAGGTTGCCCATCCAAGTCACCATTCTCCATCCTCCCTGCAGCTTCTTGTGTCGTCCAAGCCCGGCCATCGGTTATAAATGGTTTGCTAACCACCCCAGCAAGCCACACTAGCTGGGTTTGAACGACACGAGAAGCCACGCCCAGCAAGGGTAATTTAGGAAATGAGTCAGCATGCAACTTGTATGCGTGGCGATGTTTAACAAGCCACTAGGGCTTAACCATCCTCATGTCGTGCAAACCAGGCCTTTGTGGGGAACACCCTCCCCATAGAGGTGCAACTGGTGCTAACTTTGCCTTCATTTCAGCTCCAAGTCAAACATTTTCTGTTTCCCCGGGCATTTTGGTTGATCAGTCTGTCTTATTTTATTTTTACTGCCTTTTAAATCTGTTTGATGAACATATTTTATTGTTTTTATTGCATCTTATGTTTTTGTTATGTTTATTGTTCACCACCCTGCTATCTTTTGATGTAGGGTATTTTATAAATATCTAACAAAATGAATAAACATCAGCCTACACTAATGCCAAATAATGTAGAAAGGGTTCCCCCCCGTTAAATAGAATGTCTTGCATTTTGATACAGAATGATTGTTACATTCCAAAGTTACTTTATGCCTTGACTGATTTCAGAATATAATTTGACTACGAATTAATTATTGTTTAATAACTAATTAATTATTAATCTATTGTTGTTGGCTTTTTTAATGCAAAGTTCATTTATTTTGGTCAGGTTGGGAGCTAACATTAGCAGGAAATGTTTGCATTATGAAACCTTTTCCAGTGAACAATAGCACTACTGTCTAGTCTATACCCAGTTTAGCTTTATATTGGTTTTACTCAATCCATAATTTCCAACCTCAAAGCAGCTTTGAGATTTTATCTTATTTGCACAATGCATCTGATGACAACAAACATATTAAATGTTAAGCTGTGCTCTTTTTCTAAAGGGCAGAACTAGTTTCTTGTATCTTTTCATGCTACCCTTAAAGAAGCAAGCATGCTACTCCAACTTTAAAATAATCAGAATGATAATAAAACTTATAGGGCAGAAATGATGTCTGGGGTTATTTATTAATTTGATGTTACACTTTTAAGCTTGCGCTTTCAGTCATCACAATGGAGCTTTCAAATTTGTGCATTTCTCTGTATGTGCAATTAGCACAGCTGGGATGTCCCTTTTTATAATGATTTGAGTGGGACAAAGTGGGAGCAAGCAAACTTGCTATTTCTAAGTGAAGCTCATCAACTTTGAATATTATGATGAATAATATATGATATAATAATATAATAATATATGATGAAACTGCATCTCTGGTAGTAGAGTTAAGAAATGCTATTATTATATCCCTCGGGGGAGCTGATTCTCTAGGTTTTAGATCAGGCTTCTGATAGCTCTTTCAATGTCTGCCTGGGATATGTTAGCTTCTGGAATTATTTATCTCCGCCAGGAATTGCTTTAAATCACTCTGATCCACTGTTTCTTTCATGTTTCTAAACTTCAGGTTCCTTCTTTTCCCTTTATTTTCTTGTTCTTCAAGATGCAAGTGTATATCTCTGGCTATTAATAATTACCTTTAAGGCATCAGAGTTACAGATCCCAAGATCCCAGTAGCTTATTTTTTAAATAGCCCATGATCCCCTGCCACACAAGTGAGCTAATAAGCTACTGTGTGTAATTTGACTCCCCCCATCCCCTGTCCTGCTGCAGTCCTCCCGCCCAAGCAGTGACACTGTTTCACCTCTGCAGCATTGCACTGCATCATGGGTTAAAAAAACTCCCTCCAGATGACACAATAAATAACCCATGATAGATTAATCATGGGTTAGCATGTCATCTGAACCCAGTCACTGTGTCAATCTCATAGTTTTATAACTGCAGGTATTGTACATGAAGTTTATTTGTCTTGCATATAGCCACTCATCTAGGTGTGTTTTGGGTAGTGGGAATTTCTTCAGGGCCACGAGACAAGAAAGCTTTATGAAACTGGCTCTTTCTAGTTCTTTTAGTCCACAAATATGGATATGTGTGGGCAGATGAGCTAGTAAAAATGAGCTGTTAGCTGTAGTTATATGAAAGCTGTTCAAAGGCGAAACTAGAATACCACTCCTTAAGACAGCTCCTTTCTCCTATTTATGTGACGTTCTTTACTATCCTGTTATCTGAAACTGGTGATTTCATTTGACTTCTTAAAAAATGAAGCTGCATCACCATCATAGCAAAAGGTCCATTAGACTGCTGTAAATGAGCTCTTATTACATTTGTGGCTTTATACTTCTGAAACAGTGGGCATTACATTTTTTTCAATGAAGTTGTTCTTGACAGTCAAGTGCTCATTGTCACATTATATAGTGCAATTCTAACAGTGTGTTCAAAGCAAAATATAATTAATATAGCAGCCAAGAAAGAGCCAATGTGTTAACACAAGCTCCAGGAGTTTATACTGAATGGTAAAGAGTTGCTCAGAGAGCTTGCATTTTATTTATTTTAAGTAGATGCAGCATTATGGCCATCACTAGGGCAAGAAGCTACCTAACTTTGCAAAACTAATTTAGTATAAAATTGAGAATACTTTGGCTACAATAGCCGAATAGACTCAAGCCTCTCATTTCAATCAATGAAGTTCAATAATGAAGGCCTATGCCACGACACACATTTCATTTCATTTTTTACTTAGTAGAAACAAATGATGGACAAAAAAATTCTTAACATAACTAGGGCATGTTAATCTAGATTAATTATTATCATAACATTACTTAGCATTAAAGTTCTGATTTTCTTTAGAGAAAAGAGCGTGTCAGTAGCTTTGTGGAAAAACTTCAAGCAGTAAGCTGTGTCCAATATTAGTCCCACTTCAAGCAGATCCATTGGAATGGGACTTAAGTTAAACTAAGACTGGATACAACTCAGTGTCTGCTGGACATGTTCTTTGGCCCAAAGGGGGCTGAATTTGAGTGCTTGAGATGAACTATTTTAATTGTTTTTACTGCTTTTACATTATATATTGTTTTAACTTGGTTCATGTTTGTTTGTTTTTAGCTGTGTATATTTATTGTTTTATACTGTATGCTTTTATCTGTACGTCGCCCTGAGATCCTAACAGGGCGGGATACAAATGTTTTAAATAAATAAATAAATAACAGGCTGCTGTATTCCTTCACTACATTGTTCTTTCTTTTCATCCTTGGGTTTCTGCTTCCCTGCCCTGCGCTTTCCTGTATCTTTCCATCTTTCTCTTCCATGGGGAAGAATTTGCCTTGCGCCAAATCCAAATTTCTCAAGTTTACAAATTAACAACATTTTCCCGTTTAATAATGTACACTTCCTATCACAGAAAGGCCTGCAGCACAGTATCTACATATTTTGAGATTCAGTAGCATTTCAGCCCTGGGCCTGGAGGCCTCACCCTACATTCTCCAGTCTTGTTTGCTGTGGACATGTCAGTTGGGCTCAGTGCCATTTATGCTCTTCTTCTTTAGTTCACAGTTTTTCATTGCAATTTCCTCAACCATTTTATAACGGTCTCTTCTCTGCTCCTTGCAGGCTCTGATACTTCACCAGCTTGGAAGGTACAGCTTGGCCGAGAAGATCCTTAGGGATGCTGTCCAGGTGAACTCCACAGCCCATGAGGTTTGGAACGGCCTTGGGGTGGTTCTGCAAGCTCAGGGCAATGACGATGCGGCCACAGAGTGTTTTCTAACGGCACTGGAGCTTGAAGCCAGCAGCCCCATTGTTCCTTTCACCATTATCCCCCGAGTCCTCTGAAACTAAGGCTAGCCTGGCAAAACGGACGACTCGCTTCGGTTCAGCTGAATGCACGAATGTTAGGAAGCACGCTACTTATTAAGCCTTTCTCTTGACTCCAAAGGCAGCTCTTCAGGCTGGGAGGTAACACAACAAAACAGGCAAATCTGCTCATTATTGTTGGGGTCTTCTAACAAATGGAAGTGATACAGTGTATTAAAGTTGATGAATAAAAGTGACTAGCCAGAAGGAAAAAGACACACACACACACATCCAAACCGCCACTTGTGTATTGCCTACATCTTTGCCCCATAGTAGTTTCAAAGCCTGATGCTATTGTTCACATGGGTATTGTGCCATATTTTATTAGGAGACATCTGAGTGTTATGTAAAAACTCTAAATAGAATCAAACACCAACCGTAGAGTAATAGATTCAAGTTAATATTCAGTGGCAGAGCAGCCTGTTTTTCACCAAGCCTATCAAAGGCCTGTTCTCTTCATGTCTTTCAACCTCTCTGGGCCCAGAATTGAAATGTGAAATTTGCTGTGTTCCATCTCTACAGTAGTCCAGGCCAGCAAATCAGCTGAAATATTTACATTTTAGTTGTTAATAACTGTGATGTGTAGCTAACTGTTATTCCCTTTATTTAGAAGAAAGGTTGTGTACAAGAATATTTATATTTTACCAATGTATGCCTGTTTAAAAAAAAGAAATGAAAAGAAAATATTAGTTATTTAAGTTTAACTTTTTTATGTGAATCCAGAGTTTATTTATCAATGGAAATATGTAAAAAGATGCTAAAGATGGAATATTTACCGACATTCCTTATGCATTATACACCCACTTGGCTCAATGGGAAGATTATGTTAATAATAAAATGATTTTTGAATGGACGTGTTACTTTTAATTTTTGTTTTAAAAGCTGAATGAAAATCATTAGAATCTAGTCCATGAAACAGCCACAGCGGGGGTTGTTTAACCTGTTCCCTGTAATTCAACAAATACAACGATAACAAAAAAAAGCCTTAAGAACATAAGAGCCATGCTGGATCAGACCAAGGGTCCATCTAGTCCAGCACTCTGTTCACACAATGGCCAACCAGCTGTTGACCAGGGAACCACAAGCAGCACATGGTGCAATAGCACCCTACCACCCATATTCCCCAGCAATTAGTGTATATAGATTTACTGCCTCGGATACTAGAGGTAGCACATAGCCATCAGGACTAGTAGCCATTGATTGCCTTTTCCTCCAGGAATTTATCCAACCCCTTTTTAAAGCCATCCCAATTGGTGGCCATCACCACATTTTATGTTAACAAATTCCATAATTTGACTATGCACTGTGTGAAGAAGTCCACCAAACAGCTTCATAGGATGACCCTGGTTTCTAGTACTATGAGAGTGGGAGAAAAATGTCTCTCTATCCACATTCTCCACACCATGCATAATTTTGTAGTCCCCTATCATGTCTCCCCTTAGCCTCGTTTTTTCCAAGCTGACCAATCCCAGCTGTTGTAAACTTCCCTCATAGGGGAGATGCTCCAGCCCCTTGATCATTTTAGTTGCCCCTTTCTGTGACCAGAACACTGTTCACAGCATTCTAGTCTTAATTAACTAATGCTGGGCCAACGTGTTGGCATGTTCCCAGGAACTAGAGTGTTTGTGAAAAGGGCAGATGAAGAACCCCTTATTCTTTGGTGTTTAATGCTTTGCTGGCATTTTGAAAGACAGATAGTGGTGGTGGTAGTTTGAGATAATAGATGATGACTTCGAAGATGAGTGCAGAGCAGGAGGAAGTATACATACATTTAGTTTTGGAGTACTGATCCTGCGTCACTGACTTCAGTTCTTACTGCTTTATGTTGGCCACAGAATCACACCATTAATTTAGTTACGCCTCTTTGCAGCGTGATCCACATTGGATATATTAGTGGAACCAGCTGCTGTTCTGTGTTTTGTTATGCAGGCATGTAATCACGTGTTTTTTACTATCGTGCAATGCAAACCTATTCAGTTACTCAAAGAAAAGCCCCATTATATTCAGTGGGGCTTATTCCCAGGTAAGTATGCTGAGGATTTTAGCCGAAAGGACAGTTTCGAAAATGGGTGGTAGTCACCTACATCTAGAGTGAGAGAGCAAAAGTTGTTCATCCAGTCAATTTAGAGTTTATTTCTTTCCATGTTTCCTCATCCTAAAATCCAGGGCAGATGTCTGATCTGGGAAAAGGTCCAGATCCGTCATTAAATCAGAGGCTCATGCTGGTCCAGTCTGTCAAAGTCCTCGAAGCAGTCATTTTAAAGCGTTCCATGTGAGACTGGCTAATCTCTCTGACAAACAGCCAGCTGTTGGCCACACTTTTATTTTGGCTCCCAGTGCACAGTTGGCTGTCCAGCATACCTTTCGTTTAGCTTCTCATCTTTGACTAAAGCAGATCCCGTTTTCATCCTTACAAGTGCAGATTTGCCTCTGAAACGCTCTAAAGTGTTCCGTGGAACAACTTCTTCACAAACTCGGGCACAACATCATATCCCAGTCTTAAGCATGTTACCGGATACCCCTGCTCTAAAGTAGGGTAATAGATCAAAACGAGCATTTTCAAACGTGTTCAGAGGAGGGCAACCAGGATGATCAGGGGTCTGGAAACAAAGCCCTATGAAGAGAGACTGAAAGAACTGGGCATGTTTAGCCTGGAGAAGAGAAGATTGAGGGGAGACATGATAGCACTCTTCAAATACTTAAAAGGTGGTCACACAGAGGAGGGCCAGGATCTCTTCTCGATCTTCCCAGAGTACAGGACACGGAATAACGGTCTCAAGTTACAGGAAGCCAGATTCCAGCTGGACATCAGGAAAAAGTTCCTGACTGTTAGAGCAGTACGACAATGGAACCAGTTACCTAGGGAGGTTGTGGGCTCTCCCACACTAGAGGCATTCAAGAGGCAGCTGGACAACCATCTGCCAGATGTGCTTTAGGGTAGATTCCTGCATTGAGCAGGGGGTTGGACCTGATGGCCTTATAGGCCCCTTCCAACTCTGCTATTCTATGATTCTATTGCACAGCAAGTAACAACCAGGATGAAACCTAGGGTGCAAGGGGCCTAATTGAGCCTGATGAATCCTGGGCTATCCTCAGTTTGAAGGCAATTCATGAGGGGCATATCTGCCCTTTCCAGTTTTCTTTCCTTCCCCGTTACTCTGGCTCCTCTAATTACTTCTTTATGGGCAAAAGCTCCATCTCCCCTGAAGACTGTCTTGTAATTTTTAGGATGGGAAAACACTGTGTCAGTCTGCCTGCTGAGTTTCACAAGGGCAAGATAACTATTGCTCCCTCCCCCTGGACTTGTGGTGGTAAGTAAGGAGGCAGACAGGAGGGGACTGTGGGCAGCCTGTGGCTGGTGAAGCAATGCCCCATTTGCCCTTATGTTCACCTTTCCCTGGCTTAGGTACTATTTTCAATGTGAAAGAAAATTATTTATTTATTTATTTATTACATTTCTATACCGCCCAATAGCCGGAGCTCTCTGAGCGGTTCACAAAGCTCTCTGAGCGGTTTGAAAATAGCCAAATCTGTAAGAGGGTAGGACTTCCTCATTTAGAAATAGGTAACATATTTTTCAGCAGAATCTAACATCTGTTTTCATTCACTGGATCCGACCTAAACATTTTCCTGCTAGTTTCACCTAGTGTCCATTCAGCATCTGTACATAAATACTTTATTTTCTATTATTGTATTCATACCCCGCCCTTTTTCCTCCAAGGAACCCAAGGCAGCATACATAATCCTCCTCCTCTCCATTTTATCCTCACAACAACAACTCTGTGAGGTAGGTTTGGCTGAGAGTCTGTGACTGGCCCAAAGTCACCCAGTGGGTTTCCATGGCTGAGTGGGGTCTAGAACGCAGATTTCCTGACTCCCAGTCCAACACTTTAGCCACTACACTGCACTGAAAGGTCGTCCCACAGAGGAGAGCCAGGATCTCTTCTCTATCATCCCAGAGTGCAGGACACAGAATAATGCGCTCAAGTTACAGGAAGCCAGATTCCGGCTAGACATCAGGAAAAAACTTCCTGACTGATAGAGCAGTACAACAAGAGAACCAATTACCTAAGCAGGTCATGGGCTATCCTACACTATAGGCATTCAAGAGGCACCTAGACAGCCATCTGTCAGGGATGCTTTTAAGTGGATTCCTGCATTGAGCAAGGGGTTGCACTCAATGGCCTTATAGGCCCCTTCCAATTCTACTATTCTATGATTCTGTTATCTCCTTTTAGCTGGGAGAGGAGAGGGGGAAGCCCAAAACCACAAGATTCATGCATATAAATGGCAAACCGTTCTAAAGCATTACATCCAAAGTAGATCATTGTGTTCCTTAATCCCTCGGTTGATTTACACATTACTTTTTGCTGTTCGAATACTTCCATGGCCAAGTAGGGACTAGAACCCAGACTTCCCAACTCCCAGTCCAACACTTTAGCCACTACACCACACATTTCTTATGGAAGGTGTAAACTAACTGGCACACTGCTATATGTTGAGTTATATAACACCCCATACAAGCATGTTAAAACCTCACAGTCTAGAACTCAAGCAATAATTTTGCAATTCACCTTCAGTCTATTGCAGTTGAAAATCTGCGTGAAGAACCCACAGGCTAAATTCAAAGGCCTTTGGTGAGGCATAAACTGGTGGCTTTCTAAATATCCAGATTTATGTTTAAAAAGCTGCTGGTCCCTTACGATGGGACCTTGATTCTACTTGATGGAGGAGTATTGGAGAGACTCCACAAGGAAAGAGGCTACCAGCAGGCACAAAGGCCTCATGGTGCTGGTTGTAGGATGTATCTTACCTCTTTGGATGATGTTGACTCAGAAGTGCAACATAGGGAACATGAAAGAGATCTGCAACTAGCATATTTCTATATTTAAAGCAAAGGAGAGCAATTAATGCTTCATTTTGGAAAGTGTCCTTGGATGAATATTATATATGGTAAACAGCTTGGAGAAGATTGCCTTAAGGGAAACCTCTTCCCATATGAACCTGCCCAATTATTGAGAACTTCCTTGGAAGCCTTTCTTCATGTCCACTACATGGACCTTCTTAATGATGGTGCCCTGACTTTGGGACTTCCTTTTCAAGCTGGAGCTAGGAGAGGCTCACAAAATGTAAAATCTGATGTCTTCCTAGTGCCAGGTGAAGAACTTTTGATTTGCCTAGGCCTTCTTCTGTTATAGTTCAGTGGTTGTTGTTGTTTACTTTGGCTAATACTCCTCTGTTTTTAACATGTATTTTTTTTTATGAATTATGTTATTTTAATTTATGTTAAACACTTTCAGAGGCTGTAACCTAATAAAGCAGGAATTAAAAAAAAGAATAAAATGTATTGAAAGGACAGATGGTTGTATGACAGACAAGGGAAGCTTGGGCCTGTAAAAACTTACTCTTAAGTTTGACCAGTTGTTGTATAGATACTTCCACCAATACTGGAGACCTGTTTGGTAAAATACACACAATAGGCCCAGGGCTTTGTGCAAACTGTCTGTGCTCCTTAAAACACACATCAGGATCTCCTACAACAGGGATGGTCAGATCTCAAGCTGACAGGATCTACTTCGTTTTTTCTAGACCCTCAAGATACACCAACCAGACCCAAATGGAAGATAGTGGCTCAGGGATCAGACATGCACTTAGAATTAAGGAATAGGGTACTGCTGAATACATGCTCAGCCCAGGAATTTGTTTTCAGTACTGGAACTGAGCTCTTGGTTCTTTCACCCACAAATCCACTTTAGGTTTCCCCTCAAGCATTCTTCATTTCAGCAGCCTAATTTGAGGTGGAGGAGCCTTTTTCATTTGTTATTATAATTAAACAATTGAAAGAAAGCTATGCCAATCCACTGAAAATCACCCAGCGATCTACTAGAAGATTTCAATGGATTTATCTCATGAAGCTGAATGGAGGGAAATTTGGGACAGATTTATTTATTTATTTATTTATTACATTTATTAATTACTTTTATATACTGCCCCATAGCTGAAGCTCTCTGGGCGGTTTACAAAAGTTAAAAACAGTAAACATTTAAAAAGTATACAAAATTTAAAAACCCACCAGAAACATAAAAACAACAGTATAAAAACAACAGTATCCATTTAAAAACAACAGTTCTGGGGTCCGTTAGAAAACAAACTTAGCATTGTTAAATGCTGTTAAATGCCTGGGAGAAGAGAAAACTCTTGACCTGGCTCGGTTGTATCTCAATTCTGAAAGTTGCAGAGGGATTTCAGACTCTCTTCTATACTTTCCAGAAACTTCTTTTGAGGATGTTGGGAAATAATATCAAAATTCACTGTAGTTTGTGCATCCTAATGCTTTGCTATGTGTATGGCCTGAAGGAACAAGACTTATCTCATAATGCTGACTTGTTCACCATATTTTAGTACACCCTTCCCCAACCTGGCGCCCTCCAAATGTGTTGAAGTACAACTTCCATAATTCCCAGCCAGCATGATGGGAATTATAGGAGTTGTAGTTCAACACATCTGGAAAGAACCAAGTTGGGAAAAGCTGTAATAAAATATGATGAACAAGGGGGACTTGATGTGTCCCCTTTGCCAAATGGAGGGTTGGTCTGAGTTGTGAAGAGAGGGTCAAATGCAGCCTTCTGTAACTCTTTAATCCACTGTGAGTTTAATAATCCATTTCTGCCATATTTTTTCCCTTGTTACCATTTTTCTGCTGAGCATGGACATAGTCCAGAGTTTGGGGTTGTTTCAATAGATTTTAAATAACTTCTTTTAAAAAAAATCTTAGGAACATCATCAGAGCACTGGAGAGAGCAAAATAAAAATTAAAATAAAATAAACATTAATGTGGAAAGACATATTTGGCACGGGGATCCTCCTGTTCCCCCCTCCTGTTCCCCCCTGCTGCCCTGGAGAATGGGAGCGCAACCCAGGGGGCAGGGGAGAGAGAATCATATTTGCTTTGCTGAAAAAAAGCAGTTGTTGGGTGACATCTTGGCATCGTCAAAGCAGCTGCTTCTCCAGGGAAATGCTCAAAGGGGAATTGCTGTCTAATCAGACCATGGGGTTAATGCTCTTGTGGGTATATGTGTGCGCCTGTTTTCTGTCAGTGCACCATTTTGCATCTGCATGATGCCCCTGGCTCAAATCCTGCTGTCTATGTCCACAACTGTCGTAGCTCCACATTGGCCTTTTTCTTTTCCCTGATTGACAATTCATTTCCCTCTGGCTTCTGCTGTAGCATTTGTTGATGATGTTTGGGAGCCCAGATAGTGTAATTATGCCGACCTAAGCAGGATTTAACGTGAGAAATAGTGAGATACCTGTTACCCTCCATGTCACAGTGTAAAAGATTCTCAGTGCTTTCAGCAGGGGTGGCGTTCTCTCCACACACCCTGCATCAGATTCACCCATGCTAAGAATATAGCAATGTAAGAAGAGCTCTGCTGGATCAGACCAAGTGTCTATCTGGTCCAGCACTCTGTTCAGACAGTGGTCAACCAGGAACCAACAAGCAGGACATGGTGCAACAGCATCCTCCCACCAACATTCCGCAGCAACAGGTATATACAGGCTTATTGCCTCAGATACTGGAGGTAGCACATAGCCATCAGGATTAGTAGCCATTGATAGCCTTCTCCACCAGGAATTTATCCAACCCCCTTTTAAAGCCATCCAAATTGGTGGCCATCACTCCACCTTGTGTCAGTAAATTTTATATGCACTGTGTGAAGAAATGCTTCCTTTTATCTATCCTAAATCTTCCACCAATCAGTTTCACGGGATGACCTTGGGTTCTAGTGTTATGAGAGAGAGGGAAACCTTTCTCCCTATCCACATTCTCCACACCATGCATGGTTTTGTACACCTCTATCATGTCTCCCCTTAACTTCGTTTTTTTCCAAGCTAAACAGTCCCAGCTGTTGTAACCTTCCCTCATAGGGGAGTTTACTCCAGCCAATACAAAATACAAATACAAAAACCAATTAGTGAGCTTAAAGCATGGAAGTTTCCAGTTGGTGGCAAAATACTGAGGTATAATAGATCATCTCTCGGCCCAAGATTCAAGATTCATTTGGGGTTACTAGGACTTTCCATTCAGAGGGTTCGTGCAGGAAGACAGAGCCTTTGCAAACAAATATACTAAGCCAACTTTATTCCTTTTCTATTTCCATGTTAAGGTTGCATGGTGAGTCCCCACTCAGCCATGGAAGCTCACTGGGTGACTTTTGGCCAGTCACAGACTCTCAGCCCAACCTACCTCACAGGGTTGTTATTGTGAGGATACCATAGAGAGGAGGATTATGTTTGCTGCCTTGGGTTCCTTTGAGGGAAAAAGTTGGTGCCAGGTCAAGACTTTTCTCCCGGGCATTTAACAACGCTAAGTTTTTTTTCTAACGGACCCCAGAACTGTTGTTTTTAAATGGATACTGTTGTTTTTATACTGTTGTTTTTATGTTTCTGGTGGGTTTTTAAATTATGTATACTTTTTTAATGTTTACTGTTTTTAACTTTTGTAAACCGTCCAGAGAGCTTCAGCTATGGGGCGGTATATAAAAGTAATAAATAAATAAATCTGTCCCAAATCTCCCTCCATTCAGCTTCATGAGATAAATCCATTGTGTTCTAGTATTATGAAAGAGAGAAAAAGTCTCCTATCCACTTTTTCCATACCTGTCATCATTTTATACATCTCTACCTTTTCTGCCTGTACTCGCATTTTCTTTCTAAGTTAAACATTCCCAAATGTTGTAGCTTTCCCTCATAGAGGAGTTGCTCCAGCCCCTTGCTTGTTTTGGTTGCTTCTTTCTGCTCCTTTTCCATCTTTACAATATCTTTTTAGACGTGGTGACCGGAACGGTTTGTTTTTGTGGTTTTTAATTTTTGTACATTGTTTTAATTGTCTTAAAAAGAAATCTGCCATCTCCTTTTTCTGCTAGGAACAGACACCTCACAGCTTTTCTACATTATTTCAGAAACATTTGTTCAGAAAGACCTCTTTGAATATGTAAGATAACTAAGGTTCAATTCTATGCATGTTTAGACAGAAGAAAAGCCTACAACTCCCAGCATCCTCAGCCAACATGACTTGTTGGGGCATACTGGGAGTTGTAGGATGCCTTTCTGTCTAAACATGCAATAGTCTGCACCCTTAATTAAGAACCTGTTTTTGTTTTTTAAAAAAGCCGTTTCTACAACTTCAACCTAGAGAGCAGTGTCAAAGATTTTAATGTGAGTGATAAGAAATTAATGTGACTTAAATTAGTCAGGATTAACTTAAGTCCCAGTCACTATTCCAGGGCACGTTGTAAAATTTGTACAGCAACTAAAAATAAACGTTAATTTCAAATAAATTAAATGTCTCACTTGTTCTACATAATATGTTAATTACACTGCACACAGCAGTGTGCAATGTGTTAAGGATGAAGAGTACAAACAGCATTCCACCATGTTAAAAGCCGTTATTGGGGTGGGTCATTCTAGCATCGTAAAATGGAAAATGTTTCACCAATCTTTCTGAAAAGGAGACCTGCTAGAAAGAAATGCTGGTTTTACATACCCTGCATATTTCAAGAAGATTGGTGAAGTATTGAGGGCAGGATGACACTTCAAATGACAAAAGGGGGGGGAAAGCCTCTCTGTTTAAAACTGACTCTTATATACTTCCGGGTGGCGACCATTTTTTTGTGCACTAAAAGCTCCAAATTGGGAATGTTACTCTTCAAACCAGTGGTGGGATCTTGTCCCCCTGTCCTTCTAGTTGGTGGAATGGCTTTTCTTTTTTCAAAATTCCCTTCCCTTGATTTTTAATATTTTTCTTAAAAAATCCTATGTTTCCCTATGGGAAATCTGTTAAGGCAGCGCATGCGCCTCAGATTCCCAGGAGGGAGGGGGGAGAAGAAGGGAGAGTGAGGCCAGTGTGGCCTAGTGGTCAGAGTGCTGATCTAGGACTCAGGAGACTCAATCATGAAGCTGTCTGAGCGACTCTGGGGCAGTCGGTGATACTCGGCCTAATCTACCCCACAGGATTGTTGTGAGGATAAAAATGGAGAGGAGGAGGATTATGAAACTGCCTTGGGATCTTGGCAGGGAAAAAGGCAGGATATAAATATAACAAAGCTTAATCTGTGGTTGAGGTGGGCTCATTGCAGTCAACTTTTGCTAACCTGGGATATGAACCTGTTTCTGACATCACAGTAGTGGCTCAGCCCATGGCTGGGGAGGATGTGCTCACTTAGTGGCAACTTCAGAAGAGGGCAGCCTCAGGGTCTCACAGGTCTCACACAAGCAGTAATAGCCACAAGTCGCCTGAGTGCACCTGCCTCTGTCATCGCCATGAGAAAGACATAAGAAGAGCTGAAGAAAGGCGTGTGTGTGAGGAGAGAGAGAGAGAGAGAGAGAAGGGAGAGACTTGGACAAACATATCACCCAAGATGAGGGATGGGGTGTATTGCATTTACTCCCGAAAAAAGTGGGTTTATTTTTCATTATTTATGGGGAAAGTTTGTTTATTTGTTTATGGAAAGCTGTTTATGTCAGCAGCTTAGGATCAGTCTAACTTAAGGAGCATCTGCTCCCATATGTTCCCGCCTGACTCTTAGGATCATCTTTGGGGGCTCTTTTCTGGATGACGCCCCACTCAGGGGTGGGATGGATAACTCTGCCCCTCAGGCCAGTGGAGGCTGAGGGCTCCGATTTCGGTAGGGCTGTGAATCCATTCTGGGAGTAATTCCAAACTTTGAAGGAGCTATCCAAGGTGCTGGTCTAAAGTGGGGCTAGGGGTCAGCACCTTGGAGAGCTCATTAAGAATCCTAGTCGATTCTGACTGAAACCCAAAATGGATTCACAGCCCCATCATAATCGGAGCCACCAACCTCCACTGCTTTTCTCCCCTAGCTTCAGACTGCTTGGACTGCAAAGCGTGGCACCCCGGCTGTGGAACGAGCTCCCCAGAGAGGTCCGCCTGGTGCCTACACTGTATTCTCTTCGTCGCCAGCTGAAGACCTTTTTATTTTCTCAGTATTTTAACATCTAAATTTAAACTTTGCTGTTTTGATTCTGTATTTTAATCCTATATCAATTTCTGCTGTGTGGTTTTATCCTGGTTGTGCTTTTTATATTGTATTTTGTATTTGGGCTTTTAGATTGTTGGATGTTTTATTATGTTCTTAATGGTTTTAATTTTTGTGAACCGCCCAGAGAGCTTCGGCTATTGGGCGGTATAAAAATGTAATAATAAATAAATAAATAAATAAATTGGGCCAACATAGAGCTGAAAAACTGAACATTCAAAACCAACGGAAGGCTAATGAAGTTGCAGATGTTGCCCCTGACCCATCCTGGGGAAGATGTCACGTTAGTTCCCCAGAGAAGGTTGGTGGAGGTCCAGGCAGCTCCCTGTTTCCTGAGCCAGAGCCCTCTCTTCAGTAGCTATATGGCCTTCCTTGCTGAGACAATACAGGTGTTTGAGGGATCCTCGGAAGGAGGAAACAGACAATTCCTGCATCTGCTGTCTTCACCAAGGGACGGGTTCCACCTTAGAGTATGCCAGGGCTTTCTGGCTCTGCGTCTAAGATTGGAATGAGGCTGCCCTCTTTGATCAATTCCAGGTGGGTCTGGTAGATCCTCTTTAAGATGAATTAAAGCTGGACATACCTACAAAGTTGCCAGACCTGATTCATTGTTGTCTCCAGAAAAGGGCTTGTCCCCCACTGGGCGGTTCTCTGGACTATGGTAATGAAGTGCCAAGAGCCTGTACCACCCGAAAAACTGGCTACAGGAGCCTGAACCCATGCAGCTGCATGGGACACAAGTTCATCAATCAGCCCAGGAGAAGGGCTGCCACCACCAGCTCCAGTTGTGTTTGGATCGTGGCCAATTGGGACACTCTGCTGCAGTGTGTTCAGGGGAAATCCATGGGATCCACTGTGATGTGCCCCACTGCAGTTTGCCCTACATCACAGAGGCACCAACCCACCAACAAAAGTCCCATCTTTGCTAACCAGTCAGTTTGCCTCTTCAGCAAGGATTTATTTTGCTGTTCTGAAAGCCCCTCCTGTCCTTCTTGAAGCCACTGATGGACGCCCATTGACACCTGGCCCCATCCAACATGGAACTCAGGATGTAAGGACCGAAATCCAGAACCAGGGGCAATGGCTGTCCTTTAATGAGGTCACCTCGTGCCATTTCCCAATTGTATTGGGGACTACCTGGGTTGCTCAATGGCCTTTTATCCATTAGAGTGTGGTCAGTCCATCGGATTCAGTTCAGCTTACTGTTGAAATACCTGCTTCCAAGGTCACGTGATCCAGTCAGCAACAACTGAGTTAGAACCACAACTTCCCAACAAGTATGCTCACCATTAAGACATATTCAGACTGGTATAAGAAGAAAGCCTGCCCCCCATCACCCCTCTGTCTGCCCCATTGACCTTGTCCCAGGACTTTGCATCCCTGTGGGCCAGCTGCATTCCCTATCAGAGCAAATTGAACTGGCAGCCCTCGTGGAATTGGGCTAAAAATCTAAAGCACGGTTTCCTTTGATCTTCCACCTCACCTGCCAGGGTACCTGTTTGATTCATCTAAACACAAGTGGGGAATTACAATTGTGCAACAACTACTGAACTTTTGGAAATGTTACGGTCTAGAAGAGCGCTCATGGGAGCCTCTGTGCATGTCCAGGCACATCAACTCATCTAGAAATTTGCTGATGACACAAAATTAGGTGGGATAGCTAACACCCTGGAAGACAGAAACAAAGTGATCTTGATAGGCTGGAGCGCTGGGCTGAATGTAACAGAATTAAATTTAATAGGAATAAATGTCAAGTTCTACACCTAGGAAAAAGAAACCAAAGGCACAGTCACAAAGTGGGAGATACTTGGCTCAACAATACTACAAGTGAGAAGGATCTTGGAATCGTTGTGAATGTGAGCCAACAGTGTGACGTGGCTGCAAAGAAAGCAAATGCTATTTCACACTGCATTAATAGAAATATAGCTTCCAAATCACACTAATTATTGGTTCCTCTCTATTCAGCACTGGTTAGGCCTCATTTTGAGAAATGCATCCAGTTCTGGGCACCACACTTCAAGAAGGATGCAGACAAACTGGAGTGTGTTCAGAGGAGGGCAATGAGAGTGATCAGGGGTCTGGAAATAAAGAGCTATGAGGAGAGACTGAAAGAACTCGGCATGTTTAGCCTGGAGAAGGGAAGACTGAGGGGATGCATGATAGCACTCTTCAAATACATAAAAGTTTGTCACACAGAGGAGGGGCAGAATCTCTTCTCAATCATCTAAGAGTGCAGGACACAGAATAATGGGCTCAAGTTACAGGAAGCCAGATTCCATCTGGACATCAGGAAAAACTTCCTGACTGTTAGAGCAGTACAACAATGGATCCGATTACCTAGGCAGGTCGTGGGCTCTCCCATACTAGGGGCATTCAAGAGGCAGCTGGATGGCTATCCGTCAGGGATGCTTTAAGGTGGATTCCTGCATTGAGCAGGGGGTTGGTCTCGATGGCCTTATAGGCCCCGTCCAATTCTACTATTCTATGATTCTATAAAATTTCACAAATGACTTCAGTCAAAGCCTGGACCATGTCAGGTGAGATGGGGTGTGCCTAGATTTGGGGAAGGCATCTTGTCCCCTTGGTCTGAGGCTCCAGAGGACCCTGCAAATGACTCTGACACATAATATCACCTCAGTGGATGTCCTTAGCACCCCCTCTATACCCATCTGGACATCAGGAAAATGGAACCTGACAGGACTACGGAACCTGACTGCAGCCCTTGAAGAGGAGCCCCTGAAAGACCAGGCGTAGCCAGCTCTCTTCAGGCCGATGTGGATTGCAGACCTTTGCCTGAATAACAGCTCCTTATGGGAGAAACACCCAGTCTGCTCTTCGTGCACTGCGCTCTCCAAGGTCCCGCCCTGCCTCCAGCCTTCCCTGATGTGGATATGATGTGTACACCGCTTCCCCTGGTTCAGACACCGAGTGATGAAACCCATCCCTAGAGCTTCAGGGGAGGAAGCATTCACAGCAGGAAAGCAGCGACTGGGATGGTTCAGACTGCCTTGGACTCTCTTCTTGGACTGGAAGGAAGTATATTGTCTGGAAAGGTAGCCATGGAAGCAAGAGGCAAGCTGAACTCTGAAGAGGCCTCAGAGGTTCTGCCAGACATCTCAACACATCAGTTGACTGCAATCCTTCAAAATAAAAACAGCTCCTTCTGGGAAAAATCTCTAGCCACCACTTTATCCACAGGGCTCTCCAAAGGCCTATCCCTGCCTCCAGCCTTACCTTCAGTCTCCTCCAATGTGGATCCTGTCTTGCTCAGAGTTATCCAGAACAGACAGTGAACGCTGTGTGTGCACCACTTCCCCTAGGCCTGAAACCGAGTGAGGACACCCATTCCTAGAGCTTCAGGGGAGGAAGCATTCGCAGCCAATGCCCCTCCCTTCATCTCATTCAAGGGAACATCTCCATCCTCCTCCCTCGCCTCCGTCTCCATGTGGCACAAGGAAAGGTGCTAGGACTTGGCATTGAGTGAGCCTGCAATGGGAGACAGAGTGAAGAGGTCAAGGGACTCTTAGAAAGGCTACCTCGCATCAAACTCTAAGCCCTCCCCCTTATTCAAAGGGGGGTTAGCCCCACATCTGCCAGAAGCCCCACCCCATCGCCGGACATCCCAGATCGAGGCATCACCTGATGGGGGTCATGTGACTCCTCTATGAATTTGTCCATTAAGCCCCAGCCATACATGTGGGGCACTGGAAGCAGTTAGATACAGGGGTTAGGGATGTCCGTCACCAAGAAATCCCACCCTTTTGGGCTTGCTGGACTTCTGTGGCACACCTGACTCCAGTTTGCTTTTGCAACCAGAGTTGCGTGGGTGAACAGATTTTTTTGATTTTGGCTTAATTTGTGCAAATAGGGATTTGCATACATTTTGCCTGTAAATTATGCAAATTTGCATAATTTGCAACCAAATTTGGGCAAAAAAAATTTTTTGATGGAGTATTCCACCAGCTGGCCTGACTCATTGCACATTGAGTGGGGCTAGTTGGTGGAAGACACAATGTAGTCTGTGGGACTGAGCTTACAAAAGCTAAAAAGCTCCACCCCCAACATGGTTTCCCCCCACATCCTTAACTTAGGCAGGAGGGGTCGACATAGCAGTCAGGGAACAAAACACAGTCAGGCACTCACATACGTCATACAGTCCAGAAACAGAGTCACAGAGGAGTCCAAGGGCCAGTAGAACACAGCATCCATCACAGGGCAAAGTTCAGGAGGCAAGGTAGCAGACACGGGATCATTTCCAACCCCATTCCAAGATTTCCCAGTTTCAAAAGTCCTGGCCTAGATGGAAGGTTTACTTGATGGCATCGTGTGACCCCTCTATAAACTCCTCAAGCTATTTTAGCTGAATAGGACAAGGTGGCATGATGAGTTTGTAGAGAGGTCACATGACCTCATCAGGTGATCCCTTCCTCGAGGGGAGGACTTCTGGGCATGGGGTTGGAAATGGCCCCTACTGGGTCACTTCCATTCCCCCACATGTACAGCAGGGGTGTCCACCCCCATCCTATTGGTCCATGGAGGTATGATGACTTCATCTAGGAGTCACATGACTGCCATCCAGTGATCCCTCCTTCCAGGGCAGGTCTCCAGAAGTGGGACTTCCAGGGATGGGATCAGACTTCCAGCAGGGGTGGAGTTAACCCCTCTCCCATTAAAATAAGGTGCAGGGCTTCCTGATTGATGTGATGTAGCCCTTTTCACTCCTCTGGTGCATGTTGTGCCCAGGTCTTTTGTGGGAAATATGACCTCTCTCTGCTCCATTGCAGGCTAAATGAGCCACAGACATGGTGTCCTGATGAGGCAGATGAATGGGGTACAGTGGAGAAGGAGGTACACCTTCAGAAAATACTGTCAGAAATCAACAACTGGGATGGCTCATACTGCCTGGGCATCTCTTCTTGGACTGGAAGGAGGTATATTGTCTAGAAAGGCAGCTGTGGAAGCGAGAGGCAAGCTGAAGCTGAAGAGGTCTCAAAGGCTCTGCCAGACATCTCAATGCTTCAGTTGACTGCAGTCCTTCACCATAACAACAACTCCTTCTGGGAGTAACGTCCAGTCAGCGAGTGATCCAGGACAGACAGTGAACGCTGTCTGCGCACCGCTTCCCCTGGGCCTGAAACCGAGTGAGGACACCCATTCCTAGAGCTTCAGGGGAAGAAGCATTCACAGCCAATGTCTCCCCCTTCATCCTGTTCAAGGGAACTTCTCCATCCTCCTCCCTCATGTCTGAATCCATGTGGCACAATGAAAGGTGCTAGGACTTGGCATTGGGAGAACCTGCAATGGGAGATAGAGTGAAGAGGTCAAGGGACTCTTGGAAAGGCTACCTCACATCAAACTCTAAGCCCTCCCCTTTATTCAAAGGGGGCTTAGCCCCGCATCTGCCAGAAGCCCCACCCCATCACCTCCAGGTGGTGGAGTACAACATCGAGCTGGGGCTGATGGGATTCCAACAACATAGAGAGGGCCACAGTCGTGCATCCCTGTTTAGGCCATCAAAGCACCATCCGCCAGAATATTACAAGCTTCATCCCACGTACCTGCTTCCCTCAGATTATCCCCATAGCGCTAAGCTTTCGCAGTTGTTGTTTCTGCTACCGGGCGACAGCGATCCTTTGCATACCAGGAAGTGAGTTTAAGGGGGGAAATGTAAAAAATTATAAAAAATCAACAGATGACCCAATTCAATTCAAATTTGGTATGCTTAAAGATCTCCCTAATATCTATTACTTTGCCAATTTTGGTGTCTTTATCTTTAAAATCCTGCTCCTGCACCCCAGTGGCGGCTCGGAAGATACGCTCAAAATGTAGGGGCTAAATACACCAAATCTTTTTTGCTTTATTGCACAATTAAGGCAGGATGCATGGGAGTACTTCAGAATCAAAGCAGATTATAAGGTGGAAAACTTCTGAGTCCTTTGCATGCAATTTGCAGTGATTGCACAGTATAACGCTGGTGTGATAAAGCTCTTAAGCTTGACAAAACACTGCATCTCCACTGAATCCTTTCTCCAGAAATGTTGACATAGCACCTGTTTACATCCTTTTCACACAATTCTCTTTGCATTCATGCACCACACTCTTTTCCCAAATAAACCTTATGCATCCCAGGCTTCTGGTTTAAATGAACGTAATTGCCCCAGAGAGACCTTTACAGCATACTTTTTGAAAGCATTCTTCTCCCACAGGCTCTTCAAGCCATGCTGCCCTTGGTAACAGCGAAGAAACAGCAACAAGGCTTTGAATCAAATGCTCCCTTTTCTTCCTCTTAGCAAGGATGTCATTGTTCAACGGAGCCAGTTGCTGCCTGGGCCCCAGTCATGTTACAGTGGCTGGTCAGCTATAAATTAATCATGGAAATAAAGTGCGTGTATGTGTGTGTTTGGAAACAAGGCGACGCGTCCTGAAGCTGCATTATTTGTTTGGTATTTATAAAGCATGTAAGTCTTGGAGGCATTTGCTCACTGTTGAAAGTCAAGTGATGTCATGGGGCATGAAATCCAGTGAGATGCAGTGGAGGGAGAAAGGTTTTGGCTTGTACATAAGGAAGTAAGAATTGCCTTGTTAGATCAGGCCAAAGGTCATGCAGCTGGCTTTCTTGCTGGCTTTCTGAACAATGGCCAGCCTAAAGCTTCCAGCAAAAGCAAAGGTAGCCATGTTGACCGTAAGTAAAATTCCAAAATGTATATTAGTGTAATATCTTTATTAGGCCAGTCAAAAGATCACTAAAAACATGTGGGGAGGTTTCGGCATATGGGTAGCTAGCAGATGGCTTCTGTGGGTGGGCAGCTTCAGGTGGGAGGGGGAGCTTACGTGAGCCGGTGAGTGAGTGGGTGGGGGTCTTTGGTGGCCATGGGACCATCTGCAGCATTATGCCAGGGGCCCATTGAGTCTAGCATCAGCCCTGGGAGAGATGTGTTTCTATTAGTAATTACTTCTCAATTTTCTTCTGTATCTATAAGTTAACATATGCAAATTGGAATCCTCTTTTAGCCTCTTTTTTGGTGATGCTTTTCATCTACATGGCTGGTCGACTGGAACCCTGAACAACAGCACTCCAGACTGCAATCTCACTGGTATTACCAAATGACAAAACAGGGACAGTTATTTTCTCAGGATAGATAGCAAAACATTGGGGCTGTTCCTGGTAAAAAGGGACAGTTGGCACTTATGCATCTACCAGTGACTCCTGTCTCCACATCATAGGGCTCTTTCAGCCTTATATTATATTTTGGTAACCCTTGTGCATTGGACCATGCTTCTAGAATTCAGCAGTTTCCATAAGCTGCTTGCTCAGCCTCTTAAGCGTGTTTCAGTAGCCCTCCAAGAAGTGCCCTCTGCATTTTTTGCTGCAAGAACACAAAACTTACTCACTGGGGCACAGCCACAGCCGCCGATGTCAACTTCAGTTGACTCAGCAGAAAACACGTTTCCACTGATCTTTTTGGAGGAGCCCTCCTCCGCATCCCACCAACGCAAGACATACCCTTTAAAAAACAAACAAACCGAAACTGATGCAGAAACAGGATGAAACAAACTTAAGGCTGGAAAAATGAGAAACTGAATGAAACACTCAGGAAGGCTGAAATTCACACAGTGATTAATATTTAAATGTATGTTTCCAAACAGCATTGCTCTCTTTAAGTGGAAGATATCATTTATGCAAGTATTATGTACCCCATAAACACTAGCCAAAGAGAACCATTTAGTTCTGGCACAGTGGACAGATAGCCTAAGATCTCTCTCCAGCACATGCTTGAATTCTACAAGTTCAGCCAAATAACTACCATGTCCTCTATTGCTTACCTGTCCAGAGCCCATTCTGCTGTATCCATTAGCAGATACATGCCCCTATTATTAACTCACCCCACCAAACCTAAGAAATACAACGTAAGAGCAGAAGAAGAGCCCTGCTGCATTGGACCAATGGTCCATCCATTCCCAAATCCTGTTTCCCACTGTGATCAACAAGGTATCTTATCTTCCATGTAAATAATTGCCTCCAGGTTTCCTACAAGCTACACAACCAGCTTGGGCCAAAGAAAAATGCATGTGTGGGACAGGGATCATTCCCTCCCTGATATACAATTTCTGTTTATCCTTATATTCTGATTTTGCCTTGAAATATCTTCCTTCCTTTATACCAGGATTGGGCAACTTCTGACCCACCAGGTGTTTTGGTCTACAACTCCCATCATTCCTCACCATTGGCTGTACTGGCTACGGCTGACGGAACTTTTAGGCCAAAAACATCAGAAGGGCCACAAGTTTCTCATCCCTGCTCTACACAATGAAGATGATGGAAGGGCTCCATCTTGCGCTAAATATTGCAATGGACACCCTGTTCTATCTGCCTTCAATGCCTGGTGGGGGTGGGCAGAGCTAATTATTCAGGAAATTACACACGTTGTGCCATTTGCATGCTGGAATGCTGAACTGCAAGCCAACAACTCAACTCCCCAATGCTGCCTTTGAACTGGGCACTTAGGGGACACTTTAAATTTGCATCTATGCAAATGTTCTAATTCAGGAGTATCCAGTGGAAGGGACATGATGACCCCAACCTTCTGCAAGAACACGATTTCAGCAGTTAGGTCTGACATTAAAAACAGGGCAGTGGTATACATTGGAGAAGGAGAAAAAGCATGGCTTATTTGCTTATGTTAATTTATGCAAGTGTGTTTAACATTATTCTGTTGAGCATATTTATGTGCATGCACACATCCAGAGGGCTTTTTAAAAAAGAAAAGACTCCCATACACAAACCTTCCCCCACTCCAAAAAAGGCCCTAAAGTCTTGCCTGTGGTATTCTAACATAACCAGATGCAATGGATAATAGGGCTTCTGCACTTTTGATAACTGTGTAGAAGAATATATTTTGGCAGGAGCAGGTTTTCACTCCTACGGAATTATAACACAGTAAGTCGAACCTACTGAAATTCCCTGTAGCTGCTGGAAGTACCAGTGCCTTGTACTCTGATGTGGGTGGTCACTCTATGTGGCATCCCTGTCACAAAAATGGCTTGCTGAACTTGAGGGCTGTTTAGCAGGTTGGTGGGAGGGAAGCCTGTGGTTTTCAAAAGCCCTTGATCTGCCAGGAACCCTCTCCATATTGATTTGTTCAGGAGGGGTCTTCACACAACTGCCCAATGTTATTTCAGTGGATCTTATGATATGTTCTAGAGTGTTGAACTTCATCATATAGCCACTTATGCTTAGAAGAAGAAGAAGAAGAAGAAGAAGAAGAAGAAGAGGAAGAAGAGGAGGAGGAGGAGGAGGAGGAGGAGGAGGAGGATTAAACCAATTGGCCTAAAATGTAATGTATACTTTTGGAAGCAAATTTGGAAATAATGACACTCATTTGAATAAAAAATACAATACATCTCACCATGCTGGGAAAGACTGTGTCTGCTCAGTCTGCTGTCCAGGTGCTAAGTGTTGATGGGCAACTTCAAGGCTCCAGCTGTTCTCCTTTATAAGGGTTCTTGATCTTTAAACTAGACTTGGATTGGACATCTTCAAACAGAGGACTGTGCTCTGCACAGTAGGGCATGTGGCCACTCTACATACTCAGCTCATGTGGGAAACTGTCCAGGTCTATCAGGCCTCACATAAAGTGAGTGTGTGACCTTCTAAAACACACCCAACATTCTTCTGCAGCTGCAAACGGCAGGGAAGGCTGGTAGTTGTAGGCAAACCACCTCTCAGGAAAGCTCATCCAACCTCTCCTATAATGGAGGATCTTGCTGAAGAAGCTCTACTAAGCTACCAAGATGCCCGAAGGTTCTCTAGAAGCCACTGTCTAAGGGTGTGTAGCATTGGGGCAACACCACATTTTGACACCTTAGGACAGGAGTCCCCAACCTTTTTGAAACCATGGGCACATTTGCGAATCTGAGAAACTGCTGTGGGCACCACCACAAAATGACGCCCACAGAGAATGTGGCTAACCACATCATGGCTGCTGTGGGATTTGTGTGGCTAATTAAAAGTGAGCTAAAAAGTTATGGGGAGGGATATAGTGAGACTAGAGGCTGGTATGGAGGGGGAAATAGCAAGGCAAAGGAATCGAGGGTAGAAAAAGAGCAAAGCTAGAAGCTAGGAAGGAAGAGAAAGAAGGTGGCTAGGGACAGGGAAGGGAGAAAAATAGCAAGGAAAAGGGTTGAGGAGAGAGAAAGAGTGAAGCGAGAGACGAGGGAATAGGGAGAGAGACAGCAAAGGGGAAAGGTCTGCGTAGGCAGAAGATGATGGGGGGGGGGGGGGCAGAAGGCAACTCTTCCCTTCTTTGCCTGCCCACCAACAGCTCATCTGCAACAAGTGCAGGAACAGGAAAAAGAACCTGGTGCCTAACGTTTTTCAAAGTTTGTATTAAAAATATTTTTTAAAAAAAGGGGGCAGGGAGTCAAGAGCTTCGTGGGCACCACTGGAGGTCCCTGGGGGCCTCATGGGGTGTGGGGTTCCATGTTGGGGACCCCCTGCCTTAGGTCAGCACATTGTTTAGCGAGAACTGGCAATGCTGCTTGCCCCCCCCCCCCATTCTGGGAAAGGGGAGATCTTTCAGCTGAGAAGATCTCGGATTGACTCAGCAGCTTTCAGTAGCTCAGCTCCCTTCTGTGTATAAAAGAAGCCGAGCTCCCAGGAGAGAGCAAATTAGCAACCAAGTGTGTGACATTGTTTGTCTTTTTCCTGACAAATGAAC